>NC_060121.1:326473385-326780885 GCF_021461395.2 Schistocerca americana | reverse complement strand
GATGGCACTACAAACAAACAAGTTCAGCACTTATCCCAAGAGAGAAACTGAATGTAACAAAACAGAAACCAAGAAAAATGGTGTGTTATGGCTAGTGATATGATTACAAGATGGATACAGCTCCAAAAGCAGGGCCAGAGTGCAGCAGAACTTATAGTCCTGCTGCAAGAGAGGTGTGGTACCACGGCAGGGCAAGGCAAGCACTGCAGAACATCATTGTGCATGCTCATGGACGTAGCAGCTTTGCCTGCAGACTGTGGTCAACTTCCTTCCATCCTTTCTAGTTGACTTTCAAAGTCATCAGACCAGGATACCTGATCCATCATCCTTGAAATAAGCACTTATGGCTGAAGCAATCAGGCTGATATTTCAGGAGTTGAAGTGGTGGTGTGGCTGGTGCCCTGCTACGAGGACCCAGGAGTAGCCAGCATCGAACTGGGATGTGGTGACATGAGCATTGATGGCCATAGTTGCGAAGGCCAGGTGGAGACCTCCACCTCCCTGTCCGTGTCCACAATAATTGCTGCTGATATTCTGGAGCACAAGCTATTGTGCAGTTGTGGAACTGGCGCAGATTGTCTAGAAAAGGGTGGCCCCCAGTGGCAGTGCATTCAGTAGGCACAGATAGGGTTGATTGGCACGATGGTCTCCCCAAAAATTTCAGAGTGTTAACCATCACAAGGTGCTGTCCAGTAGCTGGTGTCATGTGTTTTTTGCACTGTATGAACATGCACACACTTCAGTGCCCTGGGGATAACACCCGCAATGGCATGTTTGGGATTCCTGAGGCCAGGAAATGGAATAGAGTTCGTGGTTGACTCCCATGGAAGAGTTCTTCTGGGCTATTTCATTAAAAGGAGTGGTCCTGTATGCGCTCAGGAACATTTTGAGTGCTGCTGTGGTGGTGGTGGTTCCCACTGCTTTCAGTGTTTGCTGAACAATATGCTCCACATTGCCATTGGAGGACAGTTGAAAAGGAAGACTAAAAAAGTGTTTAATGCCATTGGAGGTGCAGAGTTGTTTAAATGTTGTCACAATGGATTGGGGCTCAGTCTTTGATGTCATGGTTCAGGGTAGCTTTTCAGTGGTGACAATCTGCAGGAGTGTGTTAATTGTGGCATCTGTTGTGGTGGACATCATGCTGACCGCAAATGAGTAATTAAAGTAAGCATCCATGACTGTGAGCCACATAGATCCCAGAAAGGAGCCTGCAAAGTCTAAATGAATGTGGTCCCAGGGGTGATGGTGGGTGTGGCCAGGGGGCAAAAGAATTGGGGCGGAGTGACCTGCTCCTGGTGCAAGTGGAATGACGTGCACCGTGGCTTCCACATCCTTGTTTAACTCTGGCCAATAAGTATGTTGCCACACTAGGGATTTCACCCTTGACATTTCTCGGTGTCTGTGATGGAGTAGTTGTGAAATCTGAGATCCCATGGCAGTCAGAATGATGACGTCAGTGAGTATCTGCTTCGGCATCAATCAGGAGGGATGTGGAACCAATAGCTTACAACATGACAGATTAAAACCCTGATTATACTAACTTACGATCCTGACTCCAAATACTAACACATGTCTTTCAGATGTAACCAGGCTGTGGGAACAGTATAAGAAGCACAAAAATTCTCACTGCTTTCTGACAGATTCAATAGAAGGAAACCACCGGCATGTAGCTTAGCTGTCTAGACCAGGGGTTCCCAACAAAATTTTCTCAAGGACCCCCTCATCGAGCATGACTGGTACCTTGTCATATCACAGTATCAAGTACCTAAAAAAGCCAAATTAAGTGTCTTTTTATACATTTTCTATTTTTGGTACTTAGAAAAAACATTGACTTATTCATTATTTAAAAAATATTGAGCTTAACACTTTTTAAATTTAGCCATCATTGTTATTGTTAAATTTTTGATTATTGCTCAAAATCTTTGTCTTTAAATCTGGGTACTTAGTATAACAACTGCATTATCTTCCTCTTCATGTGTAGGCCTTTCTCGTTTTAATGAACCACTTTTTAACCAACGCTCCATTTTCAACTATGTGAACTGTAGCTTCCCCAAAAAACAACGTTTTACAAACACTACTGTTTTAATACAGAATACTGAATGTGTAAACAATACGGTCTGTGAAAGCACTGGAAATAAATTAACAATGGCTGATTGTTGTCTGAAATGCGAGTTTCTGTGTAAAGCGACTGTCAGTTGTCAGCTGCAAAGAGGCAGCGTGCGTAGTCTAATGGCATACAGCATCTATCTAATTCTAGTTTTGCGCTAGAATGTGCTAGTGCCAGTTGGCTCTAGGAAGATGCTAGACGCAGAAGTTAGCGTTCGCCGAAGCTCTGCTCATGCAGGAAGTGGCCAAAACCAAAAATCTGTTATAATACGAAATATATTTAATATATTTTTTATTCTAATATCATCTTGTGGACCCCTCTGGCAAAGCTCGTGGAACCCTGGGGGTCTGCGGACCACCTGTTTGGAACCACTGCTTTAGACCAACTAGAATTAACATGATGGTGACAGGATACCACAGTAAGAATAATTGAAATAGCACACATTCTCCTGATCTGCTCTTCAGGGTCCTAATAGAGCCCTTTGAGACATAAACACAAGTAACAGCCTCCTTAGACACACTTCAGCTGGCTGGCCCAGTGCCTGTTATCACAGTCTGTATCACTCGTGACACCTCGTGGAGAGCCACCACTAAACCCGTGGTGCTACTCTCGAAGAGAAGCCCTCAGCAACATGCACAGGCCCAAATAGCCTCTTGCTCAGTGCATTAGAAACCATCTAATGGGAAAATTCCGAGAGAACAACGAAATATCCAGGAAGTTAGAAAGTGCAACAAAACAATTTGGTAAAAACAGGCTGGATGGCTCAATTCTCCCCCTCTTAAAATGAAGAGGAGGGTGGGGTGGGAGGGGGTAGGGTGGTCAAAACATTTTACTCAACTGTTCCTCCACACCCTGGTTACTCACAACTTTTGACGGACTGATGTGTACCCTTACAACCTTACCACAGGATGTTTCTTGAACCAGAAGGGTAACTGGAGAGAGAATCTTGGTTTCCTCATAGGGATCCAAAAAGAGTGGCATCACCTTAGATGTAAACTTGTCAGTGCTTTTATCCTGTGCCCAAATTTTTTTTTAAATAAAACATACCAGCATACAGAGTGATGGGTTACCTACCTATGTTACTTCAAGATATTAATGAATTGAGAGGGGAGGAATAAATGAGACTAGCAGGAGCCGACTGACGTAATTTGTGGTGCACAGTACTCAGAGCAAATGTCAGCCATCCTGTTGACGTGTCCTGGTGAGTCTGGTCACTTGAATGAAATATAGTAAGTGCAGCCCTCAGGTTGTGAGTAGTGCGTTCAGCAAACAATGGCTACAGGTGGCATGGCATTATCATGACATGGCAGGTGGTATTGCCAAAACAAAACTTCCTGAATGTTTTTGCAGTGTCATTTACTAATACCCTGGGCATAGCAAAAATGGAGAAAACCTCTGATAAATGTTGTGTAGTGACATCGAAGGTACTTTATGTACAAGGAAACAACCACACAAAGTGGAAAATGGCATCTACTGCTACCAGTAAGAACCTATTTCTCTGTTTAGTGCACAGAAGGGTTCCCATGTAACTAACAAAAAAAATTTCCATTGGGTGTTCTGCTCTGTGCGAACTTAGTTTTCCTTTCTGTGAACTTAATTCTCCTCTCTTGGAATTAGGTTTAGGACATTCTTAATTAAGGCTGGCCACATTAAACTCTCTTTAATTTTCATACTAGTTTTGAAAGTACCCAGGTGCCCTATACAGAGAGGAAAATACTTAAATATAGCTGGAACTAAATCACATGGTAAACAGATCTTAACTTTTCTGTCACACCTAGTTTTGTAATTCAAAATTCTCCTGCTCAATAGATATCCTAGAATCACCTTTCCCATGTCCAGTTTACTCCTAAGAACACCTAAATAAGGGTCATTGTCTTGCTTGGCACTTAGATTGTCAAACAGCTATGGCACTTCACTAAGGACAGCCCCAACACAAAATTCATTGAATACATCAGATGACAATTCCTCAGGTTCCTCCTCATGCTGAAACATGTGGCTCTTATGCCATTGGCCACTTGGTTACCAGTTCCTCTAATGTGATGAACCTCAAAATGAAAAGCAGATATTCAAACCACTCCCTTGCTAGTCTCCCTGTCTTGCAAGGATGCACCAACATCCAGAATAATGCTTGGTTATTAGTTTCCAACAAAAACTGCCTGTTTTCCAAATAAAACTTGAACCTTTCAACACCAAACAACACCACCAAAGCCACCAGTTCCTAGACTATATATTTCAATTTTTTTCTGCCTCTGATAAACCCTGAGAAGTGTAAGCTATGCAACAGTCTGAAATATGAATTAGTTATTAAACTACAGAATCCCTAAAACAGGTGCACTGGCTAGGGCAATCTTTAGTGTGTCAAATGAAGCTCATTGTAACACTCTTCAACTAAAAGGTTTCCCATTCCATCATGACTGATTAAGTGCCATGGCTAACTGAACAAAATTTGGAACAAAATTCCAAAAAAATTCACCATGTCTATGAATCTTACAATATCTTTCTTTGCTTGTGGAAACAGGGAACTTCTTCACTGCTATGCTTTGTTGCTGATCTAAAACCACTCCCTCAGGAGAAACTTTATGACCCAGAAATGAAATTTCTGTGCACGTTAAGTTAACTTTGGAAGGCTTAACAGTAAGGCCAGCCTCACATAGCTGCTGAAGCACCTGGAAAATAGACAATAAATTATCTTCAAAGTTATTGCTATAAAGAACATCATCATTGAGAGAGTTGTACACACACTTCTATTTGAGGTCTCCTAATACCAAACCCAACAAACGGGACAACACAGCTGTTCTTGTGGCAAGACCAAATGGGACCCAGTTGCATTCGAACAAATTCCAGTCTGTGGTAAATGCAATTACAGGTTTAGAGTCTTTTGCCAAAGGTATTTGATGAAACACTTGATTTAGATCAAGGATGGAAAAATACTTTTCCGTAGAAAACCAAGCAGAAGTATTGTGTAGACAAGGAAGAGGAACAAATTCAAGAACGACCCTTTGATTGCGGGCCCTGCAGTCTGCTATCCTTGGAGTTTCATCACCAAAAGCATTGACAAGGCATAGGGAGATATGTAACGTGTAGTTACTCCTTTCATGAGCAACTTATCTATAAGCTTCCTCAATTCCCTCATTTTAGGTGGAGATAAACGATAGGGAATTGATGGACTGGTACATTATCTGACATCTGTGTTGTGTATTCAGTCTAACTGGTGACACCCAAATGGTCCATCAGTACTTCCAGAAATTTCTCTGATACCTTTACCAAAGCCGCCCTCTGTTCTGGACTCAAGTGCCACTTGTCATTCTTGGAATTTCTGGTTTGTATGGTACATGCTTTAGGTCAACACTAATGTTGGCATCAATGCATTACTGGCTAAGATCAATGTGGAATGATGCAGAAAGTTGCAGGGCACACATTACTTGTTTCTAGATGACAGGTGCAGATGGTAAGGGGTTATAATATTCTTGCTGCACAATAGGCTATTTGACTGTTTTCTGGAAATAGTCTTAAATGGTTAATTATGTTATTTTATGCTCCTAACATGTTTTATATTCCTGTTGAATTTCAGTATTCTTTTATAAAAATGGAAATGAAATTCAAATAATTTGAATGCCCACTAAAATGCTCCATTCGAGTCATGTGATATCTGTGACGTCATTGGCTAGCTCACTGATCCTACTGTCATAATGCTAATCCACAGTGATGTCTTGTTTTGGAATTTACTTTTCAGAAAATGGGTTACAAATTGTGTGTAGTACCATATTGTACAAATACAACTACAAAATCTCTTGAAAAGTTGTTTTCGAGTGTTCCAGAGAATGAGGAGATGTGTAAAATGTGGTTGTACTGTAGCGGCAAATTGCCACCATGTCAGCACAAAAGATCACTAACTTAATTAAAAGTGTGTTGCACTGTGAAGTTAACATTAACTTATCTCTGAGACAGTCTCTCCCACTGTTACAATGAAGGAAAGCTTCAGTCAACGAAATTAAACTCCTAGTGAAGATCGTCGATTTACCTCAGTTAGCTCAGTTGTTAGAGAGATAAGCCAATGAATTTATTATAAGGCGATGTTCATAGATTGCTGGTTTGAATCCAACCCAAAAGAACATTTTAACTTATTTGTAAAATGACTTGACAATCATATCATATCATATTAAATCCAAATGACAATTGCAAAACTTCACCAGACCAATCATAAGCAGAAAATCATTGTTTTTTCCTTGATGTTTACATGGACTTATATTTTCAGCCACTGTTCGCACACATCATGTTCAAAAAGATATTTTCTACTGAATGTGACCACACTCTTTTTACTTTATTAGAAACTATGCTTTTACTTTTAGGATCCTTACTGTTTAAACTTTTGCTGTTTCATCATCTTATATAAAGATGAAGTAAGTCTGCTTCAGATGCTAATGTTAGGTTACACTCACAAACATCACATTACTTACATTTATGTCACCTGCATGTTGCATACGCCTTATATCTCTCTGTATAACCTCACTGACCTACACCTCATTGTACTGTGGACATATGGCTACATCTCCACTACTTTCTATAAAAGTGAATTGTTTGTTCACAAACTAAATGCATTTGTTCTCTGTGGTCTGTTTCTCAGACTAAGACTAATTTTAAACTATATATAATACATCCCAAAATTGAAAAAAAAACTAGTGCAATCAGGTCTTGCTAACAGTATTTTCGTATTTTGTGTAAAACTTTTAAAACATAGGCGACTCTTTGAGGATTTGAACATGTTACCTGCTGAACTTCAGTCATATGTGCTATTCGCTGCACCACAGAATGGCTGACAGATGCATTATTTCTGCTGAGGGTTGTAGCTCATGACTAATGGTTGACAATCTAGGTATAATATACGACCCATTTGCAAAAGTTCTACAGTTTCTTAGTTTTGAGTGAGTTTAATGATTTGCAGGAAGCAGGGAAAAGAATGTCTGTTGTTGCACACATAGCCGCTCTAAATGGGTGGAGCACAAACGATCAACTTTCTCAAGGCTTCCGCAATCAGTATTCACAAAATTCCTTTCTATTGTTATTTAAAAGTTGTAATTGCATTTACCATTACTAAATAGCTAAACTGTTTGCAGTAAAAGCACATAAAAACCTAGTAACTTTGGCTAACACTCCTATAACACAATTATAGCTTTGTCTTACTCCTAGCCTGTGATGTCATCAGAGCATCAGCCAATAACAGAGCATTTTCGATCAAATGAACAGATCTTGATATTTAATGATTTTTAAACTTTAATTACATAAAAAGCAGATATTTTGTGAGAATATTGGCTGTAAATGCTATTTAAATGTTCTAATCAATCAGAATAACAACAATCTGAACCTTATTTTTAACATAGCAAAATAGCCTATACTACAATCCGGCCATCTGGTAGTCAGGCACAGTTGGCCAGAACCTCAATGATGATTATGCCTGCCGTCATGTTCATATATTGCCTAACACTGTGTGGGGTGGTGGGTTAAATTATTTAGAACATTTTAGTTGTTGTTTATGTTGTTAATTAATGTTTGTAGTTTGCCACCTTTCTCATGCAAGCCTGGCAACTATTTTTGTGGTCAGCCAGAAAGCTATGGAGAACATACTGATGATAGTTTCCACTCTGCACGGCCACATTCTGGTCCAGCCCACTGAAAGAAATTACTACTTAGTGGTATCAGGATTATTATTATAAATGAAGGTATAAAGTTCTCATTCATACATATATTTAGTAAAGTATCTCTCGCACAACACTTTGAAATTCACTATGTTCAATTGACAGTAAATATTTCTATCCTAAACTGCACTTTTACCAGTTCAGAGGTGACCTCTGCAGTATATTCCTACCAAATTGCTTTCGCTCTGACTACTAATACTGAAACACATGTTTGAAATAAATGCTCGCCCCAAAAGTGGAAATAATAGTCACCACTTGCCATGCAGATTTATAATTGTCACAGATGGCACACTAACAGTTACTTTAGCAAAATCTAGGTGATCCAGGATGGTGTACAGTCCTCACGAGTTCACTATCAGTTATTACACAAAATATGTATTTGTCACAGCCCGTCTCTGACGTCATCCGAGGCAGAGCACAATCCACCATTTAACAGACGCGAATCTTACAGTGGCTGAGTGTGAAGTGAAACTTCCTCCTGCTTCTCGGGCTGAATTTTTCTGCTGTCATCTGCCTTATGCACATGGCAGTAGTCACTGAATGACTGCTTTCTCGGACACATAATCTTTAATACCAAAGTTATGAGGTAATTTACAACCTTCTTAATTTTTACCCGCATTCTGGTAAATTGTTTGGAATCCCAGAAAAAGTTTCAGCTCGCTTGAATAAAAACTTGGCCTTATTGGATTTTTATATGGAACTAACGGTAAATCATTACCTCTGAACTATAACTTTAACAGAACTTGTATTGACTGTTATTAATACTACAATTCTAAAATTTGTTATAGCTCTATTATTTAGTAGGTTTTATCATGTGTGGTAACCAAAATGTTCTATCATGAAAATTATAGGTACTTAATCTACTACAAATGGGTATATTTTAGTTTCAAAACTACAAGAGGTAGCTTCACATGGTCTCTTAGTTATTATTTTTAGGTTGACCTGAAGCATGGTATAAATTTTTACATTTCTAAGTCTAATATTTAGCACCTTCAGTTTTTCTTAAAAATGTGGATTCTGACTATAATTTTTATTCTATTGTTTTGAAACTTGTACCACTTATTAATGACTTCCATAGGCACATTCTGACCAAATCCGGCTTTCTAGCTTATTCAGCGCCACTTTTTTTTCTTAGAACTGTATTTTATTGAAAACTATTGATTTAACTACTTTAAGACTTGACATTTAAAACTTTATTACATTAAAGTATCTGTTGACAAAGCTTGAATATAAAATTTTGACTTTTAATTTTATACGTAATTATGGCGCAATACTTGTGTGCTACGTGCAGATGCATTACGGTGACATGGTGCTACTAGCAGTGAACTGGGGTAAATCCCGGCACACTCGTTGCCTCTGTATCTCACGAACGATACAGCGCATTGGTACATCCAAATGCTTCACAAATCTGGGCATTCCACAGTTCAACCAGTTGCCCAAATGGAGGGTCACAGTGAGGACCTTTCCGAACTCTGTCAATTGCAGACAATGCTATCTCCCATGAGTATGTGTCAACATCTGATGCCGTTCATGCGCTTGATATACCTAAACATGAACAACACTAATGCTCTCTTGTGGCCGTTATATCTACCATAGATCATTGCAGCCCTAATCATTTAAATACCCACCAATAGTGTGTAAGTATATCAATTTATACTGCTATTTGACAATATTTTGTAGTTGCTTCATTTTTTTGTTAGACAATGTATATTCTCAAGTTCTAATGAGCAATTTTTCCAAAACTGTTGATGTTTTCGCCACATGTAGTTACCCACATTTTTTCTATAATTTTACATAGTAAGGTCACTAAGTAGTCTTTCAGTGCCACTTTTGATGAAGTCCATGATTGGTGTGAAGTTCTCTATTAAATTTGTATACCTTAATAAGCGAGTACACAGATTGCTGCTTAGTGCTTATTTATATTTCTCACTACTTTATTTACACAAGAAGAGTGAACTGAATCATGTCTATGGGAAATATCGAGAACAATTATGTGGTATGTGCAGAGCTGTTCTTAAGGTATTAACAACAAGTATTGTGTTCAAAGGCATTTGAGCTTCTGCAAATCTCAGTGAGCACCAGGACATGCAACTTAATGCACTTATCATGTGGTTGATTTGGTTTTTCTAAGTCATTCTCATGTTTCTCCTGTCACTGGCCTTTGACAACATTCTCAGTTTTCCATAGTCACTCTGAAATGTTATTTGGTGATAAAATGACTCTTGAGGTATGCTTCAAAGGTATCTGTCACCCAACCAAATTACCTGGTTTTTCCTGCCATCTTCTGACAGGTTTATTCATTTCCTGTCCTCTTCAATGTTGATTTCCTGATGTTTTTGTTTTTGAATGACCATTTTGGCTGATATGGCTCTGCAGTTTATCTAGTAATTTTGTGTGTTTGTTAATACAGTTCTTTGCTATATGGCGCCAGTGCAAAATGTAAGAGAATCTGTGTAATTATAGTCTCATTTATGTATTGATTGGTAGACGTCTCTGCACAATGTCCAAATGTTTCTTAAATGGTTTGTTGCTGTGTAATGTGTTCTGTACCTCTCCTTGTGCCCATCACAAACTGGAATTGAGATTCCAAACTATCATGAATGCATGAAACTGTTACTTGATTTGGTTTTTCTAAGACATTCTCATGTTTCTCCTGTCACTGGTCTTTGACAACATTCTCAGTTTTCCGTAGCCACTCTGAAATGTTATTTGGTGATAAAATGACTCTTGCCATTCAGTTTTGTATTGTAATGTGATAATAGTAAGACAGTGCTAGTATCTTACATGTAAGTCTGATTTGTTAATCCATCCATCCATTCTCTAGGAGTAAAAAATACAGTAGTTGAGCACCCATGACTGTTTGCACTTGCTACACTGTGACATTCACGCTTGCAGGTCTGTGTAGGTGCTTGCACACATGCATGCATGCACGCACATGCGCACGCATGCACGCGCACGCGCGCGCGCGCACACACACACATGCGCACACACACACACACACACACACACATGGCTGGAGTTCAACTTTATGTACTTTAAATTTATGTGCAAAAAGCAATATTTGATATTATGCTGTTGAGAATAACCATGAGAATTGTGGGAAAGAGAAAATGCTTCTCTAACCTCTAGAATATCTCCTCAGGGTGCGTTAATCCAGAATGGATTAGTTATTTACTTGCTATTTCTTTCATTAATTATGGTCATAAAATTTTTATGTGGAACATCCTTTTGAACAACAGCTTTAATTATTTTTGAAAATGATGGGTATACAGATAATTATGGAGGACCTATTGATATGTAATTTACAATTTATTTTTGTTGAAAAGTTTTGTATGATACAGAAGTAGTTCCTACTGAGGAGTTATTGCAATTTGGAGTCAAAATTATTTCTTTTCTCTGTCAAACATTTGATTTCAGGGCTAGAATATTAAAGACCTGTGTAAAAATATACTTAACTCTTCCTTCAGCCAAAGCTATAGTTGCTAGAGGATAGTGCAAGTCATTATAACTCTATATATGTATTTATGAATGTAATTGTTATTCTCAAGTTGGAACTGATCTTGACAATAAATTTCATCTGTGGCGAAGCTCTCAGAGTGTTGTCAGTGGATTGGAATGTTTCAATGAACCATTAGCTCATCATCTTCAGTCAGTGTCACCTGAAAATGAAAACTGGTACTACACTGAATTTTTGCCAAGTCTCACCCGTTCCATCTACTGCTTCACAGGATAAGCTGATGTTTGAAGCCTGAAACAGAAATAAATATATTGTGGGGCTGTTACTATGACCAGTTGCTGAGGTAGTTATTCACAGTCACATCTCATTGTAATACACACATAAATGAATTATTTTTTATGTGATCTGTGAATGTATATGAACCATTATCTAAGTGAAAAAGTCGTTGAAGAATTCAAATTGTGATAGCTAAGTATCCCATTATTGCTCAGTTGGGTAATATCCCATGAGCACATTGCCTTTTCATAGAACTTACAGGACATAGACATATTGACTGTGAACCATATAGATCTGTGGAATCGTCATTGTTATATGTTTTGATTTAAGTTGATATGAACTGAGTTTTAGTGATCCCAGAAATCTTGTTGAATGCTGTTACACATGGATATTGAACAAGACTCAGTACAATTACATTGTAATAAACTCATTATGATAAAAAATGAAATAAACCAGTTAAAAACTAATTTTAGAAAAACCATTAAACTCAGTTATTTCAACTTTGTAATAAGGAAAATAAGAGTAATGCCTGTAGAATGAACTAATCAGTTATAAAATTATGGTATGTAAGGAAATATTCAGCTCAGTTAATTTAGACTGGTATTCAAAAATTTTTCTACTGTATAGAAACAGTTCTTCTGAAGTACCATTTTCACTTTTTCTCTGAATCCATCTCTATTCAGCTTTAAGCTTTTGAGTAGGTGTTTTTTTTTTTTTTTTTTTTGTCTAGAAGAATTCACATGTGTGCCTTACACTGCTGTGTCCTTTATATAGCTTTTTACTAATTATAGCTGCATCAGTGAAATCACAGGACAATTCTATTGATGGTGGATTTTTTTTTTTTTTTTAGAAAAGGTACATTTTCATGCATAAACCATAAACCACATTGTTCATGAATATAACTACAAGGCACTGACAGGATACTGAGGTCCAGAAATATATGTTTAGTGGTGTTCAAGTGGTTCAAATGGCTCTGAGCACTATGGGACTTAACATCTGTGGTCATCAGTCCCCTAGAACTTAGAACTACTTAAACCTAACTAACCTAAGGACATCACACACATCCATGCCCGAGGCAGGATTCGAACCTGCGACCGTAGCAGTCGCGTGGTTCCGGACTGAGCGCCTAGAACCGCTAGACCACCGCGGCCGGCTTTAGTGGTGTAGGAGATGGGCACTAGTCTCATTATCTTAGTTATTCTCCTGCATAGTAAATATCTCTGTATATGAGATGTCCCAAAATGGAAAGCAGTGTGTACAAGTGCAAAGTAGGCACATTTTATTATTTTGGTGTCACGGACTTTACTCAGGGCATTAAATGCATGGCATAAATTGCTCATTCTATTTACTTTTTTTTTTTCCTCACCATTGTGTGTCATCTATCCACATTCTTAGGAATTTAGTGCTTTCCTGTTGGTGTACAGGTACATTTTCAAATCTAGTACCTTCTGTCCTTGTTGAAATGACATGTGATAGCTGAAAATTTATATACACAGTTTAGTCCTTATTCAGTGACAGTTTGTTTGTGCTCTTTACCAATTTACCAGGTTGAAGTTTATATCAGAAATCATTTTACGCATTTCATTAGTACTGTGATTCAAATACAGTATACCAGTGGCATCACCGAGCGAGATGGCGCAGTGGGTTAGACACTGGACTCGCATTCGGAAGGACGACGGTTCAATCCCGCGTCCGGCCATCCTGGTTTAGGTTTTCCGTGATTTCCCTAAATCACTCCAGGCAAATGCCGGGATGGTTCCTCTGAAAGGGCACGGCCGAATTACTTCCCTAATCCGATGAGACCGATGACCACGCTGTCTGGTCTCCTTCCCCAAACCAACCAACCAACCAGTGGCATCATTACTGGAAGATCTTCTCAAATGCTTTGGCTCAGATGATTGCTGAACATAATAAACAGAAGTGGACCAAACTAGTACCTTGAGGAAAGCCGTGTCTTATTATGTGCTCCATTAACTGTATGCTTCCAACATTTTTTGAGGTGATTACACCTTTTTACACTGTCTGAGAGAAATTATCTAAACCAGTCATTGCATTTTCTTCTAATTTTATATTCTAGCTGTTTATCCATAAATAATAAATGGTTGATGAGGTCAAAGGTCTTTGTGAGGTTATTTAATACTCCTGTTGTATGCTTTCTGTCATTGAGAGCACTACAAACTTCATTTAGAAATGAATATAGAGCCCCATTTATTGATCACTCTTTTTGAAAGCCAAACTGACAAGGGCTCAGTAAGCAGTTCCTTCCAGTAATGTAATAAAATGATTATATACTGCTTCCCCTAGAACCTTGGATGTGCTTGATAGAATCAAGAGAGATCTGCAGTTATTATCATCACTCCTTTCCCATTTCTTAAAGAGAGGAACCACTTTTGTTGCCTTGAAAATTTTGAGGAATTGGCTTAGCTCATTCAGGAAGGAGAAGTTCATTATATCTGACAGGAGATAAGACGCATGATGGCAGATTTATTTGGGAAGGTAATTGGATATGCCATCAAAACCACATGTGCAAGAGTTTCGTTTCTGTTTTAACACTGCAGATTTCACATATTTTGAATAGACCAAGAAGCAATGTTTTGGGGAATAACTCTAGGTCAGAACACAGAGAGGACACTTGGTTACTGATCTGAGAAGAAAGTTTGTTGCCAATGTTTAAGATGTGAATATTAAATACCCCCTTTGTCAGAGAAATTCCAGGAGAGGGTTTTTATTTCTGAGTTTGCGGTACCAAAAGGGAACAAATGTTGTTTTTATGTTACCTGGTATGTGTGCATCCTTGAAATGCCCTTGGCCATGTTTCCATGCAAACTCACTAGGTGGCAGGGCTGTGTTCAGCAACACACTGTTTGGGTTATTGGTGCATTAGTTATGGTGATGCAGTCAATTCAGATTGTGAGCAAAGAGTGAACATCAAGTGCTATGTTAAGTTCGGGAAAACCCCTAATGAAATGTGGGCATGATTAAGCAATCATATGCAGGCAAGGCACTTTCATGAAGTCATGTTTTCAAGTGGCACAAAAGGTTTTGTGAAGGTAGAGATTCATTGCAAGATGATCCCAGAGCAGAGTGCCTATCTACAACATATACTGATGCAAATGCAGAGTATGTATCACAGTTATTGCAAGGATACAATCATGTAACTGTGATTAGTGATACCAGAGGAACTTAATTTGATTTACGATGTGTGTCATAAGATTTTGGGTGAAGATTTAGCGAAATGGAAACTCAATGCAAAACTCATCCCTCACACACTAACAGACGAACAGAAAGAGGAAAGTTATAGAATTTCTGCTGATCTACTGGATAGTGCCGGTGTGATCCTACATTTCTGTTCAAAATTATTACTGGAGATGAAAGCTAGTACTACCAGTATAACCCACACACTAAGCATCAAAGTGCTGAAGTGGACTCCTGGGTCACCAGCCTCAAAAAAAAAGTCAAATGACAACCTTCAAGAACAAAGACAATGTGGATAGCATTCTTTGATAGTGAAAGATTACTTCACCATGAGTATGTTCCTTCAAGTCAAACAATGAACCAAAGTCTTGAAACATTTGTGACAAGCAGTTTGATGTTGATGCCCTGATTTGTGGCATTCACAGGACTGGTTCTTACTGCACAACAGTGCAAGACTCCATACTGCATTATTTGTTACTGAGTATCTGGCCAGACGTCCGGCATATTTGCCCGACCTCTTGCCTTGTGACTTTTGCTTGTTTCTGCAAGTGAAAAAGTGACTGAAAGGAAAACTTCAACAAGATATAGCAGACATCCAACAGACTGTGACAAATGAGCTTACAAGCCTCACAGTCGAAAATTTCTCTGCTTGCTTCCAAAACCTCCAGAAAAGTTGACAACTGTGTATATGTAGCCAAGGGGACTACTTCAATAGGAGCTGGGATCTTTACTTGGTAAGTGCGATTTTATATTTTTAAAAGAACCTATTCTGCAACTTTTTTGACAAAGGGAGTACTTCACATATTTACTCTTTCTTAATGTATGTTATTGAGTGACTCCTTGCTTTTCTTCCCAACTGTCACATTAATAACTTCTCACATGGTCTTAGATTCGTTCCTAGAGTTGACTGTAAGCTGTCAGTCATCAGATAATGTATTGTCTGTATTTCTGCTATACAAAAGCAATTTTTTTTTTTTTTTTTGCATTGGTACATTGCAGATGTAAACGAGATTGGAAGTGCTACATCATCAGAGTACTGGAGAGTATTCATCAATTCACCTGCCCCTACTGTCAACATTACAAGCACAACAAATACCTGTCTTGTGAGATTCATGGAGAAAATGTGTGAAAGTTGCTATTTTTTTCATGTTGTACAGTATGCTCATTTGCATGTGTGTTGTTATGTTCTTGTCTGTGTTCGGAAAGGTGCTATTTCTTTCTTGCTGCACACTGCTGTTCATTTGCCTACATGTTGGTATGTTTCTGTCTGTGTTCGAAACAGCTATATCCATTGTGAAACAGTTGTGGCTGGATATATCATTGAAAATATTGTTTAATTTCCATGTTAATTGTAATTTGGTATTAATTTTGAAAAGCTGTTAAGAGCAGAAAAACTAGTAGCTATTATTCTTGTAAATTTGTAATTCATGTTTTCCATGTTATAGCATTTTAACACACTCACTAGTTTTTGCCAAGCTGAGGACACTTTTAAAATATCTGTTTTAAGTTCACCATAAATCAAAATATTTGGGCACTTTCACCTGAAAAGTTGTAGCCCTGTGTCTATTTTTGAAACAAATATTAATACATGATCAACAGCTGATCAGTATTAACATGTAACTAAAAGCTTGATAAACGTCATATTTACTGATACATGTTCAAAATGTTTTTCTTGGTTCAGCCATTTGGTTTTAAGTGTGGAATTGCACTCTACATTATCTCCCCTAAGAACTGGACAGTCTCTTTTCTTTTTGTCAGTTCCACTGAAATTATTAACACAGTGGTGACCTGGAAGGTAAAAATAGGCAACTTCACCATCTTTGAACCAGTGGTCAGCTACACAGAGCAAAGCTACAATTTCTGGGTGGTTTTCTAAGAAAATCAGTGTAGTAATCTGCTGGTTACTACACATACCACCAAACGAACATGAGCTGGTCCAGTGTGGCAAGTGTAGTGGGCACCGACATTCAATCAACATGCCCATAAATTCCCAAGGCAGCCATCAGGTTAACCTGATCACCGACAACAGTCACCTGGTCTGCCATGGACTCGCAGCACTACTAAAATGACACTTTTTTGGGATAGTGTCTTTATAAGGACAGCAGGGGCCTCTAGTCCCTTAGTTGTTACTATATTTGATACATGTACACTGCTTGCATTATGGCCTCATTGAAGTCACTCCACGACCCTCATTACCTGCATTGTGTTCTTGTTGATATCACTACATGATCCAGTAAATTTGTATTTCTTTTACAGCTGTGTGGTTCCTAGTTAATATTTTATGTACTTCTGCACTTTTGTTTCTTACATTTTTAAAAATTTTGGAAAAAAACGCAAAATTCTGATTATTTTGTGTGGGTGCACTGCTTTTAGTTATTATTTCAGCTGCTTGCAATCATTTTTAATGGGAATAGGTGGTTTGTAAATCTTAAATAATTGAAAGAGGGTTTGGTTTGTGTTCTTACTTGTGTTAAATTTGGATTCTTGTTGAGGCAGAATACCAAAAATTCTTATGGCTTATGAGTTTTTGGCTTCTAATGTTCTTCTGTTAACTTGTATTGCTGTTCCTGCTGACTGCTGAATATCGGATGTTGATGGAAGTGCCTCTGTTAGTGGTGATATTGCGTCTGCTGTATGTGGCAGTAATGTTTTACTTGGAGATTTCTCTTCTCATTTTTATTACATGTGACTAAAAAGCCATTTGGATGATGAGGATGAATAGTTTCCTTGCCATTCACTTCACTATCCCATGTCACATCTGTTGATTCCTCATTTTTTTGTTATTTTTGCTATTAATGCATTTTTTGGTGAATGCAGCTATAATGTATAACAATGACATTTCCAATCTGTGTTGAAAATATCAGCAGTTTGTACTATATCTTTGATTATATAGCTGCAGCAGCCCAAAGCCACATACCTCTAAACCTATTATCTGATAACTATAACAGATTATGTGCCATGTATGCCACACTTAAGCATAATTTTGTAATACTATAAGATCTTTTCTGTAGCATGTTTAACAGAAAAAAACTGTGTTACAGTTGGATATTTTAGAACCTAAGACACCAGAAGATGTATACAAAACCTGGCTGGAAAATACTTCATTGACCTTACCTACTCTTGACTCAGCACGAAATAACCTTGCTTCAAGCATAGTAAATGCTTTTGTCAATGCAGGATTTTGTTCTGACAAGCTCATGACAGCTGATAATGGGAAACAGTGGATATACAGAAACAAAGACCGTGGTGAGTTTCTGTCATTTTTTCTATCAGTCCGAATGTTCAAGAAATGATCCTATCTTCTAAATGAAACTGCTAGCTGAGATACAAGTTTCGTTAAGTATGTTGGGTATCATGAACCTATCCTGAAATACTGTTTATATTCGCAATTATAGTTTATAACAGTAGCCATCATAATATTTTAGATTTAAACACACAATTTATAAATAGTAATATTGTTACCCATTTGAAAATGCATGTTAATAATACTGAACTGAACGGGAACTGTGTAAAACACAAAATACGAATGTCATCAACTTCGGACAACTATCTGAATTGACTTTTAACATTTTAATTGCTTGCATTTTGCATATCTATTGCAAATTTGTGCTTGCCCTGCGCTAACAACATATATATATATATATATATATATATATATATATATATATATATATATATATAAAATAGAAGGAAACATTCCACGTGGGAAAAATTATATATAAAAACAAAGATGAGGTGACTTACCGAACGAAAGCGCTGGCAGGTCGATAGACACACAAACAAACACAAACATACACACAAAATTCAAGCTTTCGCAACAAACTGTTGCCTCATCCCTATGAAATCCCCAAACCACCTTCCCTACCCTCTGGCTCCTAGCCTTGTAACCGCCCCCGGTGTAAAACCTGTCCCATGCACCCTCCCACCACCACCTACTCCAGTCCTGTAACCTGGAAGCTGTACACGATCAAAGGCAGAGCCACGTGTGAAAGCACCCACGTGATCTACCAACTGACCTGCCTACACTGTGACGCATTCTATGTGGGAATGACCAGCAACAAACTGTCCATTCGCATGAATGGACACAGGCAGACAGTGTTTGTTGGTAATGAGGATCATCCTGTGGCTAAACATGCCTTGGTGCACGGCCAGCACATCTTGGCACACTGTTACACCGTCCGGGTTATCTGGATACTTCCCACTAACACCAACCTGTCAGAACTCCGGAGATGGGAACTTGCCCTTCAGTATATCCTCTCTTCTCGTTATCCACCAGGCCTCAACCTCCGCTAATTTCAAGTTGCCGCCGCTCATACCTCACCTGTCTTTCAACAACATCTTTGCCTCTTTACTTCCGCCTCGGCTGACATCTCTGCCCAAACTCTTTGCCTTTACAAATGTCTGCTTGTGTCTGTGTATGTGCGGATGGATATGTGTGTGTGTGCGAGTGTATATCCGTCCTTTTTTCCCCCTAAGGTAAGTCTTTCCGCTCACGGGATTGAAATGACTCCTTACCCTCTCCCTTAAAACCCACATCCTTTCGTCTTTCCCTCTCCTTCCCTCTTTCCTGACGAAGCAACCATTGGTTGTGAAAGCTAGAATTTTGTGTGTATGTATGTGTCTGTTTGTGTTTCTATCGACCTGCCAGCGCTTTCGTATGGTAAGTCACATCATCTTTGTTTTTATATATATATATATATATATATATATATATATATATATATATATATATATATAATGGAAGGAAACATTCCACGTGGGAAAAATTATATATAAAAACAAAGATGAGGTGACTTACCGAACAAAAGCGCTGGCAGGTCTGCTTGTGTCTGTATGTGTGGATGGATATGTGCGTGTGTGCGAGTGTATACCTGTCCTTTTTTCCCCCTAAGGTAAGTCTTTCCGCTCCCGGGATTGGAATGACTCCTTACCCTCTCCCTTAAAACCCACTTCCTTTCGTCTTCCCCTCTCCTTCCCTCTTTCCTGATGAGGCAACAGTTTGTTGCGAAAGCTTGAATTTTGTGTGTATGTTTGTGTTTGTCTATCGACCTGCCAGCGCTTTTGTTCGGTAAGTCACCTCATCTTTGTTTTTTTATATATATATATATATATATATATATATATATATATATATATATATATATATATATATATATATATATATATGATGTGACAGTCACATCATCTGTGTTATATATATATATATATATATATATATATATATATATATATATATATATAATAGAGGGAAACATTGCACGTAGGAAATATATATCTAAAAACAAAGATGATGTGACTTACCAAATGAAAGTGCTGGCAGGTCGACAGACACACAAACAAACACAAACATACACACAAAATTCAAGCTTTCACAACAAACTGTTGCCTCATCAGGAAAGAGGGAAGGAGAGGGAAAGACGAAAGGATGTGGGTTTTAAGGGAGAGGGTAAGGAGTCACTCCAATCCCGTGAGCGGAAAGACTTACCTTAGGGGGAAAAAAGGACGGGTATACACTCACACACACACACATATCCATCCACACATATACAGACACAAGCAGACATATTCAAAGGCAAAGAGTTTGGGCCATGTGGAGAAAACATTTATCAGTGTCAGACTTTCACTGACCATCATTCGTGGGATTCTTGACAAACATTATAAGGAAAAAAACACAATCAAAAGATCACAGACTAGAATAGGAAAATCTCTTGTGACTGTGATGAAGGCACTTCCCAAGCATTGTTGAGTCATCTTAAAAAGGCCGAGTCATCTGAAAAAGGAAGCCACTTAGTGACAATATGTGTCACTTGCAGAAATAAAAATAAGCAGGAAATGCAATATTGTGATACAGATCATCTGGAGAGCCCAGACTAACCTATGGTTCCTGAAAACAGGGCAGGGGGATGCTGTTTCATTAGTTGTAGGGATGTCAGTGTGGATGATTTACTGATTTAGCCCTGTGACTTTGACCAATATGGCATTTCTTACATTGGTAATAAAAGTGGCTGAAAGCAGTGGGAAACTGCAGCTGTTATTTTTCCTGAGGGCTTGCAGCTCTACTGTGCAGCTTAATGATTGTGGCACCACTTGACCCCCTGAGTAAAGTATTCTAGATGTTAAATGGTTTCCCATTCAGATCTCAGGGTGGGGACTACTGAGGAAGATGACATTATTAGACAAAATGAAACTAGCATTGTACAGGTTGGAGCATGAAATGTTCAAACCCTTAATTGGGTAGATACATCAGAGAATTTAAGAAGGGAAATGGATAGGTTGAGGTTAGATACAGTAGAAAGTAGCATGGCCAGAAGGACAGGATTTGTTGTCAGGACAGCACAGTATTATCAAAACAAAATCAAATAGAGGTGATGCAGCAAATTGGAATTAACAGCATAGTAAATGGATTATTGTAGCTAAGATAGATACAATGTCAGAATCCAACACACTAGTACAAATTTATAATCAGCCTAGCTTTGCAGAAGGTGAATAGATTGAAAGAATGTGTGATGGAATAAAGGAAATTATTTAAGTAGTTAAGGGAGATGTAAAGTTAATTGTGATGGTTGACTGGAATTTACTAGTAGGAAAAGAAAGAGATGGAAAATTGTAGGAGAAAATTAACAGAGGGAAAGGAATGAAAGAGGAAGCCACCTGTTAGTGTTTTGTGCAGAGCATAATTTAATCTTTGCCAACACTTGTTTCAAGTACCACGGAAGAGGTTTGTATACAGGGTGTTCATTTTAAATAAAGGCATTGAAATATTTTGAAAACTACACATGAGATCAAGAAAAGTTATAATTCCAATTTTTTGTCTCAGAGGGGCCATCCAATGATACCACATTTGATTCTTAAGCCACCCCAGACGTGGGCAACTTTGAAATCTTCAATGGGAACTCCAATTTTTTATTGCAGATTACAACTCAATGACAAAATCTATAGACATTTTGTCTGAAGCATTTTCTATGTTTTGCCACAGATGACACTGTAATCAGAGGAATAGAAATGGGTACATAATCATAATTTACGACATGCTACTCAGTGGCCCACGAATATCCAGTGGCACATGGTACTCCACCTCCACGCTGTGAGGGTAGGACAGGCCAGTATTTCATAACTTCTAACTGGAAACCCCATTCACATACTGAACACGGGACTACTCGATGTGCCACTGTAGCCATGGCTTGAGGCAAACACTACTCTACTTTTCCGATTAGAGTAAATGTTAGGATGTAGTACTGCCGACTTCAACTTCCTTAGTGGTCTGCTTTTTAAATGATCATACACAGGACAGAAGCATATCTGTGGGAATATCAGCACAGGCATTTCTGATGCAGTTGACCATGTCTTCATGGCCCATTGGCACTTGATCGTACACCTTATCTTTTAAATATCCCCACAGAAATAAATCTGGCAATGTCGAATCTGATGACCTAGTAGACCAATTAATAGGGCCAACTCTGCCAATCCACTGACCAGTAAACACAGTCGAATACCTCCTGTGCTTCAATTGCATAATGCGCTGGGCAACCATCATGCTGAAGCCACATATGTTGTCGAACGTCCAGGGCAACATCTTGCAGTAGTAACAGTAGTTCCTGTTCCAAAAACGTTAAATATTTGCACCCTTTCAGGTCTTGTCAATAACATATAGACCAATGAGAGTGTTCCCCATCATGCCATAACATATGGTGACCAACCAAGGACATTGATGGTCAACTTGCCATAACCATATAGACTCATTGGAAAATAATACCTTGGAAAGAACATGTGGGTCATTTGCCTTTGTTGACATGCCCATTAATAAAACACTACCAAGTTATGGAAATTGGTGTCATGAAGGTCTTGATGCAGTGACATGTAGTATGGATGATACTTATGATAATGCAATATCATAACAGTACTACCTACGGACATACCAGAATCGCAGTGTAAGTTCTAGATGCGTATCTGTGGGCTGTGATGCACTGTCACTTGTACAGCTATTTCATTAACTTCTTCTGTATCATATTTTCTTGATTTCCTTTTGCCTGTCTGTATGCTGCCATTAGACATAAAGGTGTCCACAACCTTGTAAAGAATGAACAAGGGCAAGCTTTCTCTGGAAAACATTCAGCACACAAGGAAACAGCAGCCACAACATTCCACCTACATTCTCTCTAAATCAGGATCATTTCAATTTTTTTCCTATGGTTGCAACATTTATTGTCCAGTTGCATATCTGTTCTCCAAATGATAGATAGGTGTGCAGGCAATAGGCACTGCCCAAGTACTGTAATGTTTTAGAGATGCTATCTGTTCCATGTCTGCTTGATAAGTGAGCTCCAGCCACTTTTACTGCCTGTTATGATACATTTTAGCTTGCTACATGGCCACAGTGTTGCATCAAGTAGCCCCTTGTTCAATATGCCAGAGGAATACAACATTGCAAATTGGGTTTCCAATTAGAAGCTATGAACTACTGGCATGTCCTACCCTTGCAGCATAAAGGTGGGGTCCCACATGCCATTTGATGTTCAAGGGCCTTTGAGTAGCATATCATATATTACAACTGTATGCCCATTTGTGTTCCTTCGATTACAGTAAAGAAAATGTTTAAGTCAAAACAAATGTAGACTTTGCCGTAGAATTGATATCTGCAATAAAAAATGTGGATTTCCTTTGAAGATTTCAAAGCTGCCCCCACCACCCATTCCCCCCTCCCCCATCTCCCTGCCCCCCCCCCCCCCCCCCTCCTGTCACCATCACCCACACGTGGCATGAGATGGAGTTTTGATTATGGTATTTTGATGTCCCCCTCTGAGACAAACAAATTGGAATTGTAACTTTCTTTTTTTTTTTTCATTAAAATGAATGCCCTGTATACAGAAAAGTCCTGAAGATACTGGAAGGTTTCATATTGATTAGATAATGGTAAGACAGATATTTTGAAACCACATTTTAAATTTTAAGGCCATGTGACTGTTATTAGTGATCTATAAGCATTGGTTGTAATTCTTATAGATAAAAAGATAGGGCCTAGTAGAAATCTTTGGATAACACAGGAGATATTGTATTTAATTAATTAAAGGAGAAAATATAAAAAAGTAGCGAATATAGTTGGTGTCAGAGAACAGAGAATTCAGAAAAAATGAGACTGAAACAAAATGCAGAAGGATAAACAGGAATGCCTAGAAGACAAATGCAAGGCTGTAGAAATATGCATTATAAGGGGAAAGATAGATGCCACCTATAGGAAAGTTTAAGAGAAATTATTAGAAAAAAGAAGCAGCTGTATGAGAATTAAGAGCTCAGCTGACAAGCATATACTAGGCAAAAAAAGGAAAGCTGAAAGGAATATATAGAGAGATTATATAGGTGGAAATAAAATTGAGGACAATATTATAGAAGGAGGGGAGGAAGTGGGTGAAGATGAAGTGGGAGACATGAGAAGAATTTGACAGAGCACAGGATGACCTAACTGGAAACAAGGCTCCTAAAGTAGAAAAAATGCCCTGAGAATTATAGAGGTGCTTGAAGAATCAAGCCATGGCAAAACTGTGCCACCTGGTGTGCAAATCATATCTAATGACCTCATTGTCAATGAGACGTTAAACAATTAACCTACCTTTTTCATGTGTGTGTGTGTGTGTGTGTGTGTGTGTGTGTGTGTGTGTGCAAAATATGAAAGAGGGGCAAAATACTTGTAGAATGTAGTTTTGTAGTTTAGATGGGATGAGACAGTGTTGTGGCCTAGCTGAGTAACTTGTGAAGAAGTCAAAGGATAAATTTGGAAAATGAATTAAACTTTAGGGAGAAGGAAAAAAAATTGCAGTGCACCAGTGACATTGTAAGTCTGCCAAGAATGGCAAAGGACTTTGAGGAACAGTTGAACATCAATAAAAGTAAAACAAGACCAGTGTAATGTAGTGAAAATAAATTGCATGATGCTGAAGGAATTAGATTATTAAATCAGACACTGCAAGTACCATAACAGAAGTAGAGACAGTACAAAATACAGACTGGCAATAGCAAGCAAATTATTTCTTAAAGCAAGGAATTTATTAACATTTAATATAAATTTAAATTATAGAAAGTCTATTCTGATTGTATTTGCCTGGACTGTAGTCTTGTATGGAAGTGAAACTTGGGTGACAAACAGTTCAGACAAGAAGAGACTAGAAGCTTCTGAAATTTGCTGCTATGGAAAAATGGTGAAGATTATTCGGAGGGATCAATTAACAAATGAGGTAATACTGAATCAGACTGAGGAAAAAAGAAATACGTGGCACAACTTGGCTAAACAAAAGGATCCTCTGCTGCCTTCCCCATTTTCTCTCTCAAAGCTGTGAATTCATCATCTATCTTATTCCTTTTCCCTATTTCAGTCCAGTGTGGCCTGATTCTCCCTGTGAAATTCTCCGCAACCCCTGCTTAATTTATCAAGCTCCCATCTCCTTAAATTTCTACCTTTTTGCAATTTCTTCAGTTACGTAAAGGATATTAAATGATTAAAATTTCATTGCATCCAGAATGGATGGCCATTTTCAATGTCAGTATGTGCACTAATACAGTCTTGTATTCACACTTTTCTCCCATCCAAAAACCATTATTCATTATCAATGATAAAATTTGCTACAGTTGTAAAAATTATTTATTTCTAAAAAGGAAAGCTCCACCTGGTTTCAGTATATATGTTCCATCTTCAGGTTCTTATTAAAGTGCAAGTCCACAAAGGATGCATAACTAAGGTTAAAATATGTTAAAATAGAGAATAGCTGGTACATGAAATACAAGAAAACATCCTCTTCAGTCCTAGGTCAGCAAACACAGGGATGCACTATTTCAACATACTTTAATCTATTTTAACCTTAGTTATGCATCATTTATGGACTTGCATTTTAATATGCACCTGAAGATGGGGCATATGTCCTGAAACTGGACAGTACTTTCCTTTTTAGAAATAAATAATTTTTACAACTGTACCAGATACTGAATATCATGTTGAGGATTTTTGTGCCATGTTTGTAGCACATGTTGTGTCAGTTCAAAAAGGTTGCTGACTGTAGGCTGACATCTCAGACAAGCTCTGTGGGTAACAAATCAGAAGACTGAACATGCAGTCAAGGATCTGTACATTCATCAAGTTGTTTATGATGTCAACTTCAGTAGATAATCTTGTTTTAGCCTGCCATTTGGTAACCTGGTCATGAAGGGTATGAAAAAAGAATCTATGATTCTTCTCACATATAGTAACCAAAAGGTGGGAATTTAAGGAGATGGGACCTGGATAAACTGACTAAACCAGAGGTTATACAGAGTTTCAGGGAGAGCATAACGGAACAATTGACAGGAATGGGGGAAAGAAATACAGTAGAAGAAGAATGGGTAGCTTTGAGGGATGAAATAGTGAAGGCAGCAGAGGATCAAGTAGGTAAAAAGACAAGGGCTAGTAGAACTCCTTGGGTAACAGAAAAAATATTGAATTTAATTGATGAAAGGAGAAAATATAAAAATGCAGTAAATGAAGCAGGCAAAAAGGAATACAAACGTCTCAAAAATGAGATTGACAGGAAGTGCAAAATGGCTAAGCAGCGATGGCTAGAGGACAAATGTAAGGATGTAGAGGCTTGTCTCACTAGGGGTAAGATAGATACTGCCTACAGGAAAATTAAAGAGACCTTTGGAGAGAAGAGGACCACTTGTATGAATATCAAGACCTCAGATGGAAACCCAGTTCTAAGCAAAGAAGGGAAAGCAGAAAGGTGGAAGGAGTATATAGAGGGTCTATACAAAGGCGATGTACTTGAGGACAATATTATGGAAATGGAAGAGGATGTATATGAAGATGAAATGGGAGATATGATACTGCGTGAAGAGTTTGACAGAGCACTGAAAGACCTGAGTCGAAACAAGGCCCTGGGAGTAGACAATATTCCATTAGAACTACTGACGGCCTTGGGAGAGCCAGTCCTGTCGAAACTCTACCATCTGGTGAGCAAGATGTACGAGACAGGTGAAATACCCTCAGGCTTCAAGAAGAATATAATAATTCCAATACCAAAGAAAGCAGGTGTTGACAGATGTGAAAATTACCGAACAATCAGTTTAATAAGCCACAGCTGCAAAATACTAATGCGAATTCTTTACAGACGAATGGAAAAACTAGTAGAAGCCGACCTCGGGGAAGATCAGTTTGGATTGCGTAGAAATATTGGAACACGTGAGCCAATACTGACCCTATGACTTATCTTAGAAGCTAAATTAAGGAAAGGCAAACCTACATTTATAGCATTTGTAGACTTAGAGAAAATGTTTGACAATGTTGACTGGAATACTCTCTTTCAAATTCTGAAGGTGGCAGGGAGCGAAAGGCTATTTACAATTTGTACAGAAACCAGATGGCAGTTATAAGAGTCGAGGGACATGAAAGGGAAGCAGTGGTTGGGAATGGAGTGAGACAGGGTTGTAGCTTATCCCCAATGTTATTCAATCTTTATATTGAGCAAGCAGTGAAGGAAACAAAAGAAAAATTTGGAGTAGGTATTAAAATCCATGGAGAAGTAATAAAAACTTTGAGGTTTGCTGATGACATTGTAATTCTGTCAGAGACAGTAAAGGACTTGGAAGAGCAGTTGAACGGGATGGATAGTGTTGAAAGGAGGATATAAGATGAACATCAACAAAAGCAAAACGAGGATAATGGAATGTAGTCGAATTAAGTCGGGTGATGCTGAGGGAATTAGATTAGGAAGTGAGACACTTAAAGTAGTAAAGGAGTTTTGCTGTTTGGGGAGCAAAATAACTGATGATGGTCAAAGTAGAGAGGATATAAAATGCAGACTGGCAATGGCAAGGAAAGCATTTCTGAAGAAGAGAAATTTGTTAACATCGAATATAGATTTAAATGTCAGGAAGTCATTTCTGAAAGTATTTGTATGGAGTGTGGCTATGTATGGAAGTTAAACATGGACGATAAGTAGTTTGGACAAGAAGAGAATAGAAGCTTTCGAAATGTGGTGCTACAGAAGAATGCTGAAGATTAGATGGGTAGATCACGTAACTAATGAGGAGGTACTGAATAGAATTGGGGAGAAGAGGAGCTTGTGGCACAACTTGACTAGAAGAAGGGATCGGTTGGTAGGACATGTTCTGAGGCATCAAGGGATCACCAATTTAGTATTGGAGGGCAGCGTGGAGGGTAAAAATCGTAGAGGGAGACCAAGAGATGAATACACTAAGCAGATTCAAAAGGATGTAGGTTGCAGTAGGTGCTGGGAGATGAAGAAGCTTGCACAGAATAGAGTAGCATGGAGAGCTGCATCAAACCAGTCTCAGGACTGAAGACCACAACAACAACATAGTAAGCATTCAGTATCTTTTCAAACAGTTACCAGATCAATCCTGTTTTCATATTCAATTGATCCTCACACCATGATTCCAAGTTTTGGAAAGGTATGGTTCTCAAGAACTGCTGCTTCATGTGGCCTTTAACCATGATGCCTGTGGGCACATTGATATTGATCCTATCACCACAAACAGAAGTGAGACTCATAACTGAACACCACAGAATATAACTCATTGTCCCAGTTAGCTCTGGTTCTACATCATGTATGTCACCGGTGTCTGCGTATGAGTTCAGCAGTAAACAGTGCACAACAACTCAAGATCTCTACCCACCTTTCAGTAATGTGATCCCATCAGTTCATTGTGACACTCTGCCTGTAATTTCTGTCCAGATTTAGCTGTTGTCAACTGTCTATCCATCAGAACAACCGTATGATCTTTTTCTTTTGGGAGGACCAATGCCTACTCTTCTTAATATGCTGGTGCTCTGAGTCCAACTCACCACCACTCGATCTGCAGTCATTGCAATATAACCAGTCGTCTGTGTGATCTGTTGATGCAATGGCCCTTTTATCTCTCATGTCAATGTTTCGACTTCTCTCAGATGGTGATGTTGACATCCTCTGAGCATGCTGTGTTGCAATCTCCACATAAAAATTTCCAGTAACATTAAACAATGGAAACTCCAGGTAGGAATATCATCAAAGTAGAAAAAGACAAATTGCTACTTACCATAAAGAAGACACATTAAGTTGCAGACACGAACAATTAAACGGCACTTACATAAAGCTTGGCTACAGTCTTCATTAGTAATGTGTCTTTTAAGTGTGTCTATCTTCAACTTAACATGTCTTCTTTAGAATAAGTAGCAGTCTGTCTTTTGCAATGACAGTAAAATGTGCCCAACAACCATCATGTACTCACACTATTTATCTGTAGTATTTTCCTGAATGTCCTCATTTACAACAGTATTTTTATTTGAGCCACTTGTCGTAAAATAAATTAAATTAGTTTTGTTAATATTGAACCTCAGGTTTTCTTTTTCAAAATGTGTTAGGGCTTTTTCAACAAAATTCTGTACCACTGAATTTAGGCCATCGTTACTACGTGCCCAGCAAACCCAAGAGGTGTCATCAGCATACATAGTAATATGATGACTGGTGTCTAATACTTTTGGGAAATCATTCACGTAACAAATAAACAAGAAGGGGCCCAAGATAGAGCCTTGTGGCACACCAAAATTTATATTTCTGATCTTTCATCTTCTTTTTTTGATTACCTCTCCATTATCATACACAACTTCTGTGCATTGTTGTCTATCTTAAAGGTAAGATTCTATTAAAAGCAACAGTTTCCCACTGACACCATTACAAGCAAGTTTACTTAAAAGAGCGCCATGATGGACTCTGTCAAATCTTTGGAAAGATCTAAAAACACTCCTGCCGTTTTGTAACCCTCATTTATTTTCTCCATCAGACAGTGTTCAAACTGTACTGCTGCAGATATGGTGCTTCTACCACTTCTAAAGCCATGTTGGAAATCTCCTATTGAGTTATTCGTGTTATAGTGTTCGATTAAGATTTCTAGCATTATTTTTTTCAATTAATTTACCAAACACTGAGGTTAAGGCAACTAGTTTGTAGTTCTGTGGTTGCTTTCTTTCCCCTTTTTTATATAAAGGTTTAACTATAGCAAGTTTCAGTTTCTTCGGAAACACACCTTCTTCAAGTACACAATTTATTAGATGGACTAATGGTCTGGCTAACTCACCCTTGCATTTTTTCAGTAGAAAAGGAGAAAATTCATCCCATCCAGCTGATCTTTTATTTTTTTAGGCTGTCAATTAGCTGTGTTACGTCCTTGATGGTTACTGTAGGTAGCTTACAAGAGTCTCGTTCCTTTTCCATATCATATCTAAACTGCCTCTCCTGTTTCATGCAAGTATCATTTTCAATAGTATCTATAAAGTAGTCATTAAATATATTTTATCATTATGTATACTTAACTCTATATTATATCTAAAAACAAAGATGATGTGACTTACCAAACGAAAGCGCTGGCACGTCGATAGACACACAAACATACACATGTATGTGTTTGTGTGTGTGTGTGTGTGTGTGTGTGTGTGTTTGTTTGTGTGTCTATCGACGTGCCAGCGCTTTCGTTTGGTAAGTCACATCATCTTTTTTTTTTAGATATACAGGGTGTTTCAAAAATGACCGGTATATTTGAAACGGCAATAAAAACTAAACGAGCAGCGATAGAAATACACCGTTTGTTGCAATATGCTTGGGACAACAGTACATTTTCAGGCAGACAAACTTTCGAAATTACGGTAGTTATCAACAACAGATGGCGCTGCAAGTGATGTGAAAGATATAGTAGACAACGCAGTCTGTGGGTGCGCCATTCTGTACGTCGTCTTTCTGCTGTAAGCGTGTGCTGTTCACAACGTGCAAGTGTGCTGTAGACAACATGGTTTATTCCTTAGAACAGAGGATTTTTCTGGTGTTGGAATTCCACCGCCTAGAACACAGTGTTGTTGCAACAAGACGAAGTTTTCAACGGAGGTTTAATGTAACCAAAGGACCGAAAAGCGATACAATAAAGGATCTGTTTGAAAAATTTCAATGGACTGGGAACGTGACGGATGAACGTGCTGGAAAGGTAGGGCGACCGCGTACGGCAACCACAGAGGGCAACGCGCAGCTAGTGCAGCAGGTGATCCAACAGCGACCTCGGGTTTCCGTTCGCCGTGTTGCAGCTGCGGTCCAAATGACGCCAACGTCCACGTATCGTCTCATGCGCCAGAGTTTACACCTCTATCCATACAAAATTCAAACGCGGCAACCCCGCAGCGCCGCTACCATTGCTGCACGAGAGACATTCGCTAACGATATAGTGCACAGGATTGATGACGGCGATATGCATGTGGGCAGCATTTGGTTTACTGATGAAGCTTATTTTTACGTGGACGGCTTCGTCAATAAACAGAACTGGCACATATGGGGAACCGAAAAGCCCCATGTTGCAGTCCCATCGTCCCTGCATCCTCAAAAAGTACTGGTCTGGGCCGCCATTTCTTCCAAAGGAATCATTGGCCCATTTTTCAGATCCGAAACGATTACTGCATCACGCTATCTGGACATTCTTCGTGAATTTGTGGCGGTACAAACTGCCTTAGACGACACTGCAAACACCTCATGGTTTATGCAAGATGGTGCCCGGCCACATCGCATGGCCGACGTCTTCAATTTCCTGGATGAATATTTCGATGATCGTGTGATTGCTTTGGGCTATCCGAAACATACAGGAGGCGGCATGGATTGGCCTCCCTATTCGCCCTGTGACTTCTTTCTGTGGGGACACTTGAAAGACCAGGTGTACCACCAGAATCCAGAAACAATTGAACAGCTGAAGCAGTACATCTCATCTGCATGTGAAGCCATTCCGCCAGACACGTTGTCAAAGGTTTCAGGTAATTTCATTCAGAGACTACGCCATATTATTGCTACGCATGGTGGATATATGGAAAATATCGTACTATAGAGTTTCCCAGACCGCAGCGCCATCTGTTGTTGAAAATTGTAACTACTGTAATTTCGAAAGTTTGTCTGCCTGAAAATGTACTGTTGTCCCAAGCATATTGTAACAAATGGTGTATTTCTATCGCTGCTCGTTTAGTTTTTATTGCCGTTTCAAATATACCGGTCATTTTTGAAACACCCTGTATTTTTCCCACATGGAATGTTTCCCTCTATTATAACTCTGTATTATTAATTTTAGTTTTTGAATCAGTGTTCCTCATATCATTAACTACTGCCCAGCACGACTTTGAGACACAATCAGAATTTCTGATCTGTTTGCTAATATGTTCTACTTTCCTTCTCCTTACTTCCTTGCGATACTCACATTTATATTTTTTATAATCCTCTTTATATAAATCAAGACTGGTTTCTCTGTGTAGCTTATACATATACTCCATTCCTTCTTTGAGTCTTTTCGTTTTTTCATCCAGCTCTACACGTTTGACTACTGGAGGTTTATTTATCTTTTGGTCAAGGTGTTCATGGTGTAACACTTCCATGTGCAATTCTGCAATCCCCCCCCAATCTCATTCCCCAAATTGGGTCTGGAGCATAGTACATGTCATAATACAACATTTTGAAAAGGAAATATCCCCCTAGCTCCAAAAAGCTATTGGTATTTACATGTAGTTTGATACGACATCCATATTCCATCTGTAGCAAATTGTTATTCTCTAATTCATAGAGATGATGTGACATGTAGTAGTTATGAACATATGAAATATGTTTTGTCACTTATGTGACAGTTTGTTTACTCCGATGCTATACTCCGATGCTATATGTTTACAAAGTATAGTTAGCTAAGCAATGGTAGTGTTGTGCAGTATTTCACTGAGTGGATTTTGCTGTGAGCACAAATAAAGAAAAGTATGAAAAATCTAATGCAGTAGTGACACACAATGGAAAGAAAACATATGTTTTAATTAGCCCATGCACACCAATACTACATGCTCAACCCAAAGAACATGAACTTTTAACTCCATCTTACCTGTAGTGAACTGTATCAATTGTCCAACATATCTAATAAGTACAAAAATAAACAAATTACTAACAAAGTCACATACTTTCAACAAAACATACACAACAAAAAACATATGTAGCCTGGCAAAAGCTATAAAAAATATGCGAATTATAGCTAATGGCAGATTTGTTTCTTTTAATATTACAAACTTGTATACCAATATGCCAATACAAAAACCACAGAGACCATAAAATACAGTATCTTACAATAGAGGAAAACATCTCCAAAGGAAGCCATGAAATTAAATACCTAAAAATTACCATATCTCAAATTCAGTGACAAAATATTTGTGCAATCAGCTGGAGTAGCTATGGGAAACAATGTAGCTGGTGCAATAACTAATATTTTTCCCAACACAGTGGAAGAAAAAATTTTCCACACTTAACTACCAGTACTCAGTAAAATCATTTACTGTTGTAGATAAGCGGATGATACCAGAATGCTAACTGATTGAAATATTACAGACATCCAAGAAACCCACCAAGCACTTGACAAGGTACATCCCAAAATCAAATTTACCATGGAAATACACTCCTGGAAATTGAAATAAGAACACCGTGAATTCATTGTCCCAGGAAGGGGAAACTTTATTGACACATTCCTGGGGTCAGATACATCACATCATCACACTGACAGAACCACAGGCACATAGACACAGGCAACAGAGCATGCACAATGTCGGCACTAGTACAGTGTATATCCACCTTTCGCAGCAATGCAGGCTGCTATTCTCCCATGGAGACGATCGTAGAGATGCTGGATGTAGTCCTGTGGAATGGCTTGCCATGCCATTTCCACCTGGCGCCTCAGTTGGACCAGCGTTCGTGCTGGACGTGCAGACCGCGTGAGACGACGCTTCATCCAGTCCCAAACATGCTCAATGGGGGACAGATCTGGAGATCTTGCTGGCCAGGGTAGTTGACTTACACCTTCTAGAGCACATTGGGTGGCACGGGATACGTGCGGACGTGCATTGTCCTGTTGGAACAGCAAGTTCCCTTGCCGGTCTAGGAATGGTAGAACAATGGGTTCGATGACGGTTTGGATGTACCGTGCACTATTCAGTGTCCCCTCGACGATCACCAGTGGTGTACGGCCAGTGTAGGAGATCGCTCCGCACACCATGATGCCGGGTGTTGGCCCTGTGTGCCTCGATCGTATGCAGTCCTGATTGTGGCGCTCACCTGCACGGCGCCAAACACGCATACGACCATCATTGGCACCAAGGCAGAAGCGACTCTCATCGCTGAAGACGACACGTCTCCATTCGTCCCTCCATTCACGCCTGTCGCGACACCACTGGAGGTGGGCTGCACGATGTTGGGGCGTGAGCGGAAGACGGCCTAACAGTGTGCGGGACCGTAGCCCAGCTTCATGGAGACAGTTGTGAATGGTCCTCGCCAATACCCCAGGAGCAACAGTGTCCCTAATTTGCTGGGAAATGGCGGTGCGGTCCCCTACGGCACTGCATAGGATCCTACGGTCTTGGCGTGCATCCGTGCGTCGCTGCGGTCTGGTCCCAGGTCGACGGGCACGTGCACCTTCTGCCGACCACTGGCGACAACATCGATGTACTGTGGAGACCTCACGCCCCACGTGTTGAGCAATTCGGCGGTACATCCACCCGGCCTCCCGCATGCCCACTATACGCCCTCGCTCAAAGTCCGTCAACTGCACATACGGTTCACGTCCACGCTGTCGCGGCATGCTACCAGTGTTAAAGACTGCGATGGAGCTCCGTATGCCACGGCAAACTGGCTGACACTGACGGCGGCGGTGCACAAATGCTGCGCAGCTAGCGCCATTCGACGGCCAACACCGCGGTTCCTGGTGTGTCCGCTGTGCCGTGCGTGTGATCATTGCTTGTAGAGCCCTCTCGCAGTGTCCGGAGCAAGTATGGTGGGTCTGACACACCGGTGTCAATGTGTTCTTTTTTCCATTTCCAGGAGTGTAGAAACAGGCAGTTCAGTAAACCACCTAGACCTGTGGAAGGATGAGGGGTGGGGAGGGCAGGGGGGGGGGGACACCACACACTTGACATTTACAGAAAATCTGCCACTTTTTAGATAATATTATAAATGCCAAATCCTGTCATATAAAATCACAAAAGCATGCACACTTTCACTCGGTGATCAGTAGACTAATCAGTAAATCACTAGAAAAACCAGCAATACTGAGAGATCTTGAAATACTGTCATACATAGGCCCAAAAATTATTTTAACCTAGACTTAGGTACTTTGTGCCAGGGAGGGCTCTCAACAGGGAAGTGTCCAGGTGTCTCAGAGTGAACCAAACTGATGTTATTCGAACATGGAGGAGATACAGAGAGACAGGAATTGTCGATGACATGCCTCACCCAACCCAAAAGGCTGAAGAGGGAGGCCAAGAGATGAATACAGAAAGCAGTTTCAGAATGATGTAGCTTGCATGCCATAGTTACTCGTAGATGAGATGCACAGGATAGGATAGTGTGGAGAGCTGTATCAAACCAGTCTTTGGACTGAAGACCACAACAACAACAGTTGCAGTTTGAGCATCTTGAGACAAAGAAAGCTGGGCACCCTCACCCATATACTATGTTTTCTTCCCTCATAATTATTATTTTATTCCCAAATTTCATATATCTCTGCAAAGACATGGACATAGTATGTGACAGTGACATAAAAACTGCAAATCATTAAATAAGCCTTCTTTCAATCATTCTGCATCCAGTGGTATAACTAGTTTGCCTAGAGAATATGGTAACTGAAAAATATCATAAACTGAAAATTTTCGTGCAGTATGACTCTGAAGATTTGGGGTGAGTTTGGGGACATAATTATTTTGATATAAGGACCCTTACCATTCATAGTGCAATATTCCAACTTCACAGTATAGATTTTTATTTTTCCTGAAATTAATTATCTTCCATGTTAATTGAATTTGAAGTTCAGAGAGGCTGTCACTTTCCATTGCAAATTCTGTCATAACTACTGTGAGATTCTGGACTTTGACTACATACTTTTGTTGCCTGAACCTTTCTGAATAATTGTACGTAACAGAAGTAATTACACAAAGAATTCTTATTGGGCAGCCACAACTTTAGTAATAAATTACTTCATTAATTAACAGTTTCATGTAAGGTAATATAATTTTCAACATGACTTATACTCATGGATTCACCTTGCAGTAGAAAAAATGTAGCCACATATTTTTTCTAAATTTGTAACTAGTAACATTTTCTGTAATCCAAAATTCTATTGGTTCTTGTAGTTAATCAAAAACAGTAAAATTCAACCCAGCATTTCTTAAAACATTATGTAGATTTCAAAATAAGTTTATTCTTATGCCTCTCATTATAAGACCCAACCCTGTCACAAAAGAGTGAGTCTGAGATGAGTCTGTAATGGAGTAATTCCAATGTCTGCCTATATGGAAAATGTGTCACAGTTGGTCTGGTGGATAAGTTAAACCAAAAATGTGTGCCACATTCATGACATGTTTTGAGTCCTACTTATTACTCCATAATTCAGGGAAAGTCTTTGGTAACTACTTTTAATGTGAACTTATATGTGATATCAATGACTGTGTCCGTCTCTAACGATGACTCATAATGGCAGTATTTTTTAATGAGTACAATGTCTTATTGTGCACATTATGTTCATTGTGATTTGTTCATTTTGCTCAGAAGTACAGCATATTGAGTGATTTATTAAGTGACTGTGTTGACTGCTAATTTGTCGCATGAAGACTTTTGTGATTGATCAAAGCCAATATTAGATTACTGCACTTGGAGAGCAGCTATTGTATGACATCAACCAAGTGTACTATGTGGCTACCCATTTATCTCTACAAAACTGAAGTATGTGAGATCTGTACTAGCCATAAACAACAGTTCAGACAATATTAAAATGGCACAGTCTTCCATTGAAGAGATTTTCACCAGGTAGCTACCACAGCGTGGACACTGCTAGAGTTGTGTTTTGGACACCATTCACTGTATATATACAATTATTACTGCATAGCACAAACATTATAAGATCCACCAAATATGCACCATCATAAGGAAACAACATAAATGAATCTTTGAATAAAATAATTGGATTTTTCTGTTTGAGCTTATTGAGAGGCAGGGCGGGAAAGGGGGGGGGGGGGGAGTTCATACATTTTTATAAAAGGCTTATATAACTTTTGGCAGTAGCTATACATCATAGGGAAAAGCAACATGTAAAACAGTTTCTTCAGAGTTTCTGGTGTGCATATTAAGAAGAACTTGAAATGGAAATCAGATATTACAGGTTTCTTACCACTAAAGTTAAACAATTTTTGCTTTGTGTGCAGTTACTGATATTGTAGGGAAAAAGGCAGAAAGATTATTCCCTGCGGTTGCTACTGTGTGTGCATTAATAGCAAGCAGAACAGCATTTCTAGCCAAACTTACTCTTAGCCTTAATACAGTAATGACATAAAATCATTCAGTAAGGGTTATACATGGTGTGCAATAATCAGCCTCCTACAGTACTGATTAAACAATTAGACATATTAATAGACAGATATATAATCCTTTTTTCCTTCTGAAGTTTATGACTAACAACCATTTGAATACAGCTGCAGCATTCATAAATGCTAAAAATGTAAATTGTTGTATGTCTGGTGTTTAAACAACACAGATTTTACGAAGCACAAATTAGTCACAATTAAATGATAGAAAGTAACAGTTTATGACTCTTTTGGAATTACACAAAACCAAAGGCTTCTGTACCTGAATACATTGTGTTTAGTACTGTATTGTGGAAGTTTGTTGAATAGCTTGCACATCAGTGCTGGAGAGCACTATTTTCAGGTTCAACTAGAAAGCACTTGGATATGAACCATGCTCTCACACCTAAACCTCCTGATGTGAGACAGTCAGATCTGCATCAGAGATTTATATCGATAGAATATCAACCAAAATTCCGATATAGTTTGTACTATGTGCTGTCCAGGAGGATGTGTGTAAACGGCAAGTAACAAGTAACACCTGACTCACAGAGCACAGGAAAAGCTTAACTGTGTGTATCTTTCATGTAGAGCTCCCATGGGGAAGTCGATAAATCATAGTTTGTCATACCAAGGGTTCTGGGTTCGAGCACTGGTCATGCCAGTTTTTGTACTGTAGTTTGTATCAAACTGTTACATGGGATGTGTAAAAGGACTGTTCGGAATTTATAGCAGTGGCAGTCTGCTTTCTCTTCATTTATTTGAAAGTAGCAAACCTATTACATTTGAAGTTTCATAGATAAAAGATAAACAATCAGGACAGAAGAATAAAGATATAGTTGCATCACACATGTGGAAGTATTAATAGTAGTAGTAGTAGTAATAATAATAATAATAATAATAATAGTAGCTCTTATTTTTAATATTAATACTTTCACACGTGATGTGATTGTTTATTTTTATTCTGTCAAAATATAAATGTACTCCATAGGTTTGCTACTTTCAAAGAGGTGAAGTGAAACTGGACTGCCAATAGAACTGTGCTATATAGCCTGAACAGGCCTTTTACAGGTCAGGAACATATTTTCCCATATAACAGTACCACACATACTACAGTACAAAAAATGGCATCACCTGGGGCTCGAACCTGTGACCCTTGGTAACACAAATGAATGCTCTACCAAATTCCCCATGGGAACTCCATATGTCAGACACTCACAATTATGCTTTTCCTGTGCTACTTAGATTAGGCATTACATATTACATAGTATTTATGCTTGGTCTCGTGGACGACAGCACATAGCAGAAACTGTACTAGAGTTTTGGTTGATACTCTGTCGATATACAGTGTTTGATACTGAGCTGGCTGCCTGACATCTGGAGGTCTGGATGTCAGTGCACCTATATGTCATTGTTCAGTGACAACACTATGGTCAGCTGAACAGTCCTACATTAGACAGACAGGCAAGTCTGAGCCCTTGTGAAACACTGGTAGTAAGAAGTGCAAATCACAGTCTAGGAGAAAACCATGGTCATGGTCATGGTTAAAAGGCACACAAGAAAGCTTGCTGGGAACATTGGCTGTGAGACATTGGTGTTTCTTGGTAGTCGTTGAAACTGCCAAGAGTGTTTTGTCATGTGGCCTGATGCTGGGGGAATTATCATTCCACACTGTGCCTAGTAATCCTGCCAGATATATGCAATTACATCTATTAAAATAACTAAAACTCTGCCCAAACAAACAATGAAGGCCCAATGGTACCAACCAGCTGCCGTGTCATCCTCAGCCCACAGGAGTCACAGTATGTGAATATGGATGGGCATGTGGTCAGCACATCACTCTCCCAGTCATATGTCAGTTTACGAGACCAGAGCCAATACTTCTCAATCAAGTAGCTCCTCAGTTTGCCTCACAAGGGCTGAGTGCACCCTGCTTGCCAACAGTGCTCAGCATACCGGATGGTCACCCATCCAAGTACTAGCCTAGCCCGACAGTGCTTAACTTCAGGGATCTGACGGGAACCGATATTACCACTGTGACAAGGCAGTAATTATATCAAGTGGACTGCCAATATAGCCACCAAGATTCAAAGTATTTTAATGTCTGAAATTCTAATGGCATCCCTTACTTCTTGTATACAGAAATAGATATTAAATAATAAAATCACTATCAAAAATGAAAATACATGGTGTTATTTGTTTCCACTGTAATTCATTCTTTGAGTAAATGAAGATACTGATGACAGTATGTAAGGTAATATAAACAGAAAAAGGAACTACACATTCCATTCCATCAAAGTAGTTGCAATATACACAGTACGTAGTTGTATTTGGCAGGATGGAAGTTTTGAATAAAATTAATGTTCTTGGCAGGTAAAAGTTGTGGATTGGGCAGGGGCTCCAACTCAGATGTTTGCCTGTCAAGACAGCTCATTTCAGTGCACATTCCAATGTAGTATACAAATCGAACTTTGATAGTAGATCCACCCATTATGTTGTACGGCTGCTCAAGGGCACCCATACGATAGTTTGTAAGGGGGGGGGGATGTCAAGACCTGGGGGGGGGGGGGGGTGTCTACCTAGACGGGGTGGGGGGCGTCTACCTAGACCTGGGGGGGGGGGGGGTATGGAGTATTTTTAATATTTTGGAAGACAAATGACAACTTGTAAGCAGCCATAAAAATTTCCCAGTTCCAACCCTGTTAAAAACCTGCCTAATACCAATTTTTAAATCATTGTCTTGAAAGAAAAGCACCTGACTAAACGATACTTTTTTTTTCTTTCTGTGTGAGCTGGGGGGACAAGGGGATGTCCTTGCTGCTGCTGTTTTCCCCACACCATGTGATATCTGGCAAGGTAGGTTGGAACAATGGACTTAATGGAGCATTTCTAGAGAGCTAAGTCTCCACAAAAGAAAAAAACCAATCCAGAATGGTATATATTTTTTAGTTTTAGGAATCTTCATAATAAAATGATTACTTAATAGGTAGCACTATGGGGAGATATAACAACATTAAATTCTCATACACAAATTACATTGCTTGTAAGGCACGATGAAATCACTTTCCCACAGAAATAAAAATTTCATTTTTTGAAATTTTTTCTGGTGTCAGATTATTGCAAAAATTTCTAGAAATGATGTGACTGATTTTTAAGTTGTCTTAGAATGAATATTGTAAAATTACTTGTATTCAGTAAAATGTTCTTTTCCCAACACTGCTTTAGAATTTCACAGGAGAGAAACAGTAATATCATTTCCATGTCTGCAGCAAGTCATTTGTACTGTAATTCCTGTGGATTCAGTGTCAATAAATTGTGTGTTAATGTTCTTTCAGGAATGTTGTCAGCAACTGCATCACTGGGACTCATTTACTTGTGGGATGTAGAAGGAGGTCTTTCACCAATAGATAGATATCTATATACAAGTGAAGATTTCATAAAGGTGAGTTTTAAATATATAAGGACTTCATGTTGTAAGTCTTTGTAATTAATTTAAAGATAATAACAATTTCATTCAGTGTTGGAAAACTTCCTTCACATCTAAAAGACCCATTATATTAGATCTGCGATAGCGATAACATTCCTTTTTGCGAGTTGTCAGCTTTGTTATTTATGTATTCAAAGCCTGTATTAAAAAGCTATCACCTGTTTTTATAAAAATAATAAACACAAATAGCAAAAACTGAAACCCTCTGTGATCTATAGACACTAATCTCTCACTTACAGAAAGTACTAAAAGATACTTGTAAATGATTAAGTATACCATTACAAATTACTTCACCATTAACTGCTGTTGTTGTGTACTTGGCAAAGAGCAAAAATTTTGTATTACTGATATTCAATTATTTTGTGATGACATCTTTAATACTAAACATGACCTAAACATCCATATGTCCTGTTGTTATATAACATTTCAATTAAAATCTTTTTAAAATGTCTGATTTAGATGCATATATTTTTCTTGTGTACTATTTTGCTAACAATTAAATAATGATACATTACTTCTCACAGAACCATGAACATATAATTGTAATCTATTCACTCAATAAAATACAATATTATTCGCCTAGTTTTAGGAAAGTGCATTCAGAGTGAACAATGACACTTGAAAAGTTTGCAGTTGGACATAAAATGATCACAGAATGGTTCTCATGTAATTCCTTTGCTAATACTGTACATGAAGATTGCACCTTGTAGTTTTTAAGATTCATTTAGTGTTCCATTGGTAATTGAATATATGTCCCAGCTACATCCAGTTTCTGCCATACCACATACAGCATAGTGACTTCACTGTCTTGAAGTTTGTTGTAGTTACTTGTCCCAAGCTTTTCAAATATAGTCTGCAGAGTTTGTGTAAAAATGCTATCTTTGATAAGTCATCAGAGGTGAAGTGTTGCATCCATCAAATGAGAAAGTTGTACAATGGCTCCAGCTCAACCAGCCCACTGATTTGAAAATTAGTCGTTAAGGAAATCCTGCATTTCCCCAAAGTAGTGTGTTGTGTGCCATCTTGACGAAAGTTTCCCAGTAATACAAGTTATGTTAACTCACTGCTTGCTCTCTCTCAAAAAATAAAGCATCCTAAACTTTGCTCTTGCTTGAGTCATCAAGACCTTAAATTTTGAAATTTTACAAATGCGTTTTAAAGATTATGATTAATTCATGGTACCACAAATCTGAACGTATTCACTTTGCTTCACAAGTGGAAGTTGACTTGCACTGAAAATTATGTACCCAACATTGTCTTTATCCCACTAATTTTTTAATGTTTTATCATAAATCTCATTACAAGACACTTCTTTTAGTTCTTGCACCATTGTAAATATATTTGGCTTAAAGATATTTATCCTCAGAACACACAAAACAAATGCATGTGGTTTGCAAAGCTCAAGAGATACAAACAATGTCAGTTTTGGTGTATTATTAACAAAATGTTGCCCCAGGCAGTTTGTCATCAGCTGGCAGACAAAGATGTCATGAAGATTTGTTGTGACATTCTAAATAGCCATTCATAAATGTGGACTGCAGGAAGGATGTCTACAACATATGGTATGAAAACTTTTATACAATTGTCACAGACGGTAGTACTTCCTAACAAGACACAGAGTGAGAATTTTTGATAGCAGTGTGTTTTGAAAGTAGCCACCTCTGTACAACTGAAAGTATATCAGGAATGACTTAAGTGCTGTAGTTTAGCATTGAACCATTACATGTTTCAGAACTTGATATATCTGTTAAGAAATATGCGTTGAGATCAAAAGTATCCAGACGCCTGGCTGAAAATGACTTACAAGTTTGTGGCGCCCTTCATCGGTAATACTGGAATTCACTATGGTGTTGGCCCACCCTTAGCCTTGATGATAACTTCCATTCTTGCAAGCATATGTTCAGTCAGATCCTGGAAAGTTTCTTGGGGAATGGCAGCCCATTCTTCACAGAGTGCTGCACTGAGGAGAGGTATCGATGTTGGTTGGTGGGGCCTGGTACGAAGTCGGTGTTCCAAAACATCCCAAAGGTGTTTTATAGGATACAGGTCAGGACTCTGTGTAGGTCAGTCCATTACAGGGATGTTATTGTCACGTAACCACTCTGCCATAGGCCATGCATTATGAACAGGTGCTCAATCAAGATGAAGGATGCAATCGCCATCTGCGAATTGCTCTTCAACAGTGAGAAGCAAGAATGTGCTTAAAACATCAATGTAGGCCTGTGCTCTGATAGTGCCATGCAAAACGAGGGCTGTAGGCCCCCCTCCATGAAAAACACGATGAACCATAACACCACCACCTCCGAATTTTACTGTTGGCACTACACACGCTGGTAGATGATGTTTACTGGGCATTCACCATACCCACACCCTGCCATCAGATCGCCACATATTGTACAGTGATTTGTCACTCCACACTACATTTTTCCACTGTTCGATCGTCCAATGTTTACATTCCTTACACCAAGTAAGCCATTGTTTAGCATTTACCGGTGTGATATATGGCTTATGAGTAGCTGCTCGACCATGAAATACAAGTTTTCTCACATCCCGCCCAACAGTCATAGTACTTGCAGTGGATCCTGATGCATTTTGGAATTCCCATATGATGGTGTGGATAGATGTCTGTCAATTACACATAACGACCCTCTTCAACTGTCGGCGGTCTCTGTCAGTCAACAGACGGGGCTGGCCTGTAGGTTTTTGTGTTGTATGTGTCCACTCACACTTCCATTTCACTATCACATCAGAAACAGTGGACCTAGGGATGTTTAGGTTTGTGGAAATCTTGCATACAGACATATGACACAAGTGACACCCAATCACCTGATCACGTTCGAAGTCCGTGAGTTATGCGGAGCACCCCCTTCTGCTCTCTCACGATGTCTAATGACTACTGAGGTCACTGATATGGAGTACCTGGTAGTAGGTGGCAGCACAGTGCACCTAATATGAAAAACATTTGTTTTTGGGGGTGTCCAGATACTTTCGATCACATAGTGTAACACCAGAAATTGATACGTGGTTCATCACATTAAAGTTGTAAAGTCCTAGTAGAAACATCCACACATGATAAAACATCTCAAATTTCCTATATTTGCATTTTTGACAATATTATTTAAAGGATAGATGGCATCTCACAATATAGTGGAACTACTGAGTCACAATCAAACACAACAAAAGACCCGGCTGCAGGAGACAGTCGTCACTTGTGCGAGAGTTAGAACTGTGTAAATGTGTGTGTGTGTTTTTTTGTCTAATCCAGGAGAAGGCTTTTTGGCCAAAAGCTTACTTCTTTAGCAGTTTGCCTGTCTGCAATCTATCATTTTCATAACATTGTCACTATTCTATCCTGTATTTTCCGTTGTTATATTGGTAGTAATCTTGATTGTAGCTGAAGTGGTTCAGGTTTCATGAGATCCTGTGAACCAAAACCACTTGTTCATTGACAAAGACTATTAATTCACAAAATGCTGATAAAAATGTTTTTGAATATTTGGAAAAGATTAAATGAGATCATTGTACATCTTCTCATAGATTTTACAATGGCCATACTGCCAAAACTTGCTATACCAGCAAACAAAAGAAAGGTGAGCAAGACTGTGAATTCTGCAGTTTAATAAGAAAAGGATATTAAAATCCCAGAGATGTAAGATTTGTGGTAGTATACAAATGAATCACACAATAGAATAAAAGATTCTAAACTATTTGGAGAATCTCCTGCACAGTATAAAAGGACTGTAATGATGAAAATCTAATTGCATGTGGGATTTTGTCTGTTCATTGCTGCACATGACAACATATTTTAGATGACATGAACATGTACATTTTATTGCCTTAAAAGATCAGTTATTAATTACCATAACAAGTTTTTAGGCTGTAAAAAACAATTTAGCACAAATCTTCAGCCCAGAATGGACAATTACAGTGGCAAAGTATTCAGTTGTGGCACAATATAAATGGCTCACATGTACATGGAATTATCACTGTTCACACTCAGCACAGTCCTTTAGTAATTCATTGGATTTAATTACACTGCAACAGTTCATTGACAACAGTCCCTAATTAGATTCACCATATCCAACAACAACCAATTTTGATGAAGATATACCCTCTTGACAAACCCAGTACAGTTCAGAAAGAGTGTTCATTAATTTTATCTACTGAAGTCACTTAAAAGCAATTAAGAATTAACGTCCACAAATTTCATTTGTTCTGTTGCACATATTCTCATGTCCAGAAGTTAAATAATTCAAACAATGGAAAATTCAGGATGGAATGTAACAATACCAGAAAGGAAAGTTGCTACTCAGCATATAGCGGACATGCTGAGTTGCGATAGGCACAACAAAAAGGTACACACAATTAAAGCTTTCAGCCATTAAGGCCTTTGTCAGCAGTAGACACACGTACACACACACACACACACACACACACACACACACACACACACACACACATTCACGTAAACGCAACTTGCACACATGTCTGCAGTCTCAGAGAGCTGAAACCACACTGCGAACAGCAGCACCAGTGCATGGTGGGAATGGCGACTGGGCGGGGGTAAGGAGGAGGCTGGGGCGGGGAGGGGGAGAGACAGTATGGTTGGAGTGGCGGACAGTGAAGTGTTGCAGTTATTCCACAAGTCAAACAACAAGAGCACACTAAACATGGTTGTTACTCATTTACTTTTAAATGGGATTGACTGTTTTGGGTGACACCTGACAACTTACAGACAAAAATTTTCATTTATTTATAACAACACCACACACTCTCAGAACTGTGCCCTGTTACCATTGAAATGGTGGAAGCGTAGGTCTGGGAATGGTAGCTGGGCGTACAAGACTCAGACATTTCACACTCTTTATTATTATTATTATTATTATTATTATTATTTTACTTTAATTTTTGGTGTATATGATTTCTCAACTGTTCCCCAGAGGCACTCAAAATTATTAGCAGCAGCTTGGAAAAAAAATCTTTTGTGTGATACTTTAACACCAGAAACATTTAAGAAAATATACATTAAAAAGACCATCTACTAAAGAGTCAAAATCAGAGGCATTTGGTTACAGTTTTGAAAGACAATTGCAAGGAGCTTTTAATACAAGTATTAGAAAAACTGCTGTTGAAATTTATAGAAAAATATTTTAGGTTTTTTATTCAAATAATCTTTTAAATTCACCAACACAACAAACAGTATCAAGGTACTGGTACAAGAAAAATTTAAAATACTCAAATCACCACAAAGTAAAAACAAATGCTTTGATTAACAGATTCACAGCATAGTTAAAAGGGATCTGAAATTTAGTGCATTTACCAAGATGGGGCTACCAACATGAACTCAAACTATTCATCAAACTGTCGCTTTATTCAGCTCAGATTCTAAAACATTCAAGGGATACACATTAGAATTATATAGCAGATATGCATGTGGTTGCTTTCCCACAGAAGAAAACAGACAGTTGAACATACAAATATTTTAAAGAATTTGAACATCTGATGATTCAGAATGAAATGCTGAAACAATTCTAAGGAATCACCACATCAGTGATTTAAATTTAAAAACTATTAAAAAGTCTGAAGCCCTGAATGTTCAAAATAAGGCACATATACAGATTTTAAAGAAACAATATTGGTACTTAATCAGGTAATAATGGAACTATACTTGGCCAAAATGTGACCCCCCCCCCCCCCCCTTTATAACTATCTTAAAAATAACTCTATCACCTCATATTTCTGTGCCAGATCCCTGAGGCACAAGGAATGCTGGAAGGCCCACATCCTTCAACCAAGACACTGCAAATGGGAAATGACCAACTCAGAAGATGCAACCTGCATCTGTGAAGACAAAGGGAAGCTACGATTCTTCAGATGGCACTGGTACACTCTTCATGGTAAACAGCCAACTGCAATGTGGCAACCATGCCTTAATCCTAAGTGAGTGAGCCCACATAACATGCAGAACAGACAGCCAGACAAGACACCACAGAGAGCTGCACCTGCTGTTAAAATCCCTTCAAGCTGTCAAGCTGCCCCTAGTGAGATGCCAGGAAGGTTGTCGCAAGGAAATGAAATCAGAAACATATTCAAACAGCACCTGAAATTGATATGAATGGATTATGGCTGAATCCTCCCCCCACTTTAAAAAGGCACAGGGAGCAGGAGTGGGATCCACTAAATTAAGGAATGTGTGGCTCAGTATCCTGGTTATTCGAACCAGCCTTAAGCCGACACTAAGGGGCTCTGTCTTGGAAAGGAAAGCTGATTGGGGATATAATCCTGATGAAATCATGTGGACTAATAATGCAAGGAAGCATCTTGACTGAAATCTTCTGGCTAGCCTTACTTTGTACCCAAAAGTTTTTTTTAAATAACTACATCGCTAACTTATAGTGAATTGGGGCCTCCCTTGTTATACCTCGCAACCTCCCTCTGGCATTTGTGGCGAATGTTGTTGTTTGCAGCTTGCAGAATTCTGTTTTGTGACTTTGCGATTAATTTCCTCTGGAAGGAAGTCATTTATTGATCATAGATTAGATATAGTTGAGTTAACTGGATACGCAAACATCAACCAGACATGTGTTTTCCTATGAGTTTTACGCACTGCCTAGTACAGATGGAAAGATCCTATTATGCCTGAGACTGGGCATGAAAAGTCTGATATCAATTTACTGTGGACTGATTCTGTAAATGATGGTTACAGGTAATAGTTTGTAGTCATGATGTGAGAAACCGCAGTACTGGAACAAAATTTCTTAAATTTCCTGGAGCAAAACGTTGTTGCATATTGTTTATTAGGATCTTGGATGCACCAAAAACAGAAAATATCTTTGCCATAAGCTGGACAGTGACATTGACTGTCACAGATTTGCTCAAAAGTAGCCAAATGAAATGAGTGTGTGTGTGTGTGTGTGTGTGTGTGTGTGTGTGTGTGTGTGTGTGTGTGTGTTTGTGTGTGTGTGTATCAGTTGCCATTTTCAGTACAGAGGAGAGACACCAAATAATCAATAAAAACTGTATGCATGGGCTTCTCCAGTCAGCTGAAATCAAGAAGCTCTGGCAAACACTAGAATTAGACTTGGGTATACTACAATCCGAGATTGCCTAACTATTTTGGTACATCCAAGTTCAGACTCTCCCATGGTCGATGCTCCTTTATTTTCATGATGGTTTTGTTAGTCCACAAATGCCCCCCCACACAGGGATTGGCAAAAATATTTAATCCAACTAGAATTAGCTCTTTAGGAAGACAAATCTTCTATTTGCCATCATAGCAGATACAGTAACACAAAAGACATTTGTTTATAAAGCACCATGAAACCTGTTGACCTTTTTTTGAGTTGCCATTATATGTTGCTTAACTAAGCATCTTGCCCCTGTTTTTGCTTGAAGTCACTGAATATGGACGGTGTCTCCCTTAGGGCAGTAGACACACAGATGGATTCCTGGCTGACTTGCAGGATCTCAGTTATTTCTGGCTCACGCTGAAACATAAAACTAAGGGCATACATGATTTGGTTGTTGGCAACTCAAATATGCCTAACTTGTAAACAAAAGGCAGAAATCCTAGCAGCCCAATGGGCAATTCTGCTTGTTTTTCAGGACCTGGCCAATACCAAGTTCAAAGCCTGGTTATCAGTTTCTAGCTGGAACTGTTTGTGCTTGAGACAGAATTTGAATAAGTCCAAACAAGACAGCTAAGGCCTGCAGCTCATATACTGAATACTTAATTTTGGCAGATGAAAAGGCCCTCAAAGCATAGACTACCAGCTTCCATTCACTGTCGTAGTCTTGGAGTAACATAGTGTTTATCTTATAATGACATCTATCAGTCTGGAGAATAAACCCACACTTGAAATCAGGAATAGCTTGGACAGAAGCGCTACCTAAGGCCATTTTCAAAGCATCAAAAGTGAATTGCTGGGTGTCAGTGCACTGAAATTTTTCCCTCATGATGTAACAGATTTAAGGCGCACCCAATTAGGCAAACTTGTGGGCGAATTTCCTAAAAAAAGTTTCACCATGTCCATCAGCCAAGACTATGTGTCCCAAAAAGAAAATCTTATGATGGTCCAAATTAAACTTGGAAGGTTTGAGGGTTAAGCTGGCTCCCCATAAACAGTGCAGGACATGCCCAAGATGATCAAGGTGATCAGAAAATGTTATACTCTACATAACAACATCATCTAAATAACTGTAGGTGCATTTGAACTTAATTTCACGTAACACAGAAGCCAACAAACTTAACAACCACCCTCATGGCCAAACCAAAAGAGACACAGTTATAGCCAAACACAAAATACAGTAAGGAGCTTTGGCTCTTTGCCCACTCGGATCTGATGATAGGCTTGGTTAAGATCGAAAATAGTAAAATGTTGAGCTCCAACAGTTATGGAGATCAGGCAAGGGTACTAATTCCAATACCATCTTTTGGTTCTGGGCCCTGTAATCTACCACCAGCTGATAACCAGCACTGTTGGGTTCTGGTACTAGAAAAATAGATGACACATATTGTGAACCTGACAGTCTAATTGCCCCATTAACCAAACATGATCTTATATAGTTCATTCATTTTAGGAAGAGACAAGTCATAGGGAGCTTGACAGACAGGAATTTGATGAGTAAGCTGAATTTGGTACTCTTTATTCATGACCCCTAATTTGCTGGTATGAACATCAGGAAGTTGATCAAGTACCTTAAGTAATTGCAGACTGTGTGGTTTGCCCATGTGAGCCGTATCAAAAGGGAGAGCCTTATCTTGAACACTAGAAATTCCCTGGATGTATTCATGATTACACAGTCAAAACTTTTTTGGGGGCTGGAATTTAAAATAAAATTTTTTACCCACATAATCTAAAACACAGCCTCTTTTATTTATGAAGTAGCAGCTAGTGGACAACACTTTTACCTTGGTAAAACTTATTGACTGGTACAAGCCATAAATTCTCAATCTGCTATAGACTTCACCTAACACAGGCAGCAATTCCTCATTAATGGCATGACATTTGCCAACAAGGTGCTCACAATAAATTCCTATGCTGGTCTCCAGAGGCACAAGGAATGCTGAGAGACAATATCCGTCAACTGAGGCACCAGAAATGAGAACTGGTGGACTCAAAAGATGTAAACCACATCTGCAAAGGCAGAGGGAAACAATGAGACAGTATGAACATACCCTCCATGGTAAACAGACAACAACCACTACATGGCAACCACACCTCCATCCTCAGTGAGTCAGCCCTCTTAGCTTGCAGAATAACCAGCCAAACAAGACTCCACAGTGAGCCATGCATATTCTTAAAATCCTTTCAAGTCACAAGGCTGTTGCCAAAGAGATGCCAAGATAGACTGTCACTAGGGAATGAAACCAGATGCATTGAACAAGCATCTGGAATTGATATGAGTGCAGGCATGGCTCAGATAGATTCAATTTCCTACTTGCTTGATTCCAGTTATTTCATGTAACATAATTATCAGGTAACACCAGCTGCTAAGAGCTCTGGATATTTATTTGCCAGTACCAATGAAATTTTGTTCCATTCGCAACCTACTGACAGAAGTGATGATTAAACAGTTTGCACAACTCTGGTGTATCAGTAACAGATTCACCCTCTCACAAAAGAGATCTATTATGTTGAGCACTCACTTATGGACCATTTGCTTCTCTCCAAACTGCTCATATAGTTTTAACTTTGATCTGAGAGCTTCGTATTCTCTTGGCACATTACATAATTTTAGCATGTCTAATGGCATTATTCAGCACTTTTCAGCAGTTTCTTAGCAATTTTTTTAAGTAGGCTGTAATTGTCATGATAGTTCAGTGCTGCTAGTTACCTGTAATGGTTACTTATTAGTACTGCATTTATGACTGCCTTTTTTAATAGAAAAGGTGATGGTTTGTAAAAAATTTTCATAGACTGCTCAAATAAATCTTTGCACTACCCTCACACATGCATAATTCGTGTGTTTTTGATCATAAAACTCATTGTCAGTGCTCTTTTGATCATATGAAATTGCTACATACAGCCACTTGTGTCATGGAGATAAAAATAAACCATCAATCATAGTGTAGTTCAGTAGAGCATGCTGTGTTTCTAATTGTGAATGTGATAATGTGTCACATGTACTGTGTTCAGTCTAGCAACATGCCTTAAGGATCATTTCAAGCTTAGACTGTGTGGGCATGAACACTTTGCAGCAGTAAAGTCTGTCAGACAAAATGTTAAAGATCTCCCATTTGGTGGTCGCCTATTGTCAATAACACCAGCTACAAATAATGGCTTGTAGGTGCCCAAAGAGAAGTCAACAGAAGTGTGCACTGTCATTTGGTGGCAACTGGTGGAGTTATGTCAACCCAGATAGTGCACAACATTCTCCATATGGCCATTTTACTCTCAAGACAGCCATTACAAGTGATGGTACAAACCCCACCAGCACTGTAATGTGCTTAGGTGATGGGCAAGAGAGTACATGGAGTGGAACTTGGAGGAGTGGCATGGGGTTCTCTTCACTGACAAGTGTAGGATTTTTTTTGACCCTTGATGATTGTCATAGAAGAGTGTAGAGGTGGGTACCAATGCATGCCTGGGTCATTCATATTTTCAGATGATCTTATATGTGGATTAAAATTTCTCATGTAAAGAAATGAGAAAGAGAGATCTGTTTAAACAGGAAAAAGTTATTTATTTTCAATGGGCTTTGCTGTCATCTCCTGGTCTTCAGAAAGTTTTGTTACAAAATTTTTCATTGTGAGTTGGAACCTTATTCCAAGTCTCTGTTGATCCAATGTGGATGTGGGACAGTGGTGGTGAAATATTTAACAAGGAAAATCATCAAATAGCCATGCAATTTGAAAAGTTATTTTGTTTTATTTTCATGAGGTTCAGCAATTCAGTATGCCATCTTCAGCTGTCATATGACCTCATGTATAGACATTCAAACTTGTCGATATAGGCATACTGGAGCCATTAGTACCTGGATGTTGTGATTTCATATACCAAGCCATCGTATTAGTTGATAAAACATTGAATATTATGCAGACGTTAGTCAAAAATCAAATGTTTACACTCAAAAAGCACTTTGTTCACTTGAGTGCTACATTTATGGACATTACCGTCTGCACGAGGTGTTTTTTGAGTGTATATGTAGCACTCATGTGCACAGGCTGCTTTTTGAATGTAAACATTTTATTTTTTACAAACCTTTTCATAATGTGCTGCATTTTATCAGCTAATATGACAACTTAGCATGAGGTTCCAACTCACAGTGAACATGTTTTATAACAATGTTTGAAGACCAGAAGATGGCAGCAAAGCCTGGCAAAACTGGTTGTCAAAAATAAATAAGTATTTATGTGATCTTGGTTATATGTGGATACTGGACATGTTTCACTACTATCAAGGGTAACATAAGGGCTGTGAAACATTAGCATAGAAGTCTCCATTTCGTTGTCCAGCTCTACATCCAACGTTTTGGCAGTGGGTCCTTATCAACAGAAGCTTGTAGGATTTCCTTTCACTGTTGATGATGAAAGGAAGACAGCTGATAAAGTGTGAGACATACTTGAGCAGCAGTGTCTCAGACTCTTTGTGGATAGCATTTCAAGAGGGATCCAAACATATTACAATGCATGTAGTGGAGCGACTTGGAATTGAATGTTACCCAACAGCAGACTTTGATGTCATAGTTGTGAAAATATTTGCACTATTAAAGAAACTTCTTTTATTTTGGTTGTAGTTTTGTTTTTCTTTCGCAGTAAAATTATTTTTTTATGTTTCATAAGGCTTAGTCTGTTATTTCTTAGATTTTTTAAATTTTAATGCTGTTGATAGAAAACTTTGTTTGAGACGTTTATATGTCATCAAAGTTATTTGTATTGTAGACTTATTTTGAAGTGTGCCTTTCATGTTTGGCTTTATATGTCTGCTTTGCTAACAAACTCTTCTCTTTTATTACCATGTAAACTGACTATTATATTTCCTTTCGGTGATAATGTTGTGCAGCAGGTTTTGACATTCCCATACTATTTCATCTCATAGTGTTCTTCACAACTAGTGAACAATCTATGAAGATATTATCTGTGAATGTGCTACTGGTTTTATGGGCCTTAGCTTGATACTGACTTTATCTGGCTGCAGGACTCTAGTAGACCCGTCAACATACTGGACCGTGGAGAATCACTTGAAAAGTTAATTTTGAAATCCCCACATGAAAGTAACTTTGCGTGTTTTGCAAGGACTGAGCTTAATGTAGTTTCAAACCTGGAGAGTAAAATACTGCATTCTGAACTGGAATGTCTTTAAAGGAGATGCAAATACTCCATCACAGCTTTTAAATGCTTGTTCTGCAAAATATTTTTGTATGTCAATATTTTTGAATAAAGTATTATATTTGGCATCAATGATCACTCTACCCCTTCTACAAAAACTCTTCACCCAAAAATTGCGTAAGATATATCTCTGTATAAGAAACCTAGAAGCCTTCTCTACAAATATCATTTATTTATCACATGTCATTATTACAAATCACATTGATGAACATAAGCAAAGAATAACATCCTTATGGAAACATCAAGGTTATGTGTGGTGTCAAATGAACCATCAGTCATATTAAGAAAGTCTTTAAACTGCCTGATGTAGGCTCTTAATGAACATGTCTGTACTGTATGCTTGATTATCTGCCTTTCTGATCCACAGTTGCACATTGTAACTGTATTTAGTTTCCATTTATACCATGAGTTCACACATTTACATTGGTTAGTTTTAATTCCACGTAGCTGTATCCAGGATTTTCTCTGCAGCTCAGAGCTGTTTATTTTTTCAGAGATTTCTTGAGATCTGTAGCACTAGCTTCTCAGGTTTTCTCCCAGTGTTACACAATATCAAAGTTATTATTTTCAAATCAAATAGCTTTTGAAAATAATTTTTCTAGTGTGGAGTCATTTAATATTCATGTAATCAGAGAATGAATGAAAAAGCTAGAAGGTAGAAGTACTCTTAATCATGCTCAAAATCAACTGCAATGTGTGGTATAGCTTCATGGGTGTTTTCCTGGTGTAGAAAATATTAAGCCAGATGAGGTTGCAGCATTCTCCTACTGAATAAATCAGAGCTAAAGCTGTTGTTTGTAACTAGATGCTATAGAGCCCCATTTGGTGCTACATAGCTATTGTAAGGTGTTATACCTTGTACAGAGTTTTTCAGCCATCTTTGTAAGGTTTTCCTTATAGAATTGAAGCAAAATTCTACAAAAACAGTGATTGGGGATACAAATAATCTTGGAGTCTAGGTTGATCAGCAGTTCATGAACACTGTCCTTAATTCCCCATGTATTTCGATGAAACAGTCTTAATAAGCTTCTGTATGCATTACCACTTACTGAACAAATTTTTCCCACTAAAGAACACTTCTTCTATAAAGATACCTCTTAAATGGTTCCATCATAAAAAAGTCTTGTGTTTTATCAGTTATAATAAAAATGTGGCTTTGACTGGGTGCAGGTCCACTAACTGAATTATTACCTATAAGCTTAAACAACATTTCATTCCCAGTGGTATTGAGGGGCAAATCTTGTATACTATAACCTGACACAGGGGTCAGTTCCAGAATGAAGCTCTCTCTTTCCAGTGGAGTGTGTACTGTTTTAAAACTTCCTGACAGGTTAATAGTGTATACTAGGTCATCCTAGATCCACAGGGTATGAACGTGACTCATTTGACACCATCGAATTGTTAATCTTGTCAGCAGTCAACAGCACAAATTAAAGTTTCATATTAACTCATTTTGGGTTGACCATAGCTTGGCAGTGCTGTACAAAGTGGACAATATTGGCGAAAGGCTGAGTTTTACCCTTATCCAAGTTATCACTCATATTATAAGCTCAGTTTCTATCAAGGCTCATGAATTAATCTTTCACTATCACACAGTATGTATGTTGTTCTGAAACTTCCTGACAGATTAAAATTGTATGCTGGACCAGAATTCAAACACAAAACCTTGCTTGTCAAATGTAACCAAAGTAATAAATGATTGTTTCCCTGGCACTGCTTTGTAAACAGAAATTTTTATTGGTTTCAGTTCATCTTTGAACACCCACATAAGTGATTGCTGCTTATTTTGGAATGTTACTATCCTGGATTTTCCTCAGTGGTCTCACTGCTTCTTCCTGATGTCTGGTTGCTTGCTGTAATTTGGTTTTGTATCAAGTTTGAAATGCTGGAGACAATAATGCATTAGTTAACTTGACACATTTCCTCTATTATTATCACTCTTAACATGCAATGTTAAGCTTTTCTACAACAATTCATACAGACTATTAATCACTGGCTAGTACAATGACTAAACAATGAAATATTTCGACAGTGGCAACTTTTATTCCCCAATTCTTATTGTCACATGACCTAAAGTTAAATTTGCTTGTGAAGGAACAATAACTGTTCAAATTTTCATTAGTGATCAATTTTACACTATTAACAAACTAACTGAAGCAGAAGTGTTCACTTTTGGGGGAAGATTATTATTGAAATAAAATGTGACTACATAATATTACCTAATTGATTTCCAAACATCAACATTGACTAGGAGATATTGACTTCATGCAAAGACAGACTGTGGCATTATCCATTACTTACATTTATGGACATGAGTAATAATAAATTTCAAAATATAGACATACACATTGATTATTGATACAAAAGAAAGTAAATATAGGGAGCACAAAACTATACTGTGCAAAATAGTGATTTTGTTTAACTGTGAGGTTGTATAATGAGAAAATTAATAAGATCGTAGGAACTATGTTGTGAATAAATACAATGTATGCTCTCATGAAGATTCACAATTCCCATTTACAATTTATGTGAGATACTAACTCAGCAGTAACGACTCAAATCACATTTTTCAACATTTTTATAATCAACCACCTTTAGAAAAGACTGTTTACAAGGATCTTCATGTTGTAGTATGTTGAGTTTCATGCAGAAATCAAGGCTGAGCCATGGTAGATTTATGTGGTTAAAGAAGACACATGTATCACTGATCATTGATGCATCATTTGTGCATCTGCACATAGTTTGTCCTTTGAAGCTTTACCACATTGTGATGCAATTTTGTACATTTTGGGTGTGAAAATTTTTGTGAGAAATGATAGTCACTTTACCGTAAAAAATGTTATCACTCAGAATAATATCTACTGTGGGAGTATCTTAAAAAGACTGGGGGTTGCTCCTTTCGTGGGTATTGTTTATACAGGTTGATATTCCTCAGAAGATGCGTAAGGTGGCTACAGATACATGAACTGAACTTTTAATAGATTCTCTTCTGGTCACAGACATACAGTCAACAAAGAGAAAGAATTCCTCTCAACTGAGATTTTAGTGGCCGTGCTTCAGCATCATTCTCAGCCTAAAGTTTTAACTTCTGCTACAGAAGACATTGCCAAAGTTTGTTCAGTTCAATAATTTGAATTCTCTGATGTTATTCCTTCTAAAACTAAATGCTTTGTCCTAGTAGTGACAATAAAAAATCACAATTAATTTATACTAAAAAATGCTTTAGTCTGTGTTTTAAATCCCATAAATCACTTGTTGGTTGGTTGGTTGATTTGGGGTAGGGGAAAAAACAACAAGGTAATCAGTTCCATCAGATGAGGGAAGGATGAGGAAGGAAATTGGCCATGACCTTTCCGAACCTTTGCCTGAAGCAATTTAGGGAAATCACGGAAACCCAAATCAGGATGGCCGTACACAGTGCTAACCACTGTGCCAACTCACTTGATCATAAATCATACATATAACTAAGGAAGTAAATGTCAGGCACAAAAATCAGTTTTGCCACATTTATTGCTATGACAGAAAGCTGCTTCATTTTGATTCATTAAAAAGAATCTTATGTTGTGAAATAAATATTGAAGCAGTTTGTATTAACGTATCACTGTCTTTATTTTTATAATGTTGATGGATTCTTCATCACATCATCAATCCAAGTTATAGCCTGAATACTTCAAGCTTTTTGCTGTAACAACTTTATACAGATGTAAGTGACAGTTTTTCTGAAAGAAGTATCATTGACAATACAGCATGTAAATGGCATAATATACACTATGTGATCAAAAGTATCTGGACACTTGGCTGAAAATGACTTACAAGTTTATGGCGCCCTCCATCGGTAATGCTGAAATTCACTATGGTGTTAGCCAACCCTTAGCCTTGATGAGAACTTCCACTCTCGCAGGCATATGTTCAATCAGGTGCTGGAAAATTTCTTGGGGAATGGCAGCCCATTTGCTGCACTTAGGAGAGATATTGATGTCGGTTTGTGAAGCCTGGCATGAAGTCGGCGTTCCAGAACAAAAGTGTTTTATAGGATACAGGTCAGGACTCTGTCCAGGCCAGTCCATAGCAGGGATGTTATTGTCATGCAATCAGTTCCTGCAACAGGCCGTGCATTATGAACAGGTGCTCGATCATGTTGAAAGATGCAACTGCCATACCTGAGTTGCTCTTCAACTGTGGGAAGCAAGAAGGTGCTTGAAACATCAAAATAGGCCTGTGCTGTGATAGTGTCATACAAAACAACAAGGGGTGCAAGCCCACTCCATGAAAAACATTACCACATCATAACAACGCCACTCTGAATTTTACTATTGGCATTACACACACTAGCAGATGACGTTCACTGGGCATTCGCCATACCCACAGCCTGCTCTGGATCATCACATTGTGTACCGTGATTCGCCACTCCACACAATGTTTTTCCACTGTTCAATAGCACAATGTTTACACTCCTTACACCAAGCTAGGGATTGTTTGGCGTTTATGGGCATGATGTATGGCTTATGAGCAGCTGCTCCACCATGAAATCCAAATTTTCTCACCTCCCTCCCAACAGTCATAGTACTTGCAGTGGATCCTGATGCAGTTTGGAATTCCTGTGTGATGGTCTGAATGGATGTCTACCTATTACTCATTACAATCCTCTTCAACTGTCAGTGGTCTCTGTCAGTCAACAGACAAGGTCTGCCTGTATGCTTTTGTGGTGTACATGTCCCTTCACTTAATAAAACATTCTCGGGTTTCAAGCCGCGTCAAGTGGTTTACTGCCGACGAGCTTTCAGCAGAGATCTGCTCTGCCATTGTGAAGTGGATGACTGTCAGGTGATTGTCATTGCCGTGCTTATGTAGCCACACTGTCACTCGAGACGTCGCTCGTGACATCACTGGTGCTCAGTCCTGCACCATGCATGGTAATGTTTTGGCCGCAGCACCAGATCCCACACTGTACTCAGCTGCATTCCACTGTCTCTACTGAGGGTGTTGTCAGACATTCTAATCTCTGTGGCCTCATTTATCATGCTATCCCAGAAGCCATTAGTCCATTTCATAATAGACGTCATTTTCCAGAGCATGTTCTGCTACAGCAGATTTTTCAGGATAGTGCAGACAGTAACACCTTTCATGTTCTATGCAGTGCTGTTCAATAGTGTGAACAGTGTGGATGACATAGAACTGCCCACATCCACACAGTATCTTGTAAATTCCTGGCATTCTCAGGCCTACATCATCTTTCACAGATTTCATTAGTTGCCAGATCTTTGCCAGAGGCCCGAAGATTGTGTCTATTTTATGCCTCTCCAGGAGCCGATTAATCTTCCCTGTTGTCGAACCACAAAACGGTAAAAATGCAACCTGCTTGGTGTCTTCTTCAGATGTCTTCTACCATTGGGACTTGGATGACACTGCTTGTAAGATCTGTTTGTCGTTGCAACCATTTCCCTTAAAAACTTTGCGTAAGTGGCTCAAATATCTCAGCACATTTTCAGCATCTGAGGCAGTTTCAGCTCGATGTACTAAGGTCCTCAGAAGTGACTGTTTCTGTGCTGGGTGATGGAAGCTGGCGGCGTGCAGATACCAATCCATGTGGGTAGGCTTGGGGTAAATGCTATGACCTAAAGACCCATTGGGTTTATGGCAGCAAGCACGACTATGAACAGCAGGGAACCCTCTTTCTCTACTTCCATTGTGAAGTTGATGTAGTCATTGATGCTGTTGAGGTGCTCCAGGAACTCTTCTGACTTGTCATGTCCATGTGACCAAATGACAAAGGTATCATCGACGTAGCGATAAAAAAAGCTCGGCTTTGCAGGAGCCATGTCCAAGGCGATGTCTTTGAAATGCTCCATAAAGAGGTTGGCTACTACTGGAGTTAATGGACTTCCCATCACTACGCCGTCAGTTTGGTGAAAATATTCTCCATCCTGTATGATAAATGATGACACCAGAGTGTGCCTAAATAAATCCATAATGGTGTCATCAAAGAGCTGGGACAGCAAGTCAGTAGAGTCTGTGATGAAGACACACGTGAATAAAGAAACCACATCGAAGCTAACCATAATATACCCTTCAGCAAGTTGCAGACCTTTAATTCGATTGATGAAGTCCGCCAAATTCATTATATGGCGTCCACAGTGTCCAACGTGTGTAGAGAGTAGGCTGGCCAGATGTTTAGCAAGTTTATAGGTCGGTGATCCAGTGGTACTCACTATCAGCCTCAAGGTGTGTCCATCTCTCTAACTAACTAACTGCTTATGCTCCCAAAAATCAGATTTACAAGTACATCAGAGATCATAGTGACAAAAGAAAGAATACACATAAGACTAATATCATTGCAATACAAACATATCGATATATCAAAGTACCTCTACATTAATGAAATCAAATCTGAATGTTGTCTCAGAAATACATCAACTACTTTGCAGAAACCAGTAGAATATTGCTGGTATCGAGAGGTTGAGTTGAGGTGCCGTAATGGTTACGTAATTAGTACCATTACAATGTGGGCAGTGTTGGTGCCTTGGGGAGGAGATTCTTCATAGTATTTTCTTCCAGCGATGACCGTTTGAGAAGCTCTGAAGTCTTCCTCACTATTCTGGGAGTTGGTTTCTGAGGTAATTTTTGGTATGTGTCTTCCTCAAACATCCGTCTGATTTTTGCCTCATAGTCAGCTCGTTCCATTAAGACAGCAGCATTGCCCTTGTCAGCTGGTAGGACTGAAATATGTTCACTATTTTTATATACTTGAATTTCGCATATTTCATGACAGTACTCACTTTTCCGTGAAATGTTTATAAGATGATATTTGACTTTTTTGTGTTGCTTCAGTTGTCTAGTGAAAGTATGATTCCATAATGCTGTTTCGTCAGCTGTGGAAATGTCCTGGTTCAATGCATTTGCCTCATTTTTGGTACTTCAAATACCATTTTTCTGAATGTGCTTCCTTCTTGATGTTTATTTAAAAAGGTAGTAGAATAACTCATTTTTGCTGGTCACTTGCAAATTATTATAACAGGGACCAGTACATTGTTCCACCATGACACACCGAGAGTTCACTGCCGACTGACTATGATCAAAGACTCCAGCATCAAAGACATTTCACACAACACACAAGCTTCCACTTGTAACCAGTCTCTTTGATATTCTTCGTCACATCTACTAATATTAATCAATATGCTGTCACTCTCAAACATATAAGCAAATTAGCATAAAATAAGGCAAATTACAATTCACAAAAAATATTCTGACAAAAATATAAGAAAACATTTACAACCTCCCTCATTAGATCTGGTATAGACAAATCCAGTAGAAAATAACACATCTAATCTCCCAGATCCATTACAGGACAACAGTGAGAGGATCATTCTGGAGAGCATGGAGGCCACTGTGTTCAGCTCTAGTCATGTTTGAAGCTGGTGGTTTGGATTTTAAAAGAACACAGCTCGTTTCTCTACGAATTTCCTCAGCCACATCACTTGTAAACTTACAAACTGCTTGTTCAACACCTCTCAATATGTCAGCGAAGGGGATGCTTTGTGGTGAAGGAGCAAAGTTAAGTCCCTTCTAGTGAGTACCATCAGATCACTGACCTACAAACTTGCTACACTTCTGGCCAGCCTCCTCTCTATGCATGTCAGACACTGTGGACACCATATAAGGAATATGACTGACTTCATCTATCGGACTAAAGGTCTGCAACTTGCTGAAGGGGATATTATGGTTAGCTTTGATGTGGATTCTTTATTCATGTGTGTCCCCATCACAGACTCCATTGACTTGCTGTCCCAGCTCTTTGACGACACCGTTGTGGATTTATTTAAGCACACTCTGACGTCATCATATTTCTTACATGATGGAGAATATTTTAATGAAACTGACGGCATGGCAATGGGAAGTACATTAGCTCCAGTAGTAGCCAACCTCTTTATGGAGCATTTCAAAGACTTAGCCTTGGACATGGCTCCTGCAAACCCAAGCTGTTTTTATCGCTACATCGACGGTACCTTCGTCATTTGGCCACATAGTCAAAAAAAGTTAGAAGAGTTCCTGGAGCATCTCAACAGCATCCATGACCACATCAACTTCACAATGGAAACAGAGAAGGAGGGTTCCCTGCTGTTCTTGGACGTGCTTGCCACTGTAAACCCAATGGTTCTCTAGGTCATAGCATTTACCACAAGCCCACCCACACGGATCGGTATCTGCATGCCACCAGCTTCCATCACCCAGCACAGAAACAGTCACTTCTGAGGACCTTAATACATCAAGCTGAAACCATCTCAGACGCTGAAAACTTGCCGAGGGAATTGAGCCACTTACGCAAAGTTTTTAAGGGAAACAGTTACAACAACAAACAGATCTCACAAGCAGTGTCATCCAAGCCTCAAAGGAAGAAGACCTCTGAAGTAGACACCAAGCAGGTTGCATTCTTACCGCATTTTGGTTCGACAACAGGGAAGATTAGTCGGCTCCTGAAGAGGCATAAAATAGACACAATCTTCTGGCCTCCGACAAACATCTGGCAACTAATGAAACCTGTGAAAGACAATGTAGGACTCAGAATGCCAGGAATTTACAAGATACCATGTGGATGTGGGCAGTTCTATGTCAGCCAGACTGTTCACACTATTGAACAGTGCCGCATAGAACAAGGAAGGTCTTACTGTCTGTGCTATCCCAAAAAGTCAGCTGTAGCAGAACATGCTCTGAAAAACGAACACCAAATTTCATTCGATGAGATATCTATTATTAAACGCACTAATGGCTTCTGAGATAGCATTATAAATGAGGCCATAGAGATTAGAATTTCTGACAACACTTTCAATAGAGACAGTGGATTGCAGCTGAGTACAGCATGGGATCCGGTGTTGAGGGAGTTGAAGGGGGCCCAGTGGTCGCACAGCCAAATCATTACCATATATGGTGCGAGATCGAGCACCAGTGACGTCACGAGCAATGGTGCGGCTATATAAGCACAGCAGTGTGGGCAGTAAACCACTTGACGCAGGTTGAAACCCGAGAAAGTTGTATTAACAGATATAATTGCGAAAGCATGCATTCATACATGTCCCTTCACTTTTCCACTTCACCATCACATTGGAAATGTGGACCTAGGGATGTTTAGGAGTGTGGAAATCTTGCATACAGATGTATGACACAAGTGACTTCCAATCACCTGACCACGTTCGAAGTCCGTGAGTTCCGTGGAGCACCTCATTTGGCTCTCTCATGATGTCTAATGACTACTGAGGTTGATGATGTGGAGTACCTGGCAGTAGATGGCAGCACAATGCACCTAATATTAAAAATGTATGTTTTTAGGGGTGTCTGGATATTTTTGATCATATAGTGTAAAAGTTAATTTTATCATAGATCTTGTAAATAGTACAGTGGTATCTTAAAAACAACAGTCTTAGCTTACCTATAAGGAAAGATTTTGAGGCATCATAATTATTTTGATTCATGCTGTTAAACAGATTTGCGCAAAAAGGCTCATCTTTGATCTTCTTGACTGTGTGTGTGTGTGTGTGTGTGTGTGTGTGTGTGTGTGTGTGTGTGTGTGTGTGTGAACTTGTGCATGTTTCGGAGAGAGAGAGAGAACTGACATATTTTTGGGGGTACCCCTAATATTCTGGTCTCTTAATGTTACATTGTATATCATTTATTTATCCTTCTCTGCCTTATAAATCTTTTCTGTGTGCTGTTTTTGTTTCCTTGTAAAATTTGTGCAGTTATTTACCTAAATCTGTACTGTACTGTAAAATCTAGTACATCATTATATTTTTACTCATAAAGTTTTTTTGTTTGTCTGTAACAGTCACACACCCAGTATATAATATAGATGATTCTTCTCACATTATACAAAAAAATTGTAAATAATGTGGACTGGAACATGCCCTTCACTGACATTGCTTCCTAAAAAAATTTCCCCATTGATAATTTAATTTCTTTTTCTAATTTGATTTTTTACATTGCTCTTTGTGCAGTCTGGAGCTCTCTTAGCCTTGGGAGTTGTTAACTGTGGTGTAAGAAATGAATGTGAACCAGCAAAAGCACTGCTGATGGATTATGTTTTACATGACAGCAATATACTACGTATTGGATCAGTTCTAGGTGATTATCAAATTCATTTACATTCTGCTATTTACCATAAAATATAAAATATTTTTTTACCAAAGTAACTATAGCAACGTTTTTGAAAAATTTGGAGAGCCAGGACAAAGTTAATGAAATTGTAGAGAAGAATGTTTTGTTTCCTGGCTGTAATAATAAAGTTGCGCATGCATATGAGGAATTAACATGAAAAATGAAAAATAGCCTAAAATTATAATTGATAATGGTCAGATTATCACTTCATATTTATTTTGTACTGTAACACTTAAGAGCAACAGAATGAAAAGTAATTGCTGTTTGTAGAGAGTGGAAATCGGCTTTATCAGATATCATGTTTCATTCTATTGCACCAAAATAATTATAAAAAATGTGTGGTTCTTACTAATAAATAACTTATCAGCATCTCAACATATTTATGATATATGGCAAAAAAATTTGCTGCTATATGGTAGACAGCAGCACAGTCATGTGAAGTAACATTGTTTTTCTGTAAAAATTAGTTAATCTGTTTCAGAGCCTCATGTATAATTATGACTTGTTCCATATCCATGAAATTCTTTTGTATACTGGATCAACAAATTATGAATTAATTAATAAATAAACCATGATGAGAAAATACTGTATGAATGTATATTCATTTCTTAATGGTTTCCAAGGAACAACAATTTAAAACTTGTGTCATTAGCAGTGTTGGGCAGTTAAATGTGTACATTATTTGTATTGATATTTGTTGACCACTTGCATAAAGGAATGACATGGCAGATTGTACTTTTATAACCTCACTGAGTTAAAAAAAATTAAATAACTTAGTAGTGCAGTTTTTATTCCATTCTGTAATGCCAGCAATGATCATACACAAAGATCCATTATATGATGAAAAATCTGCTTATGTAGATCAGAGGACCATTGAAAGTGCTATACAGTCATGTGTATGTCTACAATAACTGCAGTAAGACTGTGAGGTCATCTGTTTAAGAATGTCAGTGGCAGTTTCTTGTGTGAAGAAGACTACAAAGAGCAGTGTTTCCTGTGATTTCCAACTTTAGTGTGAATATGAATTTCTCACAGTATCCTTGTTATATTTGAACACCAAATCAACATAATGTAAATGATAGAGAACGCTGTGCTAGCAACTGATTGTTGCTCAACAAATGTCTGTGGAAAATTTTTTGCAGGACTAGGTATTTCAAAAATTGCTGGCATGTATGCCAATTTGTGTATGCAGAGAATGCCAGCTAGATGGCATTTTATGTCTGGGTAATTATTAATGATGGATTGATTGAACACGTTATGTTTATGAGTAAACTAGTGTTTTCCCTCTGTGGAGCCAACAGAAGTCACAATTGTGACATGAACAGATGAAAATTGTAATATGAAATGTAACAACAGAGTGGATAATAATTTTCAGTCTTGTTTTGCAATTATGATCTAGTGTATTTTTATTTACAACAGAGTCATTAATCCAGGCTTTTAATGACCAATCTTAGTGAAGCGCAATATCTGCAGTTACTTTTGAGAACTTTTGCTGGGTTACTTAAAATATGCTCTTATCGCAGATAGAGATGGAATTTACTAGCAATAAAAGAATAAAGCATATACAGAAAGATTCAAAAGAAAGTATTCATGTGATTACAGTAATGACTTTATTTTGGAAATCTGGATATAGACTGAAAGATTAGCTCTCACAGTTTCTATGGACATTCACAGACATTTGGTGTGGGCTCCATTTGTGACATGACAAATGTCCATTCGATGCTGTATTTTGCCAGACCCAATACAATGTAACTTGATCAAGGGATCTAGGTTAGCTGCTATAACTCCCGTGGAAAATAATGGTTTGTAAACCATGCTCTTCACACATTCCCAAAAGAAAAAAAACATTGGTGTTGGGTCAGGTGATCCAGGAGGCCACGACAAGAACAACGCATCATTTGACCCAGCATGACCAATCCAGCACTGAGGAAGATTGTCATTGAGGTGGCTGCATACAAGGTTAGAGCAATGTGGAAGGGCTTGTCCTGGTGCTAAATGAGGCAGCAACCATAGAGAAAGCATATCGAGATAGGTTGTGTCTGTAATGGTAGAATCTGTGAAGAAGAGAGGACCGGTTACTCTGCAATTGGTTATTCCAAAGAATACATTCAGTTTTGAGACTTATGTTCGTATTCCAGAGAGGCATTTGTATTTTTTGTACTCCATATTCTCAAATGATGCTTGTTCACTTTGCCACTTAAGTGAAGTGTAGCTTCGTCAGAGAACACAATCCTGTCTGTGAAACCATCCACCTCTATTTGTGCTTGAAAATCATTGCATAACTGTCTCAGTTATTATTTATAGGATAGTTTTAGGGCCTTTTGCACAACACCATTGATCTGGCACAATGTGTGGATTTTATCAGGCTGTTTTCATGATCATACAAATGTTTCTATCTTTGCATTCACAACAGATGGCCATCCCGTGGTTTTCTTCTTGCATATGCATCCTGCTTCCTCAAATTTCTTGGCCAGCTAGCAATGTTGTACCAGTGTAGTAGCACTTTACCAAACCTGATCTGAAAATTCTTCAAGCAACGATTATTGGTGATGATTTTGTGTACTCTATGACATGACACCAGTGATGGACAACAGCAGTGACTTTCCATTGTTTCATTGTTGCCAACCTAAACTGTGTGAGTTAATGTTTCAGTCTATATGTGTATTTCTAAAATAAAGTCATTACTGTAGTCACAAGAATATTTTCTTTTTGTCCCATTCGTATTGAATCACCCTGTATTTACATCATGGTTTCTATTCAGAATGATCCATTGTTCATCTTTTAACATTCATCTGTTTAACCTTCCAAAATGTAGGTGTATCAGTGCTTTGTTACTCCCAATATAGTAAGGAAAGTTATGGCAGAATGTAAATAATTTAGGAGTAAAAGGAGCAGCAGCAGCAGAGGTTTTGAGTCCTCGACAATCATACTAAAAAGAATGAAAACTTCGCTAGCTTTCAGAAGAAATCCTTTGTTGAGTTAGAGTACAAAGATGCACATGCATATGCACACACACACACACACACACACACACACACACACACACACACACACACACACACACACATGCGTCTGTGTGTTGTTATAACCTTTAATCCTAATAAATTGCGTGGATATACAACGTAGAGCAATAGCGAGTTACATGCTTCCAACTCCGAATCTGTCACTCCACTGCCGTGCCGTGACATGCGGCCGGCGCCATTCATAGCCAGGTGGCGCTCCCGCGCTCGACCGAGTTGCGGAGCGCCTCTATCGCCGTGTTCGCGTACTGACGTAGCGGCACTTTTAAATCTCGTGGCACTGTCACAACACTTTTCCCCCCTTGAAAAAAAAACACTCACTTCCTTGGAGACAGGGACAGTGCGGAGACATCCATGGCCTCTTGGGAGGCCCCGAGAAGATCACGCGGAGAAACACAAGAGTATGGTTGAAAATGTCCAGGACGGAAGCTTGCGCGTGGAACGCGCCTCCTGGACGAGATGATGGGGGAAAACTCCGGAGCAGCATCCATAGGTGTCGTGGACCTGGGGGTGTGCTCCAGCGAGATGTGTCCCGGAGAAGGCGGCGCCGCGACTGGGGCCGGTTCCGGCGTACTCGGAAGCGGTAGCGACGTCGGCTGCAGCAACACGCCCGGAAGATCAGCAGCAGCGACAGGACTGGCTTCTTGGGCTGGTGGAGACGAAAGAAGGGGCGGTGGCCCCGGCATGGCCACCACTCATGGGCGCATCTGGTCGTAATGGCGAACAACCATGCCATCGTCCGTACGTATTTCACAAAGCCGGCGGCTGCGAAGAGCCTGGACCACCCCTGGAATCCATTTAGGGCAAGATCCATACCCCCGTGCCCACACGTCGGCACCCACCGGGTATTTTCCCGCACTAGGGGACACAGTACCAGGCCTGACAGGGTGAAGCAGGTGGAGTAGAGTGCGCGGTTGGCGGCCATGCAAGATTCCAGCAGGGCTGCGATCACCCAGAGGCGTGAAGCGATAAGAACTCAGAAATTGCAACAGAGCGTCATCTGTGGAAAAATCACTAAGGAATTTTTTCATCTGGCTTTTGGAAGTGCGGACAAGGCGCTCGACCTCCCCATTCGATTGCGGATGGAAGGGTGGTGCTGTAACATGATGAATCCCTTGTCCAGTACAAAAATCACGGAAGGCCTGCGAAGAGAACTGAGGACCATTGTCCGTGACAATCGTGGATGGAAGACCTTCTAGCACAAAGATTTTGGACAAAGCCAGCGTCGTCGCCGCAGTGGTGAGCAACGGACATCGAACAACAAACGGAAACTTCGAGAAGGCGTCAATCAACAGTAGCCAATAAGTGCCGAGGAAGGGGCTGGCAAAGTCAGCGTGCACCCGTTGCCACGGCTGCGCCGGATCAGGCCACGGAGAGGGCATAGTACGAGGTGCAGCCAGTTGTTGAGCACACTGACCACACGCAGCGACCATGTGGGCAATGTCCGAATCAATACCGGGCCAATAAACGTGCCTGTGGGCCAGGGACTTGGGATCCGATGCCCGGGCCTTGGTCCTGTCCGGCCAACCCTGTTGAACAAAACCGATCACCTGACGCAGGACCGGGTCCCACGCAGTAGCCGACACAACCTGCGAACCTGTAAGTGGAAAACCCTCGACCGCGCGACGTTCTTCCTCATCAATGTGGAAACAGAGGAGTTCATCTCGATCGAAAACTGGGTCTGGTCCCATAGGCAAACGTGACAACGCGTCAGCGTTGGCGTTCTGGGCCGTGGGGCGATAGTGAATCTCATAGTGAAAACGAGACAAGTATAGGGCCCAATGTTGCAGGCGGTGAGCTGCCTTATCTGGAAGCGATGCCGAGGGGCTGAACAGAGAGACCAGCGGCTTGTGGTCGGTGATGAGGTGAAACTTAGAACCATAACGCTGAACTTTTTTAGAGCATAAATGATAGCGAGCGCCTCCTTTTCGATTTAAGAGTAACGCCGTTGGGCATCGTTGAGGGTCTTGGAAGCGTAGGCGATGGGTCGTTCCGACCCATCCTCATACCGATGGGCGAGAACAGCCCCTAGGCCATACTGTGACGCATCAGTCGCCAGAACCAAGTGCTTACCCGGACAGAATGTGGCAAGACAAGGCGCCGACTGCAAATGAGCCTTCAGGCGGACAAAAGCCTGCTCACACTCGTCGGACCAGCAGAAAGGAACGTTTTTGCGTAACAGCTGATGCAGAGGATGAGCCACCGCCGCCATGGAGGGAATGAATTTGTGATAATAAGCAATCTTGCCTAGAAACGCCTGAAGTTCTTTGACCGTAGACGGCCGGGGTAGAGCGGTAATGGCCGCAACGTGCTGTCGTAGAGGACGTATACCCTCACGGGACAAGTGGAAACCAAGATAAACAATGGAGGGTTGGAAGAACTGTGACTTGTCCAGATTGCACTTCAACCCAGCCGAATGCAGAACCCGAAACAGCGAACGCAAATTGCGAAGGTGCTCCTTAGTGGAGGCCCTCGTGACAACAATGTCATCCAGGTAGTTGATGCAGCCGGGAACGGAAGCCGTGAGCTGTTCCAAAAACCGCTGAAAAATGGCCGGTGCGCTAGCGACGCCAAATGGTAACTGCTGGTACTGATACAACCCACAAGGAGTGTTGATGACGAGAAATTCCTTGGAAGAATCATCCAACGGCAACTGATGGTATGCCTCCGATAAGTCAAGTTTGGAAAAGAACTGGCCCCCAGCGAGCTTGGTAAATAACTCCTCAGGACGGGGAAGAGGATAAGTGTCAATGAGGCTCTGAGCGTTGACAGTGGCTTTAAAATCACCACACAATCGCAGACTCCCGTTTGGTTTAGAAACCACCACGATGGGCGATGCCCATTCGCTGGAGGTAACAGGAAGGAGAATCCCCGAAGCTGTTAACCTGTCTATCTCAGCTTTGACAGGTGCACACAACGCCATCAGAATAGGGCATGCCCTGAAAAACTTAGGGCGAGCTGCAGGTTTAAGAGTAATGTGGGCTTCAAAATCCTTGGCACGACCCAGACCAGCAGAGAACACGGACGAGAATTCAGAACACATGCCATCCAGCTGTTGATACGGAATATCTTCAGATATGAGGTGCACATCATCATCAATGGAGAACCCAAACAACTGGAAAGCATCATAACCGAACAGGCTTTCAGTGCCCGCATGATCCACCACATACAACGTGAGGGGCCTAACAACAGACTTGTAGGCAGTGGAAGCATCAAACTGGCCAATGATAGGAATTTTCTGCTTATTATAAGTTCGTAGATTTCACGTAACTGGAGACAAGGGAGGGGATCCCAACTCCAAATACGTGCGAGAATTAATGAGAGTTACTGCAGAGCCAGTGTCCACTTGCATGCGAATGTCTTTATCCAGAACACGAACAGTAACAAACAACTTATTTGTTTGAGAAAGCACACAGTTAACGTCCATGTCCGATGCCTCATCCTTGTCGACAGGAACATTAGGGGACTGACACACAGAAGCAATGTGGCCTTTTTTCCTACATGAATTACATGTGGCCCAACGTTTTGGACACACGGCCCTGTCATGCTGGACGAAACAACGTGGACAAGAAGGAAGTGCGGAACGGACCTGCTTCTGTGGTTGCTGTTTTCGCTGCGAGTGGGGCGGCCCAACGCAACGTTGTTGACGCGAGTGAACTGCCGTCACATCGTCGTTCCCCTGTGAAACAGGCAAATTGTCCGTGTCGAAAGTGGTCTGTACAGCACCTACATAACACCAAGCATCTATTTGCGCACCAGCAGCATGAGACACTTCAAAAGATTGAGCAATGCGTAGAACTTCCGACAACGACGGGTTTGGCAGTTGTAAGGCACGTTGCCGAACTTCTTTATCAGGAGCAAGCCGGAGAAGAGCGTCCCTAACCATTGAATCAGCATAAGACTCATGATGAGTGTCCGTGACAAATTGACATTTCCTACTCAGACCGTGTAGTTCCGCCGCCCAAGCCCGGTAGGATTGATGGGGCTGTTTATGACACCAGTAGAACGACACGCGGGCGGCAACGACATGGGTATTTTTTCGGTAATAGGTAGACAATAAGTCACACATTTCTTGGAAGGACAGAGAGGCTGGTTCCCGCAGAGGGGCTAACTGAGATAGCAGCTGATAGATCCGTGGGGAAATCCAAGATAGAAATAACGACTTTCACATAGGAGTGTCGACAACGCCGAAAGCCAAGAAGTGTTGCCGCAAACGCTTCTCATAATCCTCCCAGTTTTCAGCGGCCTCGTCGTAAGGAGGGAACGGAGGCGGAGAAGAGGAAGACAGACGATGAGTAAGCGACGTCGACAACGCCTGAATAGCAGCCGTCAGCTGTGTTTCTTGCGCCTGAATAGCAGCCGTCAGCTGTGTTTGTTGGTCAATGAGCGCTTGCAGAAGCTGTCCCATGTCTGCCACGACACGAACACACAATGCCACAATGCAGGAAAAAAAATATCCCATCCTCGCCGCCAAAAAGTGTTATAACCTTTAATCCTAATAAATTGCGTGGATATACAACATAGAGCAATAGTGAGTTACATGCTTCCAACTCCGAATCTGTCACTCCACTGCCGTGCCGTGACATGCGGCCGGCGCCGTTCATAGCCAGGTGGCACTCCCGCGCTCGGCCGAGCTGCGGAGCGCCTCTATCGCCGTGTTCGCGTACTAACGTAGCGGCACTTTTAAATCTCGTGGCACTGTCACAACATGTGTGTGCGTGTGTTTGTGTGTGTGTGTGTGTGTGTGTGTGTGTGTGTGTGTGTGTGTGTGTGTGTGTGTGTGTACACCTAGACAGTCATGGGTTGATTTTAAGTGATCGATATATTGTGAGATGCCAAGTCTTTACTCTTCCCTGTAGTAACAGTTAGCTTCTTTTCTGAATTTCCTGGTCACTGTCTTGTTCTCTCTTGATGTTCTGGTCCTGCTATGCAGTGCCACATATCTGACCACCGACTTCTTTTCCAATTGCAGAGGAGAGAGAGCTATAAGAGAGCTTCTACAAGTAAACAACTCACTACAAAATCACAAAATATGGTTTCCATAATTCTTCTATATTCAGATAAGTTCTCAATTCACAACAACAGATAATTAATAAAGCTTTTCAAACAACATGTTCATCCATGATGCTTCAGTGCTCGAACAAAATCATAAGTTTGTATTTAAGAGAGCATGGCACAGAGTGTATATAACAATATTCTTTTTTAGTTAGTGCTCGACCATTGTCATCAGGCCACTTTCTTCTTTGAAGAACACAGCATCCCCAAAGCATGACTGCAAAGTGCAAGTGACCCCTCACTGGCCAGTCCAAATTACTTATTGCTCATCACTTTCTGTGCTGTACTCAATTTTTTCTTTCTCATATCTGCACATGAGTTCCAACAAACTCAGACACAGTGATGCTCTTTACATACTACTAATTAAAACTAGTCAAAGGAAAGAGAGATGTGTTGCTCTCTTCACAGAAACATGTACCACTCCAGTGTGTGTGTGTGTGTGTGTGTGTGTGTGTGTGTGTGTAGGTACTGTAGCTCATCAAAGGGTTTATTCCAAAAGATAGCAAAGGCTTCATTCTTATTCACATGCCTGTCCATGACTCAACACTCTGCTATTTGGTGTGTGGGCTCCATTACTCATAAATTATGTACATCATTACTATCAGGTATTTGTATGACCTGATGCACGTAATCTGTGACCTACTGACAATATAGTCAAAGTTTACTGTACATTTAAATGAAGTGCAGTGTACACAGTAATGTTCTTCCGTATCTAGAACCAGCTACAGTTTTTCCTTGATACCGTAAATTACTTCTCTCTGTTAATGTGTACAATTATTCATTCCTGAAAGTCTTTCTTTGTGATAGACTGTACAGGATAAAACGTATGGAAGAAAGAATAAGTGCTGGATTATTTAAATACCAAACGTATTTTTGCAATGTTGAACATACAGGTTTTTGCATACTTCAGTTGGTAACATTGTCCCATAAAATTTGAGACAGAAGATCATATGTCAGTATTTGTTTGGTGTATTTATGATATGTGATGATTATAATCCTCTGAGAAACAACCACATATTTCTGATGAAATGTTTTTAAGATAATTCATGTGAGATTAGCAACTTCTGCTGGGATGCCCAAAAGCGTGGTTTGAGCCCATCGGCATGAGTTATTGAGTATTCCACTGAAGCAGTTCCATACTAAGGTAAGGTGAACCACATGGATGCTAGTCTTCTAAGCCACTTAAAGAAGGTAATTACTGAATCTTTAGCAAACATTATGTGCCACAGCCATGTGCTTCTGGTCAGTCTTTCTCTCTCTCTCTCTCTCTCTCTCTCTCTCTCTCTCTCTCTCTCTCTCTGTGTGTGTGTGTGTGTGTGTGTGTGTGTGTGTGTGTGTGTGTGTGTAAGATAATGACATTTTCAAGAATGTGAAATGTGTCTTGACTTCAGGAACATAAATAATATCGCTTGTGTGTACTACCATTTTTGTCAACAGGTCTTGGGTTAGCTTATGCTGGCTCGAATCGTGATGATATTTTGGAATTACTGTTGGTTGCTCTGGCAGATGAGAACTCCAGTCCTGAAGTGGTTGGTCTAGCTGCTGCAGCTTGTGGTCTCATTGCTGTAGGTACTTGCAATGACACTGTTGTCAGTGCAATTGTTCATCGTTTGCTCCATATGTCAACAATATTGAAAGCTAGCACATATGCTCGTTTTCTACCACTGGGCCTTGGTCTCTGTTTTCTTGGTAAGTGAAAATATTTAAATATATTTTTAATAATATTTCCCCATCATCAGTGGGTTCTCTTTATTTTTCTGTCAGATGTGTGTACCTGTAAGTTGTACCTGTAATTGTAAACATTGGCCAGGAATGCCCTCTCATAATTTTATAGTTTTTGCAAATGAATTTTCCTTTTAACACGATGTACACCTAAATATCACACACTAACAAAATGGAAAGGGTAGATTGCTACTCAACACATAGAGGAGGTGCCGAGTGACTGACAGGCGCAATGAAGTACGCTACTAAAATAGAAATCATCTTTATTGTGCCTGTCTGCTGTTCAGCACTTTCTCTATGTGGTGAGTACCAGCCTATCATTTCCATATTGTTGTTATTCCATCCAGGATTTCCACATCACGTACTGTTGCTCACATAACTTCTTTCATCTGCAGTACAATTGATATTTTTGTATAGTAAGCATAACTGGCTAAAATTGAAACTTCTTGGCAGACTCAGACTGTATGCTGGATCAGGACCTGAGGTGAGAAGTTTGCTTTTCAAGGGCAATACAAATACTAGTTGAGGTATGTAAGCAGGACACACACTCAAATCTTAAATTGAGCCAGCAGCTCTATTCCTTTCCCGAACTTCACATTTTTCATCTGTCAAGAAGTTTCAAAACAGTAACATACTAGTTAGATAGTTAATTATTGCAGAGTGAAAGATTCATTCTGGAATAACAGAATTAATTACAATAATGTTTTATACAAGATAAAATGCTGTTTTATATATCCACAAGTAACAAATATTATGATTTTGAGACAATTGATACCATGTAGGTCTTAAGATGACTTTTTAATCTACAGTACATACATTATTTGTTCATAATTTTTATTCAGTACAGGTACACTCATGATTATTTTGTTATCTAAAAACAGTACTTAAAATTCCTATTACTCCATATGGTAGTTTTACCATTGTACATTTTTAGTTTGCATGAAATTTTGAAAGGTTATTGACAAAAAGTTTGTCTCCCTTCTGACTCACAGCAGGTGGGCCCCTTTCAGCCTGATGTCTGAGTGATTTGCCATTCCTTTTTAACCTTCCCAAATTGATCTTTCTTTACCCTCTCAAGAAGGAATTATGAATTCAAAAAGCTAGAATACTTTCTTGTAATTTTGTATGCCTATAGTCAGTGCTAAGAATATTGCCTCCTGAAGTAAGTACTGTCCAGCAATCCTGTCCTATCTTTTTATAGTTTTTAAAACAGCTTCTTTAGAAGTACACCTGTAACAACAGGAGTGTTAGTACAGTTTTAGCCTGCTGTTCCATTTTCCATTTCAGTATTTGATTTTTCCTCCTCTTGGCCATTTACCACTGGACACAGTGACTGATTAATTTATACTTTTGGAATAAGACTAGTGAAAACTCATCTCAAAAATGGCCTTACTCTTTGATTATTTGACCAATTCTTGAGGACTGGTTGTAATCTAGAACTCTACTTGGATTCGATTACTAGAAGAGACTAGATATGATTACTAGAAGAGACAGAGAAGATCCAAAGAAGAGTGACACTTTCATCATGGGGTTGATTTAGCATGCATGTAAACATTATGTTGTGCTCATCATAAGCCAGTGGCAGATGCTGCAAGACAGGCATATATATACAGACATCAAAAAAATTTGCACCACACCAGTTCCCAGATCTCCTGAAGATAGATGTTGAGTGTGGATATTGTATCACAGACAAAGTCCCTTTGACTGTTCAGAGATGTCACTTAACCCCGCCCAAAGATGTAAACAACCATGCATGATCAGCGCCTATTAGATGGAGGGGGTCTGACAACCAATCAGTTCCAGTCATTCCACCAGGAGATACATGGCTCATGTTTTCTGTAGTTCAACCATGCCTAGACAGTCAGTACCACGGTTCAATCACGTCTGCATTTTTACTTTGTAACAGGAAGGGCTCTCAACAAGGGAATTGTCCAGGCATCTCAGTGTGAACCAAAACAATATTGTTCAGACATGGTGGAGATACAGAGAGACAGGAACTGTCAAAGATATGCCTCGCCCCGGCCACCCAAGAGCTACTACTGCAGTGGATGACCACGACCTACGGTTTATGGCTCGGAGGAACCCTGACAGCAATGCCACCATGTTGAATAATGCTTTTCATGTAACCACAGGACGTCATGTTACGACTCACACTATGTGCAATATGCTGCATGATACGTAAATTCACTCCCAATGTCCATGGTGAAGTCCATATTTGCAATCACAACACCATGCAGCACAGTACAGATGGGCCCAACTACATGCCAAATGGACCGCTCAGGATTGGGATCACATTCTCTTCACTGATGAGTTGCATATGCCTGCAACCAGACAATCGTCAGAGACATGTTTGGAGGCAACTCTATCAGGTTGAATGCCTTAGACACAATGTCCAGCGATTGAAGCAAGATGGATGTTCCCTGCTGATTTGGAGTGGCATTATGTGGGGCCGATGCACATCACTGGTGGTCATGAAAGGCACCGTAATGGCTGTACAATACGTGAGTGCCGTCCTCTGACCAATAGTGCAACCATATCGGCAGCATATTGGCAAGGCATTTGTCTTCATGGATGACAACTTGTGCCCCCATCATGCACATCTTGTGAATGACTTCCTTCAGAATAACGACATCACTTGACAAGAGTGGCCAGCGTGTTCTCCAGACATGAACCCTATCAAACATGCCAGGGATAGATTGAAAAGGGCTGTTTATGGACAATTTGACCCACCAACCACTGTGAGGGCTCTATGCCAAATCGCCATTGAGGAGTGGGACAATCTGGACCAACAGTGCATTAATGAACTTGTGGTTAGTATGCCACGATGAATACAGCCATACATCAATGCAAGTGGACATACTACTGGGTATTAGAGGAACCAGTGTGTACAGGAATCTGGACCACCATTTCTGAAGGTCTCACTGTTCAGTGGTACAACAGACAGTTTGTGGTTTTCATGAGCAATAAAAAGGGCAGAAATGATGTTTATGTAGATTTCTAATCCAATTCTCTTTACAGGTTCCAGAACTCTCAGAACCAAGATGATGCGAAACCTTTTTTGATATGTGTATGTTGGTTCACTGTTAAAAGTCCAATAGCATATTTTCCCAGAAGAGTCAAGCAATGTAATACTTCCTCACACATTCACTTTGCGAACTTAGCACATAAGAAAAATCAAAGAAATTATATATCATAAAGGTTCTTACTAAGCCATTCTTCCCACATATTATTTGCAAATGAAACAGAAAAGGGGGAAGGGGATGATAGTGTATCAAAAGTACCCTCCTATTTGGAGCCATATTTCAGTTTTGTAACTCCCTAGTGAAATACTGGACACAAAATTTTTACTTAAGAAATATAGTTATTATTGGCACTTTCTTTCGTTGCTATCAAATCTTCACAGACAGTAGACTACAAACAGAACTTTAGAAATGTAAGAGTTACTTATTTTCATAACATGCGAGCACATAAAAATCATGTGTGGTCCAAAGTAGTATCTGCAGGAATGCCACATATATGTGAAAGTTTCTAACTAGTTCATGAAACTTGAATTTCTAAGCCCTTCACACTTTTTGCATATTATTCAAATGAAACTTTACTAAGAACTGGAGGATAAGCCTTTACTTACTATGAGAATTAAGGAAACCAACCAGGATGGATACCACTGTCCAATCTAAACATGTTGTACAACTATCCTCAAAGTAGTAAATCTTGATGGACTGCTTTATAGGGAACAAATATGGATGAAATGCTCACTAACTTGCTCTGCAGACTGTGTGATAAGTCAAGCTCTCCTGATTGTTGATCAGTATTGAACCAATCATGTTGATCTAAGCCTGACCAAAAAATACTCTGGTCTGCATTGCTGTGAGTGTAGCAGCACTGAGTTAGGTGATGCAGTGCTAAGACACTGGACCTGCATTCAGGAACATGGCAGTTCAAATCACTGTCTGGCCATACACAATTAGGTTTTATGTAATGTCCCTAAATTATTTATCTAAATCCCTTGGAAAGAAAATGGTTAATCTTCCTCTTTATCCTTCCTTAATGTGAACTTGTCCTCCATCTTTAAAGACCTCATGGTCAACAAAACATTGAACCTTCGTCTTCCTTCCTTTTGTCAGCTTACCTCTGTCAAGGTTTATCACTGTTCACTGTGTCTTGGGTAACTCTTTGGTCTCTGGCAGGTTAGTGTATCACGAACAGGTTTGTGCAAGGTCCCCACTATCATATGATGTTAGTATATGGGCATGGGTGAAATAATACTAAGGTTAATGGACTGAGGAAACTCAGCCAATTGCTTTAGGCTATGGGGCACACTTTACTACATGCCATTTGGCTAAATAGATAAAAATGTCGACCTTAGAAACACAACTGCTTTTTTTCAGAAGAACAATGTGCCAAACTGTCAGATATGAAGATAGATTAGTGCTATTGCAAAAGGAGTTAAATTATATGTGTTTTTCCCTGTTACTTTATACTATGCAGTATTTCTCAAAAATAAAAAAGTAGTTAAAAAAGAAAAATGAACAATTGCTGGATCGCAATGCAGATATAGTTATTCACACAGTGAAAAAGATTGCTCAACAAAATATCCACATGTAACTCATCACCTCAAGTGTCTCATCATCATAATCTGTTAAGGTAAGGTAAAATTGTTCTCAGTTTAGTTCGAATACTGTAGTTCTTTATTAGGTGTGGTCCTGTTGAATGTTACATGCCCTCACATTTATCTGATTTTCTAACTGACTTACCCAGCCACTTATAGGATGACCTACAACCAAATATGGACCTTGTACCACAATTTGCTTTGATGTTGTACACATACACAAATCATTGTCGGAGGTGTAAGAATCAATAACTGGCAGTAAAAACTTATATTCAACTGGAAATAGAAACATGGAGCTGTAGTTTGTAGTATGAGACTTTCTGACTCAACTGATTTACAAAAATAGGTACTATAAGATTCTAAAGAGAAGTTCAAAATAAGCAAAAAGATTGTCAAATCATGATTATGTGAAAATGTTATCAACAAGGTGAAAGCTGTATCTAATGCTGCAAGAAAAGACAGTGAAAAGACAACTAAAATAATACAACATGAAGCTCCTGAAAAACTTGGGTGTATCTGCCAAAGTCATAAGAACTTTTAGATGCTATTAGGGACTTACCTCAGAAGTCTGACAGCATTCCAAAAGCATGCCCTCCCTCACTGCTGTTTTTTAAATTAAAATAAAAAAATATTCACAGTAGTAAAAACCTTTATGGACACCTGCAGTTTTTCATTAGCAGATTTTATCTTCCAGAAAAATTGTAGAAACTGCAGCTGCTGAATTTGAGAGAGTTAAAAATGTATATGCCCATTCTGTGAAAAATTCGTAAAACACAGGTAACATAACGGTTTTTTCCAGAGACAATTAAAGAAGATATTGAGGCTGCTTCTTTGGCCAACAACATTAGACTTCAGAGAAATTTTAAAAAGTGGACCACAGTGAAGTCTACAACATGCCAGCACAAATTCAATATCTTTCTCAATAATTTTGTATTTATTTATGAAAACAATGTGCCTCAAAAATAAGAGTGTCTGCAGACATAGGTGGAACATCTGTAAAGTAACTAGACTCAGAAATGAGACACAAACACTTATTACAAACGGTACTGTAATATATTAAGAAAAGTAGCAAAAATCTCATTCACATTTTGTCTGGAATTCAGAGCTCATGTAGTGGTATAACATCAATGCAGAATAATGTTAAATGACAGATAAGGAAAGATGTCATTTAAGAGAAGACAGATACTAGGGTCATTTTTAAAGTAAGAAACAATTTGTAATGGTGTAAGAGAAACTTCATTTATGAATGTAAATTGTATGCGAAACTACAGTATGCACAATTTTTCGCTTTTAAAAATAGTCACCATTAACATTTAAACATTTGTCAAGTTGTGGAACCAGCTTTTGGATCCCAGCATCAAAGAACTGCACTGGCTGACCATTAAACCAGCTAGAAACAGTTTCTTTCAACATTTCATCATTTCCCAAGCACTTTTCACCAATAAATTCTTTCACTTTTGCAAACTGATGAAAGTATGATGATACTAAGTCATTGCTATATGGTGAATGATCCAGTAATTTCCTATGGAACCTGTCCAGTTGTGTCTTTGTTCATGCTGCAGCATTAGGTCGAGGATTGTCGTGAAGCAGAATTACACTGTTAGGAAGGAGTCTCGCCAGCAATTTTGAGTACGCACCTAAGGTTTAATAATGTTTCACAGTACCTCTCAGCATTTATTTCGATTCTTCTCAAAGTCTAACAGAAGAATGCCTTCCTGGTCCCAAAAAACTGTGGCCATGATTTTCCATTGTGAAGGTTCTTGTTTGAATTTTCACAGTTTCGTTGGGGTGTTTGAATGATGCCACTCATTGGATTGACATTTATTCTCTGGAATGTAGTGTGCAATCCATGTTTCATCATTGGTCACAATGTGACTGAAGGACCCATCACCATCCTTGTGATAGGGCTCCAAAACAGACAAAGAATGTGCCATTTGCTTTGTTTTGTGTTCTCGTGTCAACATTTTTAACACCCATCTCACTTTTTTATTGTGAAGTTTGTCACCAATGACGTGATAAACTACTGATCTTGAAACTAGTGAAAATTTCTGATGCAGCTCATCAGTGGTGAAGCGCCTGTTTTGGCAAATTGCCTCATCAACTTTTTGTGTCATGCACATTTCCATCATTCATTACACCTGCACCATAAACTTCAACATGCTGACAGTGAATTTCTGCAGGATGAACTTTTTTTGCACTTAAGAACCAAATAAATGAGTGCACTTCACAATCAGCAGGATTACTGATTGACATGGTGGTGAACCAGGCCATATAACCATGACATCACATGAAAGGGTGTGCATACATGATGCGCTATCAGTTCTTACTTTAAAAGTGACCATCTTAATTTTCATTAGCTTAAAATATCGCTGTTGCCAAGGTGATGAACATAACATGAATACATTGCACAGTATGTCACATCATTATACTACTTCCCTATCACACAGTAATTTTCACTTAGTAGTCACTATGTAGTGGATTCCACTCTGTCATTAAAGTTGCAATCTCTCTTATGTTTACTCTCTCAGTAATTTTACCACTGATGAATCAAGTGTTTAAATTTTGTAATTCTTTCCCTTGGTAAGATATTCCAGTCATTTAGTTCTCTACTGGCATTCCAGACTGTTATTCCAGATTATGCATTTATTTTATAATGATTTATAATGATGGTTTTTTCTTCTCTTACATACTTTATTTGTAGCTAGCCTTTGCCTTGTGTCTTACCATCCGTGTATACTCTGTATATTCTCCAAATTTGGACTCTTTTTCTTTCTTTCTGGAAATCTGTCCTTTTGAAATCTCACCATAATTTTCATGATACTTGTACTTCTGTAGTCCAACAATACACACCTTCTGCAGCACACTTCATTGTGGTTTGCAGAGTAAATAAGTATGTATGTAAGTATGTAGACATCTGACTGGCTTCTGTTGCGCTCCTTCTATCTGTGTTGAAAGGTATTTATGCAAGGATCCTATATCCCTGCAAGATATTCCTACTGAGGTCTAAAAAGTGACTAGTAGGCTTAATCTTACAGACATTAACTTACTTGTGCCCTCTTACATACACTTGTTTGTACCCTCATTAACAAGTGCAGGAACTTAAGATATTTACTACATCACCTACATGTAGCTCTAGTGTAGTTTCTCAGCATCCAGTGTCACATCTAGGTTATGGCATTGTCCCTCTACTGTGATGTTGTCTGGCCATATTTTATGCTAACATTTAATGCTAGTCCTGTTGTATATGAAAGTTATTAGTTGACTCTTCTTTGCATTTCCAGTTATTTGTCCCAGTACAGCTTCTGATGATGAGTTCTAAGTCTTTTTGCTGTTACTTGCAATGTTTTCAATTTTTGTTTCCTTTGGAACTACTATTGGCATTATCAAAGTCTTATTTCTTATTGTACTCCATTACCACAGTCATTTATATAAATCAGTAAAATTAATAGCTCTAATTTACAGCCTTATAGTGAATCACTCTCTGCCATCATTACTTGTGATGCAAGACCCACCTCCCTTACTCTGTGTTGTAGATATGGTGACACCCAGTTTACTTATCTTGCATCAAGTCCCAGCACCCATAATTTTGTTAAAAGTCCCATGTTATCTGCCCAATCAAAGGCTTGGTAGAGATTAACAGCTGTACAGTCGAGTTATACTTCTCTGTCAACCAGTTCCGATAAATCCCACTTTAAACCTGCTAAATGTGATACACATGGAAACCATATGCTGAATAAACTCTGGCTCCTACAGCTTCATCTTGTTTCTTGCTTTCTACAATCTTACCAAGTGGCAACATAGAGATAGAGATGTTTGAAGTCTCATCAGCCAGTGCCATGTGTATGGAATCCAGTGATGATAAGAGTAGGTTGGGGAACGAATCAGTGAAGTGCACCACTTTGCTCCTTGTGTCAGCTGCTTATTATTCACATTTCACCTCTGTACAAGGCTCACTCCAAACAAATATCTTCTGAAAAAGACTTCCTGATACTTAAATTTATATGTGGTGGTGGTCTATCTGATCTTTTGATTGAAAATAATGTACATCAGTAGATGGTATGGGCTTCGAAGACTGTCTTGTTGTTACTGGGTTCACAAATTGCCTTTACTGCAATGAGACGAATGAGCCACAGAAGAACTTTAGATGACTATTATGACTGTTGCTGGCAGGGTCATAAGTAGCACTGATGGAAGAAAGTGCTAGCCCACTATATCACATGAAATTAACAGCACAGCTAGCCACTTTTCTTCTCTTTTCAAGAGGCATCTAGGAACATATAATCAACAGTTCAATGATAAAGACACTGTTATTCCACCTGGACTTTCTTAGGTTACTGCCAAATTGTTGTTCACTGATTTATATTAACTTCATATGTAAGTTCTAGTTGTAAGCTGGCTCACAAGTTACACTATTATTTTGTTTGCTCTTTTTCATCTTGATTTGATTAAAACGTCTTCATTAATTAGCTGACCTGCCCATCTAATGCTTAGCATTCTTCTTAGCACCACTTTTTCAAAAGCTTCCATTCTCTCCTTGTGTCAACTGTTTATTACTGACATTTCACTTCTTTGCAAGGCTACACTCCAAACAAATACCTTCTGAAAAAGACTTCCTAATACTTAAATTTATATGTGATGTTAACAAATTTCTTTGTGGTTCATTCTGGTGTTTTGATTGAAAGTAGTGAACATCATTTGACTGGTATGGGCACCGATGACTGTCTCACAGTTACTGGGTTCACAAATGGCATTTGCTGCAGGTAAAGAATGTGACCACAAAACTTGTGATGGCATTATAATACCAATCAACACAATTGTAATAATTGATATTTTCCCAAATGGTGCAATCTCCCCATCTAGTATTGTACTATCTGTGTAATTACAAAATTTAATGCTGATCATATAAAAATATTTGGAAAAGGTATAAATGTAACTGCCTTCGATCTAAGTAGAATGACCAGGGAATGTTATATGAGAATTACCCTTCATTTCAATAACAGAGACAACAAATAAGTGAAGAGGTTATCCCAGCAGTTGTTGTCATGCATGGCACATCTTCCAATACAACAAACCTGACTGTGATTTTTGACCACTCAATTTATTTTCAGCTTTGTATACTTGCTTGTACATATTTATGTATATCTCACCAATTGTGAAGCAGTAAATGCACTGTCGAATAGAAAAATGGAATGCATATGCTCTTCAGGTGTAGGAATACAGCAGGATTAGGATTGTTGTTGTACATTGGACCAACAGATGATGAACTGCATGTTAGTTTCTAATAGACCACTGGAAATGCGAGGTGCGACAATAAAGTAATGAGACTGATTTTATTTGCAAGATCTGGCAACCCTGCAGGCTTGCGTAGGCACAATATCTTTGGCCTTGGTCTATAAGCTGCTTCTAGTCCAAGCTGCACATCGATGCAACTGCTCAGTCATGAGATGTGCTGTAATAAGTTAACATGTGTTTGTGTCTGTCGTCACAGAAATGGAACTGCATAATATTGCAAAGCGGTATGCAGTTTCTTTTTGCGTTAAATTGGGTGAAAACGCAATGACTACTTACGGTGAGCTTCAGAAGGCTTTTGGAGAGGAGGTTATGTTAAGAGCTTAAGTTTTTCGTTGGCATAAAATGTTTAGTGAGGCAGAACGAATGTTGAAGAGGAAGACTGCAGTGGACGACCATCAACCTCACGGATGGATGTCAACATAGTCAGGGTCCATGAACTCATACAATCTGATTGAAGATTAGCCATGAAAATAATTGCAGAAGAATTGAACATCAGTCGAGAAATGGTTTGTCTAATAATAACTGAAGATCTTGGTATGAGAAAGATTTGTGCAAAAATGGTCCGCAAAAATCTCACACCACAACAGTGAGAAACACGGAATAATATGGCTGCCGATCTATTAGAGCAAATGGAAATCAATCCAGAACTGTTGAGCCGTGTTATCACTGGTGATGAAAGTTGGGTTTTTCAGTATGATCCAGACACAAAACGCCAAAGTTTGCAATGGTGCTCAAAGGGATCACCCAGACCAAAAAAAGCTCACGTGTCAAAGTCAAAAGTGAAATACATGCTTGTGTGCTTCTTAGATTCCAAGGGAATTGTTCATAAAGAGTGGGTGCCTCCTGGACAAACAATTAACCAATATTACTACAAAGAAATTTTAGAAAGACTTCGTAAAAGAGTTCTTCTTGTCCGTGCCAACATTGCTGATAATTGGATTCTGCATCACGATAATGCGCCATCCCAGTACAGCAATTTTTAACCTCAAAACAAATTTCAGTACTACCACAGCCACCTTATTCACCACATATTGCTCCATGCGACTTTTTTCTGTTTCCAAGAGTCAAAATGGCAATCAAGGGACACCATTTACAAACAACACAAGATGTCCAGAAAGCTGTGACGAGGGTCTTGGAGGATATTACAAAAGATGAGTTCCAGAAATGTTACCATCAATGGCAGAAGTGCAGGGAAAAGTGTGTGCACTCAGAAGCAAACTACTTTGAAGGAGACAACGCTAAACTTGACTAAAACGGTAAGCAACATTTTTTTTTTTTTTTTTTTTTTTTTACATCACTCTCATTATTTTATTGTCGCAGCTCATAGTCATACCTCCTGTCATTTTTAATGTTACCTCATATTAGGCTGCAGTGTTAACTCTGTTGCAATTAGAATGTTTTGTGTTACATTCATTCATTCTCAATTTGCATTTCCTGACATCAGCCTTCTGTTTTGTTGCTCTGTCTAATCCCTGGGCCTGTTGCCTTCTCTTTGTACATACTATTCATAAAAGCAAAATTAGACTTTTCATAACAAAAGACTAGACGTATGTAAGGAATAGGCATATGTAAAGTCATTGTGACATGTCCTATCTGAAATTTTATTTTTGTTGCTGCAATCATTCTAATAGAGACAGTGGTTAGTGTCATTGACCTTTATTTCTAATTTGTCTTCAGTTTTGGCTAGAAGTTGTTAAGATCAGTTACATCATGTTAAACTAATCCCTGGGCCTGTTGCCTTCTCTTTGTACATACTATTCATAAAAGCAAAATTAGACTTTTCATAACAAAAGACTGGACGTATGTAAGGAATAGGCATATGTAAAGTCATTGTGACATGTCCTATCTGAAATTTTATTTTTGTTGCTGCAATCATTCTAATAGAGACAGTGGTTAGTGTCATTGACCTTTATTTCTAATTTGTCTCCAGTTTTGGCTAGAAGTTGTTAAGATCAGTTACATCATGTTAAACTCTTTAACGAATTCTGTATCACGTGTTTGTGGGGACTCTTTCAAAATAGAAGACAAAGACTAATAAAGAGAACAAATTTATCAACAGACTTAGCAATGGTTACATTATTTATGTAAATTATTATTTTATTGTTTTGTTTTAGCACAGAAGGAAGCAGTTCAAACATGTGTAGCAGTTTTGGATGATGTGTCTGATCCATTAAAACAAGTTGCGCAGACAATGCTTCAGATATGTGCATATGCAGGAACAGCCAACGTGCTAGTAATTCAGCAGATGCTTCACATATGTTCTGAGCATCATGAACCACAAGAGGTGATTGTCACATTATGTTACTTTCAAGGATAATGATGGTACATGTAAAAAATGATAGCATATCTTATTTTATCTGTAAATTAACATAATCAAACACTGGAAACTCCAGGTAGGAACATCAACAATGTACGAAAAGACAGATTGCTACTTACCACAAAGAAGACACATTACACTGCAGACAGGCACAATTAAAAGATACTTACCTAAAGCTTTCAGTTACAGGCTTCATCAGCAAAAGAGAATACACACCATTCATAGACAGAAGCAAGCACACCTCATGCACACTTGACCACCAAGTCCGGCAGCTCAGACCAAGCCTCCAGAGCTGGTTGTCATGTGTGCATGGGCTGCTGATGAAGGCTGTTCAAAACTAAAAATTAAAATTGAATTCTCATTATTAAACAAATTATATAAAATCCACATGAGGTTAATATAAACTTGTTGATGATGTTGTTGTTGTTGTTGTTGATGGGGGGGGGGGGGGGGGGGGGGGTAGTGGTGGTGATTTGGAGCTGCTTTTTTATTAAACACGTTGTTCTTTTTTCTGGATACTGCCACTATGAAATTACTTCACTAATTAATAGGTTTTAAACTTGCTTTAGATACATGCAGTGCTATAGGGCAGTAAGAATATGCCCAGTAAATTAATCCATTGTGTCATTTTCTTTTCTTATATTAATTAGTTTTACTACTTTTTAGTATTATGATAATATGTTATTAATTTGCTATAGCTTATCCAAGAGTGGCTGTAATCAGCCCTAATTGACAATCTGTCTTTCTTAAAAGTTACTATTTCTTTCTTTTGTAATACTGTGCTAGACACAATGCAGTCTATCTTTCAAAGTCCACCACACGAAAATCATTTTTGAGAAGAATGGAAACCTCAAGTCTTGGGTACAGATAGATGGCAATTGGCTCCTATAAAACTTTGATTAACTTGTTAATTTTACATCATAATGAAATATGTATGTATGTTCAGTGGTAGACTTAACTCAGTACCTACAAGTTTGACCTATTTACCCAATTTAACTAATTAGCAACCACCGTTTGTCATAGGATACAGACAAAGAAAAGAAAATAAATGAGTGGAATACTAACAGTTGAGAAGGCATTATAAAAATAGCCAAAAATACAAAAATCACAAAACTTCTTGAGAAATACTTATAGAAATTGACTAAATCATGATAATGGAAATAGAAAATATTGAGGGTGGAAAAACCAGAATGATACATGAACTGATGCAATAAACAGTGTTCGTTTTGTTCTTGATTATCAGAGGTGCCATAAATGGTGCACTGAATTGTGAAAAAGTCAGAAGAATGTGAAGAGGTCAGTTTCCATCAACTATTTGATGGTATAACTTATAAAATCCAACTCTGTAACTTTATACCTGCAGTCTGTGTTGAACTCATGATACTTTGAAATAAATCTCCATTAACTAATCATCTTGAAATGTCAGGCTTCTAAATACTACTGAATTGTGAATATCTTTCTGTCCTCCACATGTGAATTTTTGTCTATCTGTCAATATCCTGTAGTTGTCATTCTGTTGATAAAGAAACTACACTAGTAACACCAATTACACACCAGTCAAGATGCCCTGATACATCTTGTGGAGAATGAGGTCTGTGGTATTACTTGGTCTACAACTCTTCAGTAATACTACATGATGAAATAAGAGACTATTCTGGCCACCTTGCACTCAGCTATATATTTCAAATATAAGCATGTCTGATAGTGTAACATCATTAATAAAGTTATTTCACCTTTTGAAAACTGTTTACCCCTAAAGGTAACTCAAATCAAACAGAAGTCAGAAACTAACCATGGATTACACAAGGAATAAAGACGTCATATGGGACAAAAAGAAAACTGTATGTACTACCTGTGAACAATTCAGATGTTAGCATTATAAAGCATTACAATGAATACTGCAAAACTACTGAAGCAAGTAATTCAGAAATCTCCGCAGCTTTATTATGAGAAAAAGATAATTACGTCAAGCAACAAAATGAAAACTATATGGGATATAGTGAAGACAGAAAGAGGTAGGCCCAAAAAGGAAGAAGAACAGATAGCTAAAAATAAATGAGACATTGGTAATAAGTGCATGTAATGTTGCGAACCTCTTAAACAAGTACTTTGTTTCTGTTACCGACAGATTATGGCTATCAGGTTCGGTAAACAGTGCAATGGAGTATCAATGTTACAAACAACTTCAGTAAAATGGAAATGGCATTCTTGTCTCCTAAAGAAGTAATGTCGACCACAAAATCCTTAAAATATGAGTATTCTAGTGGTTATGATAACATATCAATGAAGTTAATCAAAGATTGCTCATGTGACTTGAGTTCTTTCTTAAGTTATTTATGTAATCAATCTCTTATCCGCAGAGCATTTCCAGACAGGCTAAAATATGCTGAAGTTAAGCCTTTTTACAAGAAACTACTTGCCTTATTCCTAGTATAGGTGCTATGTATTTAGCTATTGGTTGGAAATAAAGATGTATTACTTGCAACAAATTTCATTAAGGAATAAATATAATGAGGTGCAGTGGTTAGAATACAAAATTTCTTGAACAGGTTTCTACATGATGTTCTTGAATTTACACCACAAATGAACTTTATCATATGCTTTTGCATGCTAAAAACTTTTTCTTGGTTTGATGAGTTATTTCAGAATATGATCCATATGTCATAAGAGAATGAAAGTGAGCAAAATATGAATTTTTTATATTCATATCTTCTACATCTTACATCATTCTCGCTCCAAATACAGACTTGTTTAGGCACTTCAGTGATTCTGCAGTATGCACTTCCTGACTGAATCTATTATCAAGCTGTAATCCCAGAAATTTAACACTGTCAACCTCTTCAATCTGTGTGTCTTCATATGTCATAAACATGCTGGAAGGAAATCTCTTACATGTTCTGAACTGCATATAGTGGGTCTTTTCAAAGTTTAATGACAGGGAAAATTTCATTAGCAGCCATTTCTAAATCTGTACTTGACTTGCTACTTATTGTAATGTTTGTATCATCTACAAACAAAACAAAGTTAGCATCTGGCAATGTAACATGCGTGGGGTCTTTACTGTACACACAAAAAGACAATGGGCCCAAGATGGAACCTTGAGGAACACCACATGTAATTAATTCCCAATCAGATGAAGACTGACTGCTTACTGGATAGGTATTTCGCAATGATGATCTTTGTTTCCTGTTAGGTAAGACTCAAACTATTTCACAACACTGCTGGTGACACCATAATATTCTGATTTACTTAAGAGAATGCTGTGATTCACACAGTCAAAGGCTTCTGACAGATCACAGAAAATGCCAGTAGCCTCTAATTTTTATCTAATGAATGAACTACATTCTTACCGTATATATAAATAGCTTTCTCTATATCAGAACCCTTAACAAACCCAGACTGTGACTTGGACAATACACTATTTGCAGTCAGATGCTTAGGGAGATATTTTTGAAAAATCTGGCAAAAGTGAAATTGGTAGATAGTTTCATGGTATCTTTTATCTTGGTCCAAAAGGCACCAATATTCAGAAACAAACATTTTCAATAAATTAACAGCAGCCATTAAAACCTTGATTTCAGATAAAGCACAGTTTAAACAGAGTTTTAAAGTCGTTTTGAGAGACAACTCCTTCTACTCTATTGATGAATATCTTTACAGGGTCTGTTAGATGACTCAAGTCAAAATGTCTGTTAGATTTCAGTTTTGGCAGCCCTTGATCACAACAGTCAAGATTAGATATTTTGTGTATGATCAGTTTATTAAAAGTGTATAACTATGTTTCATTCTGACAGTGTATTAATTCTGTAAATATTAGCAGTTCTAGTTTACCATAATGTATTCACTTCTTTTGATAATCTCCTGACAAATGATCAAAGTTGTGAGTATTACATTCAAATTTTTTGATGCTTTTTTGTGTTATTCTTTCTGACTTGTTCCACAGCCATGAGAATCATTGATTTTTTTGGTCTATGGAATGAAAACTGAATCTAATCTAATCTAAGCACTTGAATACAGCGTCAGTAAATCATGTGTCTGTCGTGTAAGTATCCACTTCAGTGGGAGTGAGTGATGTACAACATGGCTTGTTGGAATGTGTTACATGGCAAGCTATTGATTGTGTAGAAGATATCTATCACAGTGTGGGGTAACAAATTCCACTAGGTGTCCCAAAATTTAATTTTGAAGCTTTGAACTCATTCTCAAAGTGTAATACGTATTCGTAAAAGTTCAAGTGATATCATCCTTCAGTAATCACAGCCATAAATGATATTAGTCCTCAAACATAGGCTGCTATAGTAGGTGGCAGACTGCCCTTCAATGGCAGTAAGTCGAGCAAATGCAATAGCATTCATTTGAGGGGCAACATGTTACAGATGTGTGAGTATTATTCAATAGCCACAGTCATTATGCTCCAGACCTTAATCCAGTTGAGCATGCTTGAGATTCATATATTACAGATCTTATTTCTGTTGCTGAGCTCAAAATTTATCTTCTCAAGGAATGGAAAAATTTCGCTTCGGAGTGCATTACAATTCCATTTAATCAATGGCATGCAAGTGAAAAGCAATGCTTTGCATTCACAGTGACCACTCAGAATGTTTAATGACATTAATTACATATTTTTTTAAATAGTGGTAACAACTCAGCATATAGTTTAGGTGCTGAGTGATAACTAGTCACGTAAATGAGATTGAAAACTTTTCTAAGTCATTGGACAATGTCCTTCTTCACAGAACACACACACATGTGAAACCTCTTTATAAAAACAGCAGGGAGCACAGACAAAGATGCAATACATTGTAGGTGAAAGAGCGCATTTATTTTAACATATATGCAGGCATAATAACAAGAAAACAGCAAAATATACGTCAAAGTTCACACGACAGCTAGTCCACCTCACTGACAACTCCCTTCTTTCTTGACCCCCATTAACTTCTGATGATAAGTTTTCAACTTCAGGTCGTCAGTTGCTTTTGTTAACAATCAGCCACATTCTTCTCACTTGCAGTATGTTGTTGGCTTCCATTTTCTCTTCCATGACGAAATTTTTAGATCCATGTGCTTGGTTATTTCCAAAGCCTCATGATTTTCAGTTTCTTTGTGCTATGATTCTTGATGAAAATCTTCATAGGACAGGACAGGAAAAATCTTGACCAGTCTTACTGAGAAAACTGTTCATCCACATTGCTTCTCATACTGTTTCACTCAGTGCAACAAACTCTGCTTCAACAATACTTATTTCATCAGTTCGTTGTTTTCTGCTGTTCCAGCTGGTAGCAGCACTCCCAAAACTGTTAAATATCCACCAAAGGATTTATGGTGATGTGGCTCAGCTCCCAGTCTGCACCAGTATACATCTAGGTTTTCTTACCAATCTTGTGGTAAAAAAGGCTCCCTGCCATCGTTGGATAAGCAGCTGCAGCAGCAAGTCGTATACTCCTAGCTCACTCATTTGTTACATAGTTTAATTCTTAATTTCTTTGCGTGTTTTTGGTACTTGCATTGTCTAATTCATAAATTTCTGGCATATTATAGTATTTGAGAGTTGTAGCATCACGTTTTAGTACCTGAATAGTGTAAAATCACGTAGTCTCCTTCCGCCGCCGAGCAATGTGTCAGCAGTGCGCAAGTAGCAGCATTACTGCATTTACTAGGCAATCTTGTATTTTAATAACCTTTTAAATTTTGTGTCGATTTGTTTGAGCTCTCTGTAGATTAGTTCAGACATTCTTTGCACAACAGTTTTTAGCATGGATAGGGACTGCAACTGCTGTGTTCGGATGCAGGCTGAGTTAGCATCCCTTCGCTCCCAGCTTCAGGCAGTGTTGGCTTCGGTCACACAGCTTGAGGCTGTTGCCAATGGGCATCACTGTGGGGTTCCGGATGGGGGTTTGTCGGGGACGGCCAGCTCATCCCACGCATCCCCCGATCGGACTACGACTGTGGTTGCCCGGGATACTGCCCGCATTGAGGCTGATCCTTCACCTGTGGTAGAGTGGGAGGTTGTCTCAAGGTGTGGCAGGGGGCGAAAGACATTCCAGAGGGCTGAACGGAAGGCCTCTCCAGTTTGTCTGACGAACCGGCTTCAGGCTCTGTCTCAGGCTGATACTGATCTTCGGCCTGACATGGCTGCTTGTCCTGTTCCAGAGATTGCCCCTCAGTCTGCAAGATCCGGGCGGTCGCAGAGGGTGGGCTTACTGGTAGTTGGGAGCTCCAACGTCAGGCGCGTAATGGGGCCCCTTAGGGATATGACAGCAAGAGAGGGGAAGAAAACCAATGTGCACTCCGTGTGCATACCAGGGGGAGTCATTCCAGATGTGGAAAGGGTCCTTCCGGATGCCATGAAGGGTACAGGGTGCACCCATCTGCAGGTGGTTGCTCATGTCGGTACCAATGATGTGTGTCGCTATGGATCCGAGGAAATCCTCTCTGGCTTCCGGCGGCTATACGATTTGGTGAAGACTGCCAGTCTCGCTAGCGGGATGAAAGCAGAGCTCACCATCTGCAGCATCATCGACAGGACTGACTGCGGGCCTTTGGTACAGAGCCGAGTGGAGGGTCTGAATCAGAGGCTGAGACGGTTCTGCGACCGTGTGGGCTGCAGATTCCTCGACTTGCGCCATAGGGTGGTGGGGTTTCGGGTTCCGCTGGATAGGTCAGGAGTCCACTACACGCAACAAGCGGCTACATGGGTAGCAGGGGTTGTGTGGCGTGGGCTGGGCGGTTTTTTAGGTTAGATAGATGGCCTTGGGCAAGTACAGAAAGGGCAACAGCCTCAACGGGTGCAGGGCAAAGTCAGGACATGCGGGGACCAAGCAGCAATCGGTATTGTAATTGTAAACTGTCGAAGCTGCATTGGTAAAGTACCGGAACTTCAAGCGCTGATAGAAAGCACCAAAGCCGAAATCGTTATAGGTACAGAAAGCTGGTTGAAGCCAGAGATAAATTCTGCCAAAATTTTTACAAAGGTACAGATGGTGTTTAGAAAGGACAGATTACATGCAACCGGTGGTGGAGTGTTCATCGCTGTTAGTAGTAGTTTATCCTGTAGTGAAATAGAAGTGGATAGTTCCTGTGAATTATTATGGGTGGAGGTTACACTCAACAACCGAGCTAGGTTAATAATTGGCTCCTTTTACCGACCTCCCAACTCAGCAGCATTAGTGGCAGAACAACTGAGAGAAAATTTGGAATACATTTCACATAAATTGTCTCAGCATGTTATAGTCTTAGGTGGAGATTTCAATTTACCAGATATAGACTGGGACACTCAGATGTTCAGGACGGGTGGTAGGGACAGAGCATCGAGTGACATTATACTGAGTGCACTATCCGAAAATTACCTCGAGCAATTAAACAGAGAACCGACTCGTGGAAATAACATCTTGGACCTACTGATAACAAACAGACCCGAACTTTTCGACTCTGTATGTACAAAACAGGGAATCAGTGATCATAAGGCCGTTGCAGCATCCCTGAATATGGAAGTTAGTAGGAATATAAAAAGAGGGAGGAAGGTTTATCTGTTTAGCAAGAGTAATAGAAGGCAGATTTCAGACTACCTAACAGATCAAAACGAAAATTTCTGTTCCGACACTGACAATGTTGAGTGTTTATGGAAAAAGTTCAAGGCAATCGTAAAATGCGTTTTAGACAGGTACGTGCCAAGTAAAACTGTGAGGGACGGGAAAAACCCACCATGGTACAACAACAAAGTTAGGAAACTACTGCGAAAGCAAAGAGAGCTTTACTCTAAGTTTGAACGCAGCCAAAACCTCTCAGACAAACAGAAGCTAAACGATGTCAAAGTTAGCCTAAGGAGGGCTATGCGTGAAGCGTTCAGTGAATTCGAAAGTAAAATTCTATGTACCGACTTGACAGAAAATCCTAGGAAGTTCTGGTCTTACGTTAAATCAGTAAGTGGCTCGAAACAGCATATCCAGACACTCCGGGATGATGATGGCATTGAAACAGAGGATGACACGCGTAAAGCTGAAATACTAAACACCTTTTTCCAAAGCTGTTTCACAGAGGAAGACCGCACTGCAGTTCCTTCTCTAAATCCTCGCACAAACGAAAAAATGGCTGACATCGAAATAAGTGTCCAAGAAATAGAAAAGCAACTGGAATCACTCAACAGAGGAAAGTCCACTGGACCTGACGGGATACCAATTCGATTCTACACAGAGTACGCGAAAGAACTTGCCCCCCTTCTAACAGCCGTGTACCACAAGTCTCTAGAGGAATGGAAGGTTCCAAATGATTGGAAAAGAGCACAGGTAGTCCCAGTCTTCAAGAAGGGTCGTCGAGCAGATGCGCAAAACTATAGACCTATATCTCTGACGTCAATCTGTTGTAGAATTTTAGAACATGTTTTTTGCTCGAGAATCATGTCGTTTTTGGAAACCCAGAATCTACTATGTAGGAATCAACATGGATTCCGGAAACAGCGATCATGTGAGACCCAACTCGCTTTATTTGCTCATGAGACCCAGAAAATATTAGATACAGGCTCCCAGGTAGATGCTATTTTTCTTGACTTCCGGAAGGCGTTCGATACAGTTCCGCACTGTCACCTGATAAACAAAGTAAGAGCCTACGGAATATCAGACCAGCTGTGTGGCTGGATTGAAGAGATTTTAGCAAACAGAACACAGCATGTTGTTATCAATGGAGAGACGTCTACAGACGTTAAAGTAACCTCTGGCATGCCACAGGGGAGTGTTATGGGACCATTGCTTTTCACAATATATATAAATGACCTAGTAGATAGTGTCGGAAGTCCCATTCGGCTTTTCGCGGATGATGCTGTAGTGTACAGAGAAGTTGCAGCATTAGAAAATTGTAGCGAAATGCAGAAAGATCTGTAGCGGATAGGCACTTGGTGCAGGGAGTGGCAACTGACCCTTAACATAGACAAATGTAATGTATTGCGAATACATAGAAAGAAGGATCCTTTATTGTATGATTACATGATAGCGGAACAAACACTGGTAGCAGTTACTTCTGTAAAATATCTGGGAGTATGCGTGCGGAACGATTTGAAGTGGAACGATCATATAAAATTAATTGTTGGTAAGGTGGGTACCAAGTTGAGATTCATTGGGAGAGTCCTTAGAAAATGTAGTCCATCAACAAAGGAGGTGGCTTACAAAACACTCGTTCGACCTATACTTGAGTATTGCTCATCAGTGTGGGATCCGTACCAGATCGGGTTGACGGAGGAGATAGAGAAGATCCAAAGAAGAGCGGCGCGTTTCGTCACAGGGTTATTTGGTAACCGTGATAGCGTTACGGAGATGTTTAATAAACTCAAGTGGCAGACTCTGCAAGAGAGGCGCTCTGCATCGCGGTGTAGCTTGCTCGCCAAGTTTCGAGAGGGTGCGTTTCTGGATGAAGTATCGAATATATTGCTTCCCCCTACTTATACCTCCCGAGGAGATCACGAATGTGAAATTAGAGAGATTAGAGCGCGCACGGAGGCTTTCAGACAGTCGTTCTTCCCGCGAACCATACGCGACTGGAACAGGAAAGGGAGGTAATGACAGTGGCACGTAAAGTGCCCTCCACCACACACCGTTGGGTGGCTTGCGGAGTATAAATGTAGATGTAGATGTAGATGTAGACATTTATTGTCCCTCACAAATAACATAGTGTGTGTTTGATGGCTCGCCAATGCTCCTCACTCAGATTGATGATGAACTATCTGAAAAGTCAGTAGATTTGCCACATCAGTCCTGGTACCCGTTGTCACGTATAAGCTTCCACTTGCAGTTCTATATTTTTGTACTTCATGTTCACTGAGCTTGTCTTTATCTTTTGCATTTTGTAGTTTTATATTCATGATGAGAGGTGTTTATACAGGATCGCAGTTTTCCATTTGGAATTCTCTTAAGATTTCTTTTGCATATGCTGTTTGGTGTAAAATCAGTGTTCCATCTTCTCTCATAATTCAGACTGACTATACCTGTCATTTTACTCCAAGGTCTCTTACTTCAGATTCAGTGCTTAAGATATTTTCCATTTTCTTTATTTCACTTTTCTCATCATGCAACATTATATCATATACTTATGAAGTTAGTATGAGTTTACAGCACAGAGCATAATAAACACATGGGTCAGCTACTGATCACAAAATCCCTTGTTAGCACAAGAACTCTTCGAGTGTCTTATTCCATCTTCTGTCAGATTGATGCAACCCAGAGATGCACTTTTCAAGTGTGCATATCCATTTGCCATTGTTCAGTTCCTCTTGATTTGCTATTCTCTTGAATTTTCTTTGAAGTTGCTCAGTGGTATCTCTGAAACCAATGGGTAATTCCACATAGACCTCATCTTCTATGTTAGCCATCAAATATGCCACAATGACATCTAAGTAATGAATTTCCAAATCTTGTTCAACTGCTATTCCCATATGTAGTCATATAGTTTTCATTTTCATGACTGGACTGTAACATTTGTTAAAACCAGTTACTGGTCTCTGCTCATTACATAAAGCTACTACGTGTGTACTATGACGGGCAGTTCTTCCAATTTCAGCGTACTTCTGTTTCAAAACCTATTTTGTGTGTATCATTTTTGTGACACAAATATCCAGGTCCAGTTTTGCATTAGGTGTTCCAGCTCTTGTGACATTACTTCTTGCCATTTGTTTTTATTGTCAGCTGACATGGCCTGCTTTATGCTTTATGGACGTTTTTCTCTTGGAGTATTCTCTTTTTCAATTGCACATGCCTTCTTATTTTCATTTGTCTTGTAGTCCATCAACATTATGGTGGTTTGACTTGTCACCCAGAACTTTTTCTGTAGTTTCTGTTCATTATAAGTTCTTGTAGTTCACAGTTATTATCATCTGTTATAGGGTAATTGTCCTTCTCACTCTCATCCGCCCCTCATTCTCCTTTCCTTCGTCAATGTGTTTGGAAGCCACACGTTTCCAGTCTTCACTTTGTTCATCATCAAGTGCTTCTCCTCTTTCCGCAATATCTATATTCTGTAATGCTCCTTCATCATTTGTGATAGTTGTAGTCTTCAGATCAATCACTTTTGTAAACCTTCATTCAATTCTGCAGGAAAGATACTGTTATCAGATACAACATCCCTGCCAATTGTTAGATTTCCTGTTTATGGATTCCTTAGTCTGCAGGCTTTCATGACTTCTGAATATACAATCATTAAATGACATTATCCTTTTGGTTCAAATTTGCCATGTCTGTTTTTCGTTTTTGCTGATGCATGACAGTCGAATAACCATAGATGATTAAGTTTGGTTCTTGTCCATGCCATCATTTGCAGAGAGTTTCTCCATCATTTGCTCTTGTTAGATATCTATTTTGCAACTAAATTGCTCTTGCTACTGCTTCACCCCAAAAATTTTGTGAAATTCCTCTCTCCAAAATTGTATATCACACAATATTTGAAAGTGTTTGGTTAAAATTATATATAAAATCAAAGATGAGGTGACTTACCGAACGAAAGCGCTGGCAGGTCGATAGACACACAAACAAACACAAACATACACACAAAATTCAAGCTTTCGCAACAAACTGTTGCCTCATCAGGAAAGAGGGAAGGAGAGGGGAAGACGAAAGGAAGTGGGTTTTAAGGGAGAGGGTAAGGAGTCATTCCAATCCCGGGAGCGGAAAGACTTACCTTAGGGGGAAAAAAGGACAGGTATACACTCGCACACACGCACATATCCATCCACACATACAGACACAAGCAGACATATTTGGTCTTTAAATATGTCTGCTTGTGTCTGTATGTGTGGATGGATATGTGCGTGTGTGCGAGTGTATACCTGTCCTTTTTTCCCCCTAAGGTAAGTCTTTCCGCTCCCGGGATTGGAATGACTCCTTACCCTCTCCCTTAAAACCCACTTCCTTTCGTCTTCCCCTCTCCTTCCCTCTTTCCTGATGAGGCAACAGTTTGTTGCGAAAGCTTGAATTTTGTGTGTATGTTTGTGTTTGTTTGTGTGTCTATCGACCTGCCAGCGCTTTCGTTCGGTAAGTCACCTCATCTTTGATTTTATATATAATTTTTCCCACGTGGAATGTTTCCTTCTATTATATTGATATCATTAAAGTGTTTGGTTAACCGTATCAGACCTGAATTTTTCTGGGGGAAGGAGAATTTTTAGTGATGTGGTAATGCTCTTAGGTGATTTTTTAATTATTTTAGGTGCAAGGCTTATACAAAATCATATACCTGTTTTCAAAACGTACTTTCTACAGTTGGCTTAATTTTATCAACTAAAATAACTAATTACAAAATACTTTCTATTGTAATAGACAGTGAAATGATCATTCAATAATTATCATGCAGAATAAGAGTAGCAGTATTCAATTAAACAGTGGAATATAGCGAACAAACCACATCTGTCTATGCCGGTGGTCTGGTGGTCACAAGCTGCTGTGCACTGTCATGAGCTGTTGCACACTGGTACATTGACTGGCTGATATTTTCATAGTGATGCCCAACAGTTGGCAGCACTTGCATATGATGAAAAGATTTAACATTCATGCATGTTCACCTCAGTTTTCCATTAGGAAAAACGCCTCTGTTGCAGCTAAGGCATACTAAAAGTTAATGTACTTATTTATAGCCGAAGAGTCTGAAAGGCTTAAATCATTTTGCAACACTGTTTTGTTGAGGTGTGTCAGGGACAGTCAGTTGCCTCCAAATTCCTTCTTTTAGCTGATATTCTTCAAGTTCTGTACTCATATATTCTCCTCCATTGTCCAAACATAGCATTTCTTATCTTCTCCATTGAAAATTTTCTGCTTACAGGTTGTATTCGTTGAATGCTTGAAACACTTCACTTTTAACTTTAAGTAAAGCTATTACAGCATATCTCAAGATCTCATAAATGAATGTGACAATGTATTTCACTCCCCAACATGACTGGAGTCCATATACATAAATTACATCAGTGTGTATGAAATGTAGAGGTTCATTTGTCCTGTTTTCAGTCTGTTTGGGGAAGTGCTTGGCTGTCATATTGCCTTCGTGCACATACTGCGCTACTCTTTAATTTGGTCTACTGACACTTCAAGAATTATTCCACTGCATTTGACCTTTTCTTAGCTTTACCAATGTGAATGTACCCTAGCCTTCAGTGCCATGAATCCATTTCCCGACTAATGGTAAGATTTGTGACAGAGCCGAGTCCTCGCATTGAGATACTGGAGTTTCTTCACCAATGTAGTACAAATTGCCTTTCTTTGAAGCATTCGTGATTATTTCCCTGTTTTGTTTCCTGATTCTAGCTTCAGTTTTTGCAAAAGATATTATCAGTCCTTTACCGGTCACCTGAGGGACTGATATCAGATTGCACATGATGTCTGGAATGAGCAATGTATTATGCATTTTGGTTGACCTACACATTCTTCTGATAGGTTTACGAAGTCTGTCTAAAAAGTATCCTATCTTTGATTTTCCCAAACAAAATAGAGATGCTAGCGTAGCACCACTGTACACAGTAAAGGAAGAGAGCTTCATTCGCATGCGTAAATTTTGTCCCTGCCTTCCAGCACATCAGTTGCTGCCTGTCGGTTGCTGAGTGAGGTGCTACACAATGTGTTTGTCGGATTACCGATTCTCTCAAGATGACTGAATGTGTTGAGCAAAGATACTGCATCAAATTTTGACAAAACCTTGGTGATTCTCAAAGCAAAACAATTCATAAGATTCAGCAGGTGTTTGGAGAATATGCAATGGGTGTAACACAAATTAAGAAGTGGTTCAACTGATTCAAAAATGGCTGCACATCAGTGGAGAGTGACCAGCACTCTGGCAGGCCCCAAACTGTTCAGAGTGCAGCTGTTGTTGAGAGGGTGCAAAATTTGGTTATGGCATATCGTCGTTTGACTGTGCGGGAAATTGCCCAAGAGGTTGGAGGGAGTAAAGATTCTGCACATGCAATTTTTCGTGATGATTTGAACATGCACTGAGTGGCTGCGAAATTTGTGCCCAAGTTGTTGTCGCCAGAATGAATGACGTTGCAAAGGACCTTCTGGATACCACCAACACTGATCCTGGGTTTCTAAACACTGTGATAACTGGAGATGCGTCATGAGTGTTTGGGTACAACCCAGAAACAAAAAGACAGTCATCGCAATGGAAGCATCCCGAGTCTCCAAGGCCGAAGAAAGTACAGCAGGTGCGAAGCAAAATCAAGGAGATGCTGACTGTCACCTTTGATGTCCGTGGAATTGTGCATCACAGATATGCACTGGAAGGACAAACTGTGACAAAGGAATATTATCTAGATGTTCTCTGGTGACTCTGTGATGCAGTTTGGCGCAAAAGACCAGTCATGTAGACAGCGAAAAATTCGCAACTGCATCATGACAGCACCTCACACATTCATCCCACTTGATCACAAATTTCTTGGCCAAACATGGAATTACAGCCATTCGCCAACCTCCCTACTCTCCAGACATGGATCCTTGCATCTTCTGTTTGTTTTCAAAATGAAGACACCACTGAAAGGATCCTGTTTTAAGCATAGAGAAGAGATATTGCGGAACACGATGATGGAGCTAAACACAATTCCAAAAGAAGACTTCCAAAGGTGTTTCCGGCAATGGAAGGGTCGGTGGACTAAGTGTGTGCAAGCACAAGTGGCCTACTTTGAAGGGGATTAGGGTCCCAATCCCGTCAAGTATTCGAAATACTTTTTCTAGCCAATGGTCGGATACCTTATAGACAGGCCTCATATGTGCACAATGCCAAAACCAGTGCTTTTCAAATGTCCACTACTGGCTACTTGCAATGATTCTTCATGTTTGGTGAAAGTGACAAATTTGTCGTGCTGGTAAGTCATGTAGTTTGTTACTCCACTGTCCAGAATCCACACATCATCTCTTTAATTTTCTCATAAGTGATGTTTGTGCTTATGAATATGTAACAGTGTCCAACATGGTTGCACTTAATACATTTGTAGAACAACAAATGTATCATTATGTTTCATTCTCAGTAATGCACTTATGCTAGCAGAGAGTGTTAAAGAATTTGAAGACGTTTTGTCTGCCTCTTTTGTATGGTTTGCTTGCTCATTATTTGAAATGCGGTCAACAATTTGTGGGTAATATTTAATAATATGTCTGTGCTCTGGACAGTGAAAGTGTCATTGACAACTATGATATGCTTTTTGCGTAATTGCTGTGACTGTTATCATACTGGCTGTTGACATAGCCAGTACATTTCTGCTCCACTTTGTTTGTTATGACTGGCATTTTCTGACAGCTGAAACTTTTAATGCTCTCATTGACTTTCACATTTTGTGCTTGTAAGTCATTGAGCTTCTTCTAAGAGAGGATTTTTTTAATTTCTGAAGAGAGAAATCCATCTCATTACACTGCATTCTTCTTGGAAAAGTCTTGTACTTGAAAGAAAGACCCATAGAGGTGTGCGCAGCTGCTTGTTTGTCATATAATTCTACACCAGATCAGCATACTTTGCTCAGCAGTGCATTGCACCTCCCAAGGTAATCTAACATTGATTTGTCCACTTTCTTTTTTATGTTTGTGTATTCCTATAGTGCAAGCATTCCTCCCCACAAGTTAAAATCTGTATGGGAATCTTTCAACAAGTCACATTATTTATTTATTTCACAGTTTCACAGAATTGTGTATCATCATCTAAATTATCATCTGCTGTTGTTAGTAGACTTCTAGCACCATTTCATTTGCAGTTTATTTGTCTGGTGCCTTTAATTCCCCTGCCAGTGTCAATTGCATGCTGACACTGTCTACTTATGAGAATTCTGTTAATTCCTTGCAACTAGTACTGGCAGTTATCTTTATTGAACTGTTCAATTTTTCACTTGTCTACTGTGTTTGATCATTTATCTATTATGCTGTAAATATATCATACAGTAAGAAAATTTTCCAACTTATTTTCATCAGATTCAGTCACATCTAACACTTTTCACACTAATTTTGTATATATTGCATAGAAATCCTCTTCTCCATATGCAAAATGGAAAATTTTTCAGCATTAACAGTTTCTCAGTGTTTTGAAAGGTGTTCCAGCCTGAAACTTCCTGACAGATTAAAACTGTGCCCTGGACTGAGACTCATGCTGAGGACCTTTGCCTTTTATGGACAAGTGCTTTACCAGCTGAGTTACCCAAGCATGACTTTACTTCTGCCAGTGCCTCATCTCATACCTTCTAGACTTCATAGAAGTTCTCCTGCAAAACTTCCAGGACTAGACCCATGGAAGAAAGGTTATTACAGAGACAAGGTTTAGCCACAGTCTGGAAAATTGTTTCTGGAATGAATTTTCACTCTGCAACAAAGTGTGCACTGGTATGAAACTTCCTGGACAAATGTCTCCTGTTCAAGTCCTGATGCAGCACACAGTTTTAATATGCCAGGAAGTTTTTTTATCCACTTCATTACCATCTCATCAAAAATACAAAAACCATGTACCATGCATAAAATATTCCCAGAAAAAAAATCAAAAGCAATTTGGAGAATTATTAAGGATAAAAATGAATAAACTCAGTAAGATTATGATATCCAACATCTTGATTACGGTAATGGCAGCAAGACAGATGAGATCAAATTCAAATCATTAGCTAATAATGTCAGTAAATTTTCCTTGATGGTAGTTGAAAACACAGGGACAAATGAAAGACCAAAGGAAACAGGTCCAAAGGATTTACTTTGTCAGACATTGCCTATTACATCTCAAGACATCAGTTTTACCAAATCATCAGAATACTGAAATTTTGTTGTGACTTGGTAGTACAGCTCCCTCCCCCATTCCCCCATCTTCCTTTGATTAACATTGTAGCCAGTCAGTGGATAAGTATGTATTTCCCTAAAGACTGAAATATGCGTTAGTAGCACCCGCTTATAAAAGTGGAGATAAGCAAGTGATCTTTAATTACTGAGCCACCTTCCTATATTCTCATAGAATTAAAAATTGTAATGGTCTTCATCCCAATATAATGTAATTACAACTTGTGATAACCAGTTTTGGTTTACTAGCAACCATCCTCAGATCATACTCAAGGTATAAATGGTGCTGAAGTACAGCGTTAACTACAACAACATCCTTACTAAGCATAACTTTTCAGTATTAAAAGCCTGGTCAAAACATGAATAACTAGTAGGGTAATGATTGCTGCACAGCTTCCTACTAGTTTATATGCTAACAGTCATGCTTTGACTATTCTCTTAATATTGGCAAATTACACTGATGATTTTGTGGTTAATGCTGTTCTTAGGTGCCATTTACAGTGTAAGTGAAAATAGTTGCTATCAACAAACAGCTTATAATTTAGTTGCAATTATTGTGATCAAGACCATCAAAATTTATAGTACATAATAAAGACTGTTGTTTCTCCTCCACCTGATTTCATGTCTTACAAATAATGCTCTTAGAACTAAGCAATAAAAATTACCCTATTGTTATTTTCTGTGATCTTTTCAAGGCCTTCAGTTATGTAAATCATAAAATTCCACTAGGGTGACTAAAATGGTACAGTTTTAAAGGCATTTTCCTTGCATGAATGGCATAATATGTTAACAATTTTAAACCAAGTGCCACATTAATAAATGATATTACAGGAATAAGTGGGGAAACATTAACTTACCTGTGGTATCCTGCAAGTTTTGTACTGCGTCTGCTTTCCTTGTTGCACTACATAAACGATTTACCAAGGATGTTGGAGAACTCATCAAAAACTGTAAAGTTTGTGATGCTTGTATAATGATAAATGGCCTGAATTATCAATCAGTAATGGAACAGGCTGACAAACTGGTTCACAGCTAAGAGCCTAACCATTAATCTTACAAAAAGTCAGATTATATAATTCCAAACAAATAAAAATTACTTACAGTTACCAGAAGTGGACATCAGTGAGTATACACTGGCTAAGTCATCATGCATGAAGTTCATAGGCATGCAGATTGATAATAAACTGAGGTGGTAATATCTTGTGGAAAAATTAGCCAGTAAGCTCAGCTATACTTGTATTGCTCTTAGAAATCTCTCTCTTTGTGTTACTAGTGTAGTTTTCGTTGCATCACTCATTATGTCTTACAGCATAATTTCTGTGGTAGTGCAGCTAAGGTCAAAAAAGTGGCTAAAGACTTTTGTGGCAGCATAATTTACCCACTTCTGAGCCAAAGTTAGATTTAACCTTGAGTAGCGAAGATCATCCTTTCTCCTAGTGTTGTAGCCATGTACACTGCTATTACTTTTGAATTCGTTCGGATTGTTAATAACAAATTTCATAAGTGAATACATATATTGTGAGGCTACAGTGAAGATCTCTAGCTCTTAAATAACTGTCTGCAGGATGATCTTGGATGAGCTCCAGAATTATTTTGATCACATGCTTTTGTGCAATGAACACTCTTTTACTCAATGATGAGTTACCCCAGAATATGATGCCATACGAAAACAGAGAAAGAAAGTAGGCATGGTAAGCTAATTTTTTCAGATGTATATCGCCAAAATTTGCAATGACCCTAATAGCATAAGCAGCTGAACTCAAACATTTCAGCAGATCCTTAGTGTGTTTTTTCCAGTTCAACCCCTCATCAATGCATACACCTAGAAATTTTGAATATTCTACCTTAGTTACCGATTTCTGATTGAAGTCTATATTTATTAATGGTGTCATTCCATTTACTGTGTGGAACTGTATGTACTGTGTTTTGTCAAAGTTTAATGAGAGCCCATTTGCAGAAAACGACTTAACATATGTTAATGTTGGTGTCACCAATAATTGAAAGTAAGTGCAGAGTTCTGGTTACTATCTGTTAACTTAATAACTATGTTTGCAGGAACCGGAAAGTGTGTCCACTGATAAGAAGCAGACTAAAATACACCAGTCAAAAAGTGTGAGGTCAGAACCAGAGGTTCCCTTTAGTGAAGACGTGACCTCTGTCCAGTCAGTAGCAGCACTTGGTGTTGCTGTTATAGCTATAGGAGAAGAAATAGGAAATGAAATGACTATCAGAATGTTTGGTCATTTGGTAACATTATAAATTTTTATAAATTGGTTTTATATTGGTTTTACCCTATTATTAATATCATGAGCATTAATTAAATCGTGGTGCCTGACAAAAAAGGTGAAGCCCCTGGAGGGGAGTAGGAAACAAAATGAATGTTCATGGGTTTAGAGAGTATGTGATGTTATTTCAGAGATTAAAAAGTAAGGTCTCAATTTACAAAGAACTTGGCAGTATGAGCCCACTTATCAATAGCATGTTCCCTCCCTTCGGGCCTCAATGCATGCACTGATTCAGCTGAGAAGAGCATAATACGGCTGTTCTATTCTCTCCTGAGGTAAGCTGGCCCTCAACTGTTGTAAGTGGTCCTTAATATCCTGGATCAGGCTCATCCAAGAATTGCGCACTGCGGGCGTGCCCGCACCCCGCAGGCGCAAGGCAGTGTAGTTCAGCACTTGGTACACAACCGTGTGTCGCTAATGTCAGCGTAGGAGCGAGAGGGATAGCTGTGGAGCGAGTGAGACTGCACAGCACTGCCTTGTGCTGTACTGTCCCGCGGTCAGATCAAACATAAGCAAAATATTCTATTTTAGAAATAATTTTATGTAAGGGGGATAGAGTCTCATTCTTACTGTTAGTAGTTACAAGTAAATATTTTTTGTTATACTTCATGCTACAGCTTTTTGTATCCCTTTTCAGAGTTTAGAAATCGGATCTTTAGTTTGCTGTTTTGTACATAATAATTTTAACTGACCAAGTTAGAAAACTTATTAAAAATAGAATTAAGGTTATAAAGCTCTTTAATTCTTACAGTCAACATTGTTAAACAAGACAATTAACATTTTACACGTTTTTCTTTTTTGAGGAAACGATTTTGTCTAGGTTTGGCACAATATTCCATGAGACTGCTAACCTCAAAGAATTAGTCAAATTTTTATCGCCATGTAATGAATGGTTCTTAGTTTTAGCAAGCTTGAAAAGAGAGTAAAAGCACTCACAAATATACGTGGAATCAAACATTGAGAGAACTTTGGCCGCATGCTTGTGCAAAATAGGATATTTCTCTCATGGAAGACAGCTGTAAAAGTCATTCAAAGTTTTATGTATAAAAAAGTGGTCCTTCAGGCAGATATCACACTGCAGGTCAATCAGCTCTAGTTGAAGCACTTGTGAGATATCCTCTGCCCGAAGGGAAAACGAGTGAACAAATATATCTAAGGCCAGTTGAAGCTCACTTATCTCCAAAAATCTGTTTTCAAACTGTTCTTGTAATTCGCAAATGATTTGAACATATTCTGAAAAATCCACATCTTCTTTAACACTGTCTAGTGCAGGAAAGTGTCCACAATTCTTCTTGTGCAACTGTTTCTCCCACAAAATAATTTTCTTTTGAAATGCTTGAATTGTCTGCACTAAATCAACAACAGAGTGATTTTCGCCTTGGAGTGAAATGTTCAAAGTGTTTAAATGACCAATAAGGTCACACAAAAAAGCCAAATTCGCCACCCACTAAGGTCACAAAGTAATTCTTCTGGTCGTCCTTTCGTTTCCAAAAAGGTATTTATTTCACCCCTCAAGGAGAAAAACCGATGAAGTACCTCTCCTCTGCTCAGCCATCTTACTTCGGTGTGGTAGGGGATGTCCAGGTATTCCGCTTCAATATCAGCCAGAAATTCTTTAAATTGGCGATGTGTGAGTCAATGTGATCAAAGATAATTAACAGTTTGAAGAACTGTGTCTATAAGATTTTTTATGTTGACAATCTTCGCACAAAATGCCTCCTGATGTATGAGACAATGGATTGCCACAAATAAGGAACAGCCGACTTCAGCCACTTTTGACCTGACGTAACCCAGGAATCCAGTGTGTATCCCTCGTAGTGCAGGGGCTCCATCCGTTGTTACACTGGTCAGGCATTCCCATTTTAAACCAATTGGCTCTAACACATTTTACATGGCTAGAAAAATATCCAAACCCACAGTTGTGTCTTTTAATGGTATAAGGTTTAGAAATTCTTCTGTGACACGCAGATTGTCATTGACACCTCAAATGAATATGATGAGCTGAGATATGACTGCAACGTCCGCGGACTCGTCAAGAGCGATAGAAAATGAAATTAAGTTTGCCGCTCTCTTCGTTAATTGCTGTTCCATATCTAAGGCCATATCTTTGACTTGGCGAGCAACAGTTTGAAGCAAAAGAGCTATTTTTTTCAAATTTTTCTGTGAGGTCTGCAGGACAAATACAAGCCGCCGAGTCGACCAGGCCATCCTTGATGAGATTCCCAGCCGCATAGGGTTTCCCTGCTTTCGCAATTCTCAGCAAGCATTTGTAATGTGCGCGCAAACTCGGCCCACCTGTTTTCTGCTCTTACCATGACAAAAAAAGAACACATTATTAATTTTGTACAATCCTGTTTCTTAAAACACTTTTGTCATTTTAACAATTAATTGTTTCATTCATTGAAATTCAAATAAAATACCAACTAAGAAAGATTGGTTTTAGGTTTGTTTTCCCCCAGTTCCTCTGAAAAGCGGCCTTAGACGCTAGCAAGGACAGTGAAATGTGGTCGCAAAATAAATTTTTATCTATTGAAATATTTGTGTTTTAATTAATTGAAAACATAGATCAAACTACAACATATGTTTTCCCACCCAAGAGAGCATTTGTGATGGCGTTTCAAAAAGTGGCAAAAAATGATGCACATGAAACTTTTTCTTATGTCTGTGCAACACAATTTAATGCAGCCCAAATATAAAAATTAACTGTTGCTGACAATCTGATATTCGATAACTGACACATTGCTAAGTGACATATCAGATTATAAAATATAGTTTTATTTATCATCTTTATAAATAATAAAGTCATACGATAGGAAACACTTACTTCGCTGTAACGCTGCTTGAAATTTTCTTTCAGTTCTTCAAGCGTTGTTTGGCGTTCCTCTAGCGACAAATTTTCAAACTGATATTTGTGACAGGTATTAAAATACCATTCAATCGAGTACTTTTTTAAATACATGAGGTTCCGATGACATACTAAACATTTGGCATGATTTTCGACAGCAGTACAAAGGAAATTAATTTCCCACTCGCATTTAAACAGTGTGGACACGCCACTCTTCCTTCTTTTTGTCTGCTGCTGTTGACCATCCATCTCAATCCTCTGTAGCCTTACTTCTGCTGACTAACGGCTTTGCGTCGCTTTTGACTGCTGCTGGCGTGGCGGTCTGACGTCCTTACGAAGCGCGCATACAGGGGCATGGCGAGGCGCGGTGGGCGGTTGGGCGTTCCACACAGCCAGCGGAGCGACACGGCTCGGCCACTGTGACAACGTACTAATTCACCCAGGGAGCTGGCCATGGGCGATTGCGAGCGCTAGCATCCCAGGGGCACAGATTGGACGAGCCTGTCCTGGATACTGGTACTTGGAGGGAGCTGACATACAAGCTAGCCTCACATGTGGTCTATTTTGGATAGACCTGGCGATGGAAATACCTCAACATCACACAGAAAGGTCATAAAGACTGGCTGCGTGTGGATGAACATTCTCATATTGGAAAATGGCACCACCATACTGTCATATGAGAGGTAAGACATGAGGAGGTAGGGTGTTTGTGATGTACCATTGAGCCATCAGAGTTCCCTTAATCTCCAACAGCCGTGGCCTGAAGTCATACTCGACAGCTCCCCAAACTGTGACACTCGGAGTAACATGACTGTGCCTCTCCAAAACACTGGAAGGATGGAACTACTCCTTAGGTCAGTGCCACACTCACCGATAATTCAAAATTTCAAATTCGTCACTGAACACAATGTGTGATGCCATTCATCAGCAGTCCATGCTTCCAAAACACAGCACCACTCCAAATGCAGCCATTTGTGTTGGGATGCTTACAGCAGTCTGTGCATGGAATGGTAGTCTAGCTGCTGCTGGTCTCCACCCTGTGGTGTGAAATGACACAGAATGTTGCAGGGAGTCCATTTCTTGTCTCTGGATGGCAGGTTTAGATGTAAAGGGGTTACAGTGTGTTTGGTGCACCCTACAGCAATTCTCTGTTATCATGGTCAGACATGGTCAACCAGAATCTTGACGAAGATTATATCTGCCCTCACATTCCCATCCAGTCCAACATCTGGCCATTGTCCCATCTAAATGTGTTTCTCAGATAAGTGTGCAGCATATCTGTGTTCTGCAATGTGGTCACTCAACATCTGATGCTATTCATGCCCCTTATATATAGGCCAATTAACAAATCTAAATATGAACAACACTGCTCTGGTAGGTGTTCTGCCTATCACAGCAAATTTCAACTCTGCCAACCATGTCTTCTGGGTGCTTCCCTTTTTTGTCAGGCAGTGTATACACAAGATCATCAAATTGCAAAGTTTAAACAGATGCCCATAGATAAATAAAGAATAAAAGAAGTAGGAGATTGGTGGAGAAATAATGAAATGAAAATTACATATGCATTATGATTTTTGCAAAATAAAGCGCTTTTGAAAGAAGGACATAAGTTGGGGTCAGATGGATAGTTAATATTCTTGTTTCTGAATTTCAGTACACATATAAATGCATTCAGATATTATTTATGGCCTTAAGAAATTTTCAGCAGCTTGTGACATGTGGAGAAGAATAAGATGAATCAAACAAATGTCTTCTAGTTTTTTGCTGATCTTCCTTGGACCAAAGCCCTGATGGCTTTCCTTCTTATCCCTCAATATTTTCCTAGCTCTTACTAGACGTGAGCACCTCTGCTTCCACAAAACAGTGTTTTTCAACTTATGTTTCTGCTCTGCTCCATACTGTATCTGGAACTGGTGATATTTCATCTCAGTCCTTAGACAGGTTCATAATAGACTGTTAGTGGAGCAAAGGGTACTGAAACTTTTTACCAATTTATACTAGAGAAGTTATTTGCACTTTTCAAACCCTTCAGATAATCATATAGGAATTTTCATCAGCTTTTGGAGAACAAATACAGGGTGGTTATAAATAAACGTTTCCTATTTAACACATTATAACATGGAAACTAATTACCATATGAGTACCAAACTTGGTAGCATTAATGTCCAGAGTATGGGGTGTATGATTTCCATGTGTCACAGCACCACTATACAGTTCCAACTATGGTCAACAGGTGCTGTGATCAGTCATCGTTATTCATAGTCTCACACGCCTGACCAGTCGCAGTGCACTTGTTGACATATCAACATGAACTTGGCCAAAAGGAGTGGGGCATTATTGGTGATGCTCTATTATCAAAACAACAGTAATGCTGCAGCTGCACTTTGAGGATATCATCAGCTGGAAGGATTATGGAAGGGTCCTCTTTCTCCACTGCTGTGTAGACCATGATGAAGTAGTTCAAACCAACTGGAGAAGTGGGCGTCACTCCAGGAAGAGGCTGATGACCGGTTGCACCACAGTTGGTTGACGAAATCACTGTTGCTATGGCAGACAACACTGTGTGCAATCCCTGACTGCCAGGTAGCGTGTGTGCTAGGTCACAACAGCTGAACACTGCATGGTCCACTGTACGAAAGGTGCTTCTAATCATTCTCAAATGGTACCCATACAAGATCCATATTGTACTGCAGCTTGCACCACAGGACACACAACAACATGTTGACTTCACTCTCCACTCTCTCACAAGGATACAGTTGCCAAGGGCTGGCCCTGGACCATCCTATGAACAGATGAAGCTCATTTTTCTCTGATGGATGAGAGGAACACACAGAATTGCCGAGAGTTGAGATCTTCACCTCCAGTCATGGTGCATGAAGTTCATCTATATGGTAAACATGTCACTGTATGGTGTGGCTTTGTGGCCACATTTATGATTGGCCCATTCTTTTTTGAACAGGTTTGCAGTCAAGTACCAAAGAAGTGCAGTGTCACTGGCCAGCATTACTGTGATATACTTCGCCAGCATGTCATACCTGCCCTACAGACAGACACTCATTGAACTCAACAGTTTTCATGCAGGATGGGGCCCCACTGCACATTGCTCAAGGAGTTCATCTGCTTCTCTGAAACACATTTGGAAATGATAGAATTATCAGCCAATCATTTCCAAGTGCTTGGGCACCATGACCACGTGATCACACTCCCTGTGATTTCTGGTTGTGGGGCTACCTGAAGGACAGGGTTTACCAGGGGGACATTCACACATGTGCTGATCTGAAGCACAACATATCAAGAGAGGTAGCCAGCATAGTTATGGAAATGCATCGCTCTGCTGTGCTCAATGAAATCCTCTGCTTTCAGACACTTCTGGACACTGTTTTACCCATTATTGAGCCCCTTCTGTAGCATAATGGTACCAGTATGTAGTGGTATGATGTACCGTAGCAGCATATTTAAGTGTTTCAGTTGAATTTATTCTGCATTATTTCTCTTCCCCGTGTCCTCGACATCAATGCTACCAAGTTTGGTCCTCATACAATAATTAGCTTCTGTGTTATAACTATTAAACAGGGAAGTTTAATTATAACCACACAGTAGATACACAATCTTGTTCAAACTTTCAGATCATGTAACTGTTGCTTGCACAAGTACAACATCAAGGACAAAGACTGACCAAGTAAGTCTTATATGCTACATAATGTATAATCTGCCATTTAGGTGTTATGTTTTTACAGATAAGTTCAAAAATTTAATGTTTCTGAAAATTTATTCCATCATTTTGGTCCTACTTTTTTCCCTAAATCACTTTCATATTGTTCTCTGCATTGTTACTTATAGTTACTATTCATTGTTGGCAACATCACTGCAAATATTTCAATACAAATTACATGAAAGAATGTTGAGAAATGCTTACTAAGTAAGAAATATATGTGTTTTAAATATGATGACACTTTCACTGCCTACATTGTCAGGCACTGTGAATATACAAAAAATACTCTCTCTCCACGTAGCCCTCCTTTACTTGCCCATACCTCCTCCCCTTGACTCCCACATACTTATTCTCACAGCTTTCTCCTTTCCTGTCTTTGCTGCAAATTCTTCCCAAGTAATTCTTCATATCCCTTTCTTCAGTCCCTCAGTCCCATCCTCTTCTAAGCATCATCTGTCCACTCCATTCTCTCTCTGTCCTTCCGACCACATCCTTTCCTCACTTCCCATTTCTCCCTCTCCCTAATTTACCTTCCACTCCATTTCTCTCTTTCTTTCTTTTCTTGTGCCACTATCTCTATTTCTCACTCAACTTGTTTGTCTGTGTGAGATCTGTAGAGAATTAAAAATTTCCTCTCTCTTGGTAAGACTGCCCTTGAGCTACCTTGTAATCGTACAATGACTGAAAGACCTAAATCTTCTTTATTGCTTCTCCATGATAGGAAGAATTGTGCTGCCAGTAGCAGAGAAAATTGGCACAAGTTAAAGAATAATCACTTACTATCAACAATCAGCTAACAAACTAAGTGTTTTTGAAAATATAAGTAACTGGCTAGACTAAAAAAAAATCTACTCTCCCAGTGGCGGCAGGAGAACACTCATATAAAAAGGCATTACAGTTTACACGCTTTCAGAGCCAGTGGCTATTTCTCCCCAGAAGTGTTGAAGGGGAAGGAAGAGAGATGAAGGCAAAGGACTGGTGAGGTTTAGGAAAAGGGGTAGAGTTCAGAAAATTTGCCCAGAACCACAGGTCAGGGGAGACTTCTCACCCAGACAGGGTGAGAAGGAAAGGCTGATTTTGGGGACTGCACCAGATGAGATTTGAAAACCTGAGTGCTTAAGGATGGAAGATAGAGTAACATTCAACACAGAGATTACTGCTAAAATATCATGAATGAGTTAATAAGAGTGAAAAGCGAAGCGCATTATATGTGATAGAGGTGGCAGGGGGATGGCAAAAAATAGACACGTCAGAAAATGAAAGCTGCAGAAAGCTAAAAGGGAATGAAGAAAGGATTATTTACTGTGAGGAAACGCTGATACCAAAGAAATTAACATATATTAAGGCCAGGTAGGTGGTGAGAAGTGACGACGTGTTGTAGCACCAGCTGCCACCTGCAGAGTGCTGAGAAATTGGTGTCTGGGGGAAGAATCCAGCTGACACATATGGTGAAACAAGCACCAGGGTCATGACTGTCATGTTGTGCAGCATGTTCTGCAGCAGAACATTGTGTGTTGCTAGTATACATGCTCTGTCTGTGCCTGTCCTAAGTGACAACTTGGCAGTAGTCATGCTGAAGCAAAAGGCTGAATGCTGTTTTCGTAACAGCTGGTATGCGAATGTGTCATTTCACAGGTGGCTCTCCCTTTGATAGTATATGTTTTGTCAGTTACACAGCTAGTATAGATGGCAGTAAGAGGGTGCATAAGGCAAGTTTTGCAGCAGGGGTGGTTATAGGGGTAGGAGCCATAGAGTAAGGAGATGCATGCAGAAGGAGTGTAGAGTCTGACCATGATATTGTGGAGATTGAGAAGCGATGGAAAGCTATTCTAATTCTGCTAGACATTATCTTGGACAGGATGGACCTCATTTCAGGGCATGATTTTAGGAAGTCTAGCCTTGGTGAAGTGGCTGATTAACGTGTTCAAGATTAGGATAATACTGAATGACAATTTTTTTTTTTTTTTTTTTTTTTTTTTTGAGGTCTCATTACCAGGACTGGATGTGATGGAGAGAGAAATCTGCTCTTGAACTAGGCTGGACGGGTAATTACAACCAGTGAAGCCCGAGATGAGAATGGTGGCATATTGCTGTAAAGAGTCTCCATCTGAACAAATACATTTGCCTCGAATGCCAAGACTGTATGGGAGGGAACTTTTTACATGGAATGGATGAAAACTGTCAAAATGTAAGTAATGTTGTTTGTTACTAGTTGAGTATGAACATGCGTGTATAGCTGACCTTCAGAGACAATGACATTACCGAGCGAGGTGGCGCAGTGGTTAGACACTGGACTCGCATTCAGGAGGACGACGGTTCAATCCCGCGTCCGGCCATCCTGATTTACGTTTTCCGTGATTTCCCTAAATCACTCCAGGCAAATGCCGGGATGGTTCCTCTGAAAGGGCATGGCCGACTTCCTTCCCCATCCTTCCCTAATCCGATGAGACCGATGACCACGCTGTCTGGTCTCCTTCCCCAAAACAACCAACCAACAATGAGATTGACAGCAACAGAAGTGGTATGGGTTTCAGAATAGGATCATATGATATTTAACTGGGAGAATGTATTTAAAGACTCCAGGTCACCATAAGTCCATGCGACAAAGATGTCATCAATGTATCTAGACCAAACCAGGCGCCGAAGGCTTATGGATCTGAGGAAAGCCCCCTCCAAGCAGTGCATGAATAGATTGGTATAGGAAGGAGCCATCATGATTCTTATGGCCATACCCTTTAGCTGTATAAAATTGCTTAAGATGAGCAGGAAGGATGTCATAGATATGGAAACACACTGTTTTGATAGAACTGTAGTACTCATCACTAGTTTACTTTACTGTGTCATGTTTATGTGTTTTCCTGTTTCGTCAGTATCTTGTTACATTGTAAAATGAGTGAAGGGGCCTTGTCTTGCTCATTAAGGGGACCATTTAATTCACTATCAATACAACATGAAAAAGGAGGTTCTGAGTGGAAAATGATGAAAACATATTAAACTGCAGTGACAAAGATAACCATCTGTCGTGCAGTCTAAAATGAGAGCTGCTACATACACAGGCAAAAGCAAATCCAGGTTAACAAGGGTAAGCAGGTTTTCCCAATCTCCCTATTGCATCCTGATTGTTTTAAAATGTGTATTCTGTTATTCTTGAAAAACTTTGTATACCTCTTTCTGAAATGAATACTAAGACTCATCTGTAAAATGCAGATAAAGAAGTTCCAGTCTAAGATACTTGAACCTTTCCAGAATTTTCAGCAAATCTTGAGAAAGTGCCTGCACAATGGTAATCAACTTTTCTGACCATAGTGTTTATTAAGTACCTCACAGTGTTTGAGGTGATATTCTTTTATTGTGATCCAGAAGGCTATATCACTTATGCTGTGCACAGTGCAAACAACCAGTTGGGTGGAGAATTATCTGAGTAAATGTCTCAATATTCATTTGGCTCCAAGACATCAACTGCTTCATATTGCACATTAATTCATCCACCATGAAACATTTCCCTCTTATGCAAGTGTAATAGTTCAGAAAGTGGAAAGGATACTAGCACAGCCAGGTACTTTCTTGCATAATTGTGTTGATGGTATCAAACAACAGAAAATGCAGGATGGAATAATGACAGTGTTACAGAAAGGATAGATAGCTACTCACCATATAGAGGAGACGTTGAGTCACAGGCATGCACAACAAAAAGATTGTCAGACAATTAAGCTTTTGGCCAAAAAGGCCTTCTTCTGAGTAAGAGAACACACACAGCTGTAAGAGCAGTTGAATGAAATGGACAGTGTCTTGAGAGGAGGATATCAGATGAACATCAACAAAAGCAAAATTAGGATAATGCAATGTAGTTGAATTAAATCAGGTCAGGCTGAGGGAATTAGGTTAGGAAATGAGACACTTTAAATAGTAAATGAGTTTTGCTATTTGGGGAGCAAAATAATTGATGATGGTCAAAGTAGAGATGATGTAAAATGTAGACTGGCAATGGCAAGGAAAGCGAGTATAGATTTAAGTGTCAGGAAGTCGTTTCTGAAAGTATTTGTATGGAGTGTAGCCATGTATGGAAGTGAAACATGGCTGATAAATAGTTAAGACAAGAAGAGAATAGAAGCTTTCGAAATGTGTGCTACAGAAGAATGCTGAAGATTAGATGGGTAGATCACGTAACTAATGAGGAGGTACTGAATAGAATTGGGGAGAAGAGGAATTTGTGGCACAACTTGACTAGAAGAAGGGATCACTTGGTGGGACATGTTCTGAGGCATCAAGGGATCACCAATTTAGTATTGGAGGGCAGTTTGGAGGGTAAAAATTATAGAGAGAGACCAAGAGATGAATATATTAAGCAGATTCAGAAGGACGTAGGTTGCAGAAGGTACGTGGAGATGAAGAAGTTTTCACAGGATAAAGTAGCATGGAGAGCCGCATCAAACCAGTCTCTGGACTGTAGACCACAACAACAACACACACACATTCATTCAAATGCAGCCAAAGACAGTGGTCATATGTGTGGAAGGAGGTCTTTTAATCTACATTATCTGTTGATCATATACCACATCTCAGTTACTAGACATATGTGTACACCTCTAGTGTAATAATGAAACATTTTTATTCTAGAATTTCAGGAGTTGTTTCAATCTCAGCTAGTAACAAAGTGAACAGATCTGTAATACTTTTGCATTTTTTGCAGAGTCGCTATGGTGAGCTCGCTGTACGAAGAGCAGTCCCTTTAGCTATAGCACTTAGTTCCATTTCAAATCCTCAGCTGGCTCTGATTGAAATGCTGAATAAGTTCTCCCATGATTCTGATCCCGAAGTGGCGCAGAATGCCATTTTCTCAATGGGACTGGTTGGAGCCGGCTCTAATAATGCAAGGTCAGACACAACACAGGGGAATTCCTTCTATGTAATAACAACTAACTACAATCAAGAATAATTAACAGAACCCATTTACAAGTAAGAAGAGTGGAGTTTTATGCAATTTGCTTTTGTAGTTCAGGCAATGCACTTCTCTTATAACTATCTGCATGGGCTCTCTCTTAGATTAGAAGATAGCAAGTTTGGTTTAATGTTCTCCATATCATACTCATGATAAACATTCCACTGTAGAAGAAAAGTTGCATATATATATATGATGTGACTTACCAAACGAAAGCGCTGGCACGTCGATAGACACACAAACAAACACAAGATAGATATGGAATGTTTCCCTCTATATATATATATATATATATATATATATATATATATATATAAAAAACAAAGATGAGGTGACTTACCGAACAAAAGCGCTGGCAGGTCGATAGACACACAAACAAACACAAACACACACACAAAATTCAAGCTTTCGCAACAAACTGTTGCCTCATCAGGAAAGAGGGAAGGAGAGGGAAAGACGAAAGGATGTGGGTTTTAAGGGAGAGGGTAAGGAGTCATTCCAATCCCGGGAGCGGAAAGACTTACCTTAGGGGGGAAAAAAGGAAAAAAGGACGGGTATACATTCGCACACACACACATATCCATCTACACATATACAGACACAAGCAGACGTCTGCTTGTGTCTGTATATGTGTGGATGGATATGTGTGAGTGTACGAGTGTATACCCGTCCTTTTTTCCCCCCTAAGGTAAGTCTTTCCGCTCCCGGGATTGGAATGACTTCTTACCCTCTCCCTTAAAACCCACATCCTTTCGTCTTTCCCTCTCCTTCCCTCTTTCCTGATGAGGCAACAGTTTGTTGCGAAAGCTTGAATTTTGTGTGTGTGTTTGTGTTTGTTTGTGTGTCTGTCGACCTGCCAGCACTTTCATTTGGTAAGTCAGATGTAAATAAAGAAGATAAAAAAAAAAAAAAAAAAAGAAAAACATACACACAAAATTCTGGCTTTCGCAACCAATGGCTGCTTCATCAGGAAAGAGGGAAGGAGAGGGAAAGACGAAAGGATGTGGGTTTTAAGGGAGAGGGTAAGGAGTCATTCCAATCCCGGGAGTGGAAAGACTTACCTTAGGGGGAAAAAAGGACGGGTATACACTTGCATACACACACATATCCATCAGCACATACACTGATGGATATGTGTGAGTATGCGAGTGTATACCTGTCCTTTTTTCCCCCTAAGGTAAGTCTTTCCACTCCCGGGATTGGAATGACTCCTTACCCTCTCCCTTAAAACCCACATCCTTTCGTCTTTCCCTCTCCTTCCCTCTTTCCTGATGAAGCAACCGTTGGTTGTGAAAGCTAGAATTTTGTGTGTATGTTTGTGTGTGTGCTTTCCCCCCCCTACCACGTGGAATGTTGCTTGTGTCTGTGTATGTGCGGATGGATATGTGTGTGTGTGCGAGTGTATACCTGTCCTTTTTTCCCCATAAGGTAAGTCTTTCCGCTCCCGGGATTGGAATGACTCCTTACCCTCTCCCTTCGGATGTAAATCCAGAAACATACATTAACATAATACCATACAAAGATAAATAATCTCATGTTTTATTATTAAAATTTGACAAAAGCGCCATTTGCATTCACAGAAGACATCTGAGTAACCAAGCTTAATTCAGGGTGCAACAACCAAACAGTTTATGCACACAGAAGTGTGACAGTAAGACGTTGCTCAAATAGGCAATAAAATTTTTCATTGTTAAAAATGTAATTAAAGAACATTAGGTAGTAGTAACTAAGTGGCCAAATCACAAGGTGGTGAAACTTAACAATATGAAATGCTCCATCATTTGTTTACTCCCATGTAATAACAACCAGAATGGATAAATGTTATCATTTAAACAATTTGTTGTAGCTGTGGGCCTAGTTGTAACAGAAATCAACACAACCAATGTATTTGTTACAAGAAAATAACAACTGTATTGATATTTAAAACATTTTTATTGTATTATTTATTGTTCTGTCCAAATTGTACATTTTGTTTATGCAGTGTGACATTTCGATCTCCCTGATTCATGTTCAGACCTGAATAGTTGCATCAGCAACTCATGATATCTGTATCAGAATCACACATCAGAATACTATCAGTATTCTGTAGTGTGTCTATATGGCTACATGTTGGCTTTATGTTGGCCATTTGGATACAAGAAATACTCTATGGCATAGAAGGAGATGTTAAGGAGAAACAACTTTGACCTATATTTGAGTTGATTTATTGGTCCTCTTCATATTTCTATGGATGGGTACAATGAGATATAGCACAAGGTAATTTATGATGAGAATATATTCAAATCATATTGTAGACATATGCGAGGAAGACTTAAAAGACCTGTTGAAAAGAATAGACAGCACACTTACACAGAATTTGGCTTAACAACAAACGAAGCAAAGAAACAGGTGATGAAGTGTGCTAAATGACGAATAGTGAGTTACTTATCATCAAAACTGGCTCTGACACAGTAGTGAAAGAAATGAGAGAATTACATGTATAAAGGAAGATTGCACAAGATGGTCAAAACAAGGAAGGTGCTAGAAGTAGGCTGGTGTAGGTGAAGAAGACTTTCTTTAATGAGATATTTACACAGAAATCATCAACGTTTGTGTCTGGAGCAGAGAATTATATGGAAGTAAATTGTGGGCCATAGGAAATATGGAGAAGTAGTAAATGGAACCAATATGGTACTATTGAAGAATATTAAAATTAAGTGGGCACATGAACTACAAAACGAGGAAGTACTGATAAGAAAAGACAAGGAAAGAAATCTATGGAACACCCTTACCAGAAGATAAGTGTCCATCTGTCCATCTAGTTGTTTTCAGTTGACCTAAGTATACAAATTCATCAACTGTTTCTATAATTTATTCATCTGTCTTTACTATTTGCCTTTTGGCATACTGGTTTTTGCATTATTTTAGTCAGTTATTATTCTGGCCTGCTGTCATAACTCCTCTGTTTATTTCCTCCATCCTATGCTTCGTATCTAGTGGCTCTAAGAAAATAAAATGTCATCTACAAATTGAAGGGGGTTCATTAGGTTAGATCCTTTTATGTGTATTCTTTCTTCACCCAGTTTAATGATCTGAAGACTAACTATGGAAAATAGTTTTAGTGAAACTAGGTCAACTTTTCATAATTCTTTTCTCAAGTGTTTACATGTCATTCTCTTAATGCCATCAAACAGAAGCCACAGACCTGTTGTATATGTTCTTCAACAAACTAATGTCAGTTGTTTCTCTTCTTGGTTCTCAAGTTCTGGCTACACAGATTTTATTGTGACAAATGATTTATAATAGTCTAAACCCCATACAGATTGGCAACTGCTATTCATTGCTTCTTTCTGTAACTTCAATGAAAACATCTTAAAAAAAAATCCATTGGTTTATACCCATTTCTAAGACCAGCTCATTCTTTCCATTTGGTCCTTTTTACAGCCATTTCCTGCCTGACTATTTCTGGAAATATGTACAGCTAGTTATTCTCAGTGCATTGCACTATCATGACTACTCTGTCTTATGCTGAATCCAAGATCCTGCCTGATGAGTCACTTTTTGACTTTCTCCCTGCAGTTGAATTAAAGTTTCTCATTGCTAGCCTATAGCAAGAGTTTGCCTATTTTTAATTGTTGTTGTAACTCATCAAGATCATCAGCTTCTTCATCATATTGTGAGGAGGTTGTTGGAGCAAAAACATGTGCTGTTTCCAATGAGCATCTTATATCCATTTTCAATATTATTTATTTGTTGTTCTTTTACAAAACATGCACAAAACATACATTTAATATAGGGCAGTTCATAGTAAGTATGACGTTCGCCTGCTTTATTTCTTCATTGATAGTCCTCAGTGTTGACGCACTGCATTGTTATACTGGCTGAAAAAATGGGGGGTGAAAGTTCAACACTGACTACTGTAAATGATGTAGCCAACAGTTCACACCTGTGTTTCACAGTTCTTTACTTCCCCAATATTACACAATTATATGGCCAGTTCACTATTGGTAAAGGTTGATAAGCCTCATTAACAGGTTGCAGCCAACATCAGCATACTGTTACAATAGTTTGCTGTTGAACATCTATGAGCAGTAAAAACCTAACCACACAATTCACAGTTCTTGCAGAATAATATGATATGTGTGACACTATTTTTCAAATAAATCAAACAGACGTTGTCATTAATTGTTCTAATAAATGGCCTATCGGTGTTACAGTTATTCCACTGTTAAGTTGGTGCATTGTTGTTAATCCAACCAATACACATTTCACGTCTGAAAATCAGCTGTGGACTGACTGTCTCGGGACCAAAATGGGTCCTTTATATATCCTCACAATAATAGGAACTGAAACTATAGATTGTTTGATGTTTAAGTCACAGAAATTACAATTAAAACATAACTCATTTAGTTAACTGAAAACATCAAAAAATTCCTTCTTTTTAACAGTTCCTTCTACCGCAAAGATTAGACTGAATTATTTGTTTAAGTAATGAAATTAACATATATAGTTATACAAAAATGCTTTCAACAAACATGGTCATTATTTTGGAATTAATTAAGGGCTGGCTTTGCTAATATGTTTTCAAATAGAGCCAAATAAATACTTCAAGAATCCTAGTAGTTCTTCTTCCAAATGTTTATAATTAGTACAGAATTTATATTTGTTTATAAGTCAGCAATAGAATCTAAGTCATGAAACAATTCCTGATTTCACCCTATAATGATCTGTAGCAAGTGATATTAACTATAAATGGTGAAAATAAATTAGGAAATTAATTACATACACAAACTAAGCACAAAATTAGATCTGGTTCTATATTCGTTAAGACTGAGGGCCAGCCTTTCCCTTGTATGGAAATGAAGATTATACTCTGCATGTTAATGGTAATTAGGCAAAAATTAAAATAAAATGAATTTAAGGAAGCAGATGGCAAAACAAGAGAGGAAGTAAAGAAATCCCAGCTTGCTTCGTCACATAAGGTGTGATGATTTGATGATGTGAAGTGATGCAATGAGAATTTACAAAACATGATTCTACATAATTATTATTTCTTACAGTTTTATTTTAGTTTCATGTCACTCTCACACATATGCAAAACAAGGACCTGGTTGGTACAGTTATGGATTAAAACTCATTACAAAAATATTACAGTTTCACATTTACGTCCCTCCCACCCCCTCCTCCTTCTCCTCCTCCTCCTATTCTCTCATCCCCCCTCCCACCCCACCCCCCTCCCTTGCTCCTTCCTCCTCTCTTCTGCAGAAACACATTGTCATGAGGAACCCCAGTGTTTATTTGTTCTGGATCTGTGAAACATACTTCTCAGTACATCTGGATGCATTTCATATCTGAGATATCCACCTGTTGAAGTCTGTGTTTCCTAAGTAGAACTGCAATCATTTGTTGACTATCCAGAAATCTCTTTATCTGTAGTTTGTTGTTGATGCTGTTGTCACTGACATTGTTATTGTTGTTGTTGTCATCAATCTGAAGACAGATTACATGCAGCTTCTCATGCTGCTCTATCCTTTGCAAGAGTCTTCATCTCTGAATACTTACTGCAACCTATATCCACTTGAACCTGTTGCTGTATTCATGCCTATAGTGAAGATGACATAAGAAGGTCTATGACAATTAGCAGTGCATTTACCAGCTTTCACCTGTGAATCCCATACAGCTGCAGGTGAGAGAATAGCTTTTTTTTTAGAGCTACGACAACACTGAGGCATTGGCATAGAGGCATTTAAAGAACCACATTACATGAGTGGTTGAGGGAGGTGCACAAACCTGCCATGCCAAGCCCACTGCTCCAGCCTTGGCCATAGGTCTCCCTATCCTTTTTAGCCCCCTACCTCACACTTTCAGGAATGAAAACTGGCCAGTAAACTCAGTAAAAGTCAGTATTTTTCTGATTGATCAGTTGTAGTCTATATTTTTCTGTTTTGGTTTGTTAATTGTACACCATAGCTCTCTTAGAAAAAGATTTATGTTTCAGAAGAAAATTTTGTTACCAGTAAAGTTATGTTTGGTGTGGCAAATGGATTGAAAAATTAGAAAATACCATTGAGAAGGCTCTGAGTTATAGCTTCATTAATATCCTTCTGCAGCAGAGGTTGATTCTTGATCTCTGTATTGGGAATGTTATCCAGCTGATGTAATGTCACTGAAAACATCAAGACATTTGACAGGTCTCAAGATAAGTTACAAAATTCACACAATAAAAATGATACAATTAGATATGAAGCTGTTGGGTCCTAAATTTATGAAACTTGTTTCCTCTAGATGGAGAGAGACAGAGACTTCTAGAACAATGGTCAGCTGTAAAAAAGTACTTTCTTCAGATCATATCCCAGAGAGAGAGACATTTAGAACAATAGTCAGCTGTTAAACTTCTAAAAGACAACACTACCAAAGCAGTAACTATGCCTGCTTGTGCAAGTGCTCACCCATCTTCAAGATTCACTGGTTTCTTCAGAAGAGACAGGCTTTAATGCATCTAATCTCTAATGGAGTCACAAACTTCGTCAAACATTCATGAATTGATTTGGTGTTAGTGCTGCCACATTGAGTCTGGAAGTGTATTGTGACAAGTATTACTTTCCATTGAAAAACTTAGTTAAATGATAAATAGAATGACATCCACTTAATTGTAATAGTGATTTATTCAATCCACGGCCAATTTTGTGATCTTAAAATCCCATCTCAGGTGTTCAACAAATTTTTTAAAGTAAACTTTCATTTGTTTGAAATGATCTGGATGGCAGGTGGTTTGGATAACAAAAATTTTGCATAAATGGAAGTCCCCCCCCCCCCCCCCCCCCCTGTTTTCACCTGTGAAACCACCCGAATTGCATCAGCACCACAATATGTGATCCTAAAATGTGTGTAGGGTATGTAAAATGTTATTGATATGGTTGTGAATAGGCCTGCATGTTTTTGACTAAAAAAATTGTGTTAACGTGTTAAAAAGGTGCCAAAGTATGATTGAAAACTCAAAGTTTTTAAATGCTGAATAACAAAGCTCATTTATTTTGCATTCTTACAGAAAAAATCCGCCTTATATTGCAGCAGGAAAAAATAGGATTTTTAATTTTATTACCTACTCTTCTGAATAAAAAATAAACTACTCTACAAAATTATGAAACAAATCTAGAGATTACTCAAAGGAATGAAAAGTTTGTCAAGAGGAACTTTAAAGTAAAAAAACAAAAAAATTTTAACTTATGAATGTAGAAGTTCTGGGACACTTCATTAGAATTTATTTTTTGGTAAAAAAGGCTGTAATGGTTTTTTGTTTTTGGCTTGAGAAACTTTTGTTGCGGCAATATATCTCCAATGTTGGGAACAAACTATTTCAGGATAAATCTTCCCCTCCTGTTCGCTGATGTACCAGGGGGGTTTTCATCGCTTCGTAACCGACTGTGTGAGGAATTTTTTTCTCTGATCCGTCATTAGAGACATATACTTCTGATGCTTTCTGATCGGTCAGAATTTGGATGATTTCTTCCTCAGTCAAATCAAAAAAGTTGTTTTCCATCCACTCTTCAACATCTTCGAAGTTCGCGTCTTCACAACCCAGTAGTTTCTCCAGTAAATTTACCAAAATTAAGTCATTTTCATCTGTTTCTGGCACGCCAGCTTGAGTTTCAGTGTTGCCTCCTCCTTCCCACCATTGATAAGTTGCCTTATGATCTAAGAGTTGTTCCTAAGACCTAACGAGAGAAATTGGAGGAATGAGATTCCAAGCCTCAGCAATCCAATGAATGACACTTAAAACATCGATTTTTTTAAGAGCTTGCACAAGGGCTTCTTCAGCATCAACTGCACCAATTAGTATTCCACCAGCTTGTGCCTGGGTTTTTCCATCGGTTGACATAGAGATGTGACATTTGGTGGGAAAACACAACTTTAATATCCCCATCTTGTAGATCATCTGTGTGAGAAGGAGCATTGTCCACTAGGAGCAGCACTTTTCCTCTGTGTATTTTTCTACAGCAGGAACAAACTCTGCCTGGAACTACTCTTTGTAGGTGGCATCATTCATCCAGGCCTTAGACTGATCTGTGTACCGAAATGGCAGAGATTTATCAGCTGGTTGCCATCTAAATGCTCTTGGTTCTTTGGGTTTGCCAATTAAAGTAAGGTGCAGTTCATGATTGCCAGTGGCATTACTGTATGCGAGGACAGTAACTCTTTCTTTGCTTCTTTTATATATCCAGATGGCGTATTTTCTTGTTTAGAGGCAAGGGTTTTCGCCGGCAACATTTTGTAATTCAACCCAGTTTCATCACAGCTGTAAAGTTGATCACTATTATAACCTTCTTTGTCAGATGATTGTGTGCAGTTTCTTCTTAAAATCATTGATAGCAGATTCATCCCCTGATAATGGTTTGCCACTGATGGCAATTTCATGAATGCCATGCCACTTCTTGAACTGATCCAGCCAGCCATCACTTCCTAAGAATTCTTGCTCCTTTCCTTCAATCAGCTCATAAAAAGTCATCGCTTTTTGGCAAAGTAGAGGACCTGAAACTGGCACACCTTTGGCTCTTATTTGTTCATGCCACAAAAATAAGGCCTCTTCTAACCGAGGATGTGCATGCTTTCTCATTGTTTTTCTGGATTTCACTGTGCTACCTGATGCTTGGATTGAATAAAATTTTTCAATTTCTGATTGATTTGTCTTCCAATCAGTAATCAAACTCCTGCTGACATTCAAATCTGTAGGAACTTTTGCGGGTGGCTCCCCACCATCAAGTCTCTGCAATGCACGGAGCTTTTGTTCCAACGAGATCACATTCTGTGTTCGTTTTGCACCAGTAGTCAAGTTCCGCCTTCTTTTTACCGACACTCGACTGATTCTTTGTCTTTAGCCACTTTTATCTCTTGACATTTTAAAGCATGTAGCATGAGCACGAAACATTAAATCGAAAACACACAGACGCACAACTCGACAACACACGAGACGCATTAGACAAAGCTTTTGACTTTTGAAACCAGGCTGTGGCAGCCATCGAATGAATACATTCAATACATCTGCCCCTCTCCCCTGTCCTACCCAAGCCCTGGCATCAACATGACAGTACTTTGTACATTTACTGTTAAATTGTTAAGTGTTGGCTTCAGCTGTTGTAAAGACAACAGGCGGAAAGTCTTTGGCACCGCACTCTCATTGTCGGTTTCGACAGGGCTATGTCACACTACATAGAGCAGTACTATACGTACTGTACCTCCAAGGAGTTCCAAAAGATGGCAATAGCATGAAACTATGCAATATTAACAAGAAACACGCTATAACTTCAAACAACACACACACAAGTTGATGACACTCAGACTTTTGACACTCGACAGTGCGCAGATTAGCAGTAGACTACGGAAAAACACCACTGAATGAGTGGCCTCAGATGCAGACAAGTTGAAACTTGTCAAGCGTCAGTCTGGCTATAATTTATTCCTCATAAGAATAAACCTGATTTAAACAAACACAAATGTGATGATTGGTCAGAAGCCATAGCACACATACACTGGTATTGTTACGCTCTTGGAAGTAGGTCCTGCTTACGTATTAGATATCTTATTACTAAGTTACGTTAAATGAAACTTTAAGATACTCTAATGTATTAACAGACATCAACATTTTTCTCAATCACACTTTAGCTACATAGTTTTTATTTCAAAAATCATGCACATAGTCTCTGCAGCGTTGTGCACTGATTGTCGCGCTGCTAATGTGCAGTATGAAAATGGCTGAGGCTGCTTTCTATTCTGTAGTGAAACACGTGCATTGGACCTTGTTAAAAAGTGCTGAGAAATAAGCTGTTCTTAATGTTTTTCATAAATTTGTGGAGATAATTGGCTTTGAAGTTTTCTGTGCCTTTATATCCTTCAAGCTGTGGTCTTGTATTATCACTAAGTCAATGTGTGCATAATGCACAGCACAAAACATACCCTTATTATCATACTTGACAGTACTTGAGACAGCTTGGCTGCAGTCCCACGTGAAATGGAAATCCAATGAGCTTCCATCAGACGCGGAAGAATACATAGTTCAATGTTTGTATCAGTTTATTCTTATGATGAACAGATTATAGCCAATAGCATAGCTGTGTGATGCATCAGACAGCGCCAGTGTCAGCCACCAAAAATCGGAAAAACTTGTTCGAAATAAAGGCAGATTTTGGATAAATGCGATTCAGATAAGTGGGAGTTTACTGTACTTGGTTATGTATAACAAACAGTTGGGCTAGTAAGTGCAATTTTCTGAAAAATATAGTGTTCAACATTTAGAGAAAGTGAATATCTCAAGAAGCTAAGCACACAGGACAGGTGCTATATTTACATGCAAACTAGAAAGCTCTATGAGTCTGCTTGTACATGTATTTTGGAAAAGTCTTATTTTAATAAACCTGTGTTGTGGTATCTTCAGTGCTTGTGCCCTGGGAAAAGGGAGAAAGAAGAATTGTGCAAAAACATAGTGAAATTAGCTGCAGTTCTTCCAGTTGAGTACTGTGAGCGTACAGTAATTAATAAACAGGAGCTATTGACGTGAGAAGAAGAGAAACAACGTAGTGACAAGAACCTACTGGATGTCTACTGGAGTCACTTTTATGAGAATACATATACCTCTGAAGAAAAGAAATGTCCTACTGTTATGAAAATTGTGAAGGCTGCACTTGCACTTTCATGTGACAATGTAGATGTAGAAATGGGATTCTCATATAGGGGAACATCTTGAATGAAGATGCTGCAAATATGTATGAAAGAACATTAATGCTCATTTCACTGTGAGAAATGACATGGTGAATGTGTTTGACGGAAGGCTCACTTAGTAATTATCATTCGGCAACTTCTCCAATTGTGCAACGGTACCTAATGGTTACTGCAAGTGAAGTTTTTCTTCCTAACAGCATTCTATACAAGCAAATCGCTTGTAACTTTGCCTGATATTACTTGTACCTTAGGCACCTGGCTATGCATGACTGTTTGGAAAGAACAGCTTAATGTAATCATAAGGTCAAGCCATGCACGAATGTTTTCATGCCTTGCAGACAATTCAGTGCGCAAGTAGTAATCTGTAGCTGTGATTGTGTACTTAAACAGTCTATGCATTGGCTATAATTGTGAATTAACAAATTACACAGAAATGCAAAATAAAAATTAACTGAATGATAACCAGTGTTCTATTCTAACATCTGTAATTGATGTAGATGGCAGAGAATCATGTTGAATAATGTTTGTTCAAAAAAGGACATTTCAAATAAACGGGAAGGGGTCCTATAGTATTCAGCCAATAAATTGTGGTCATCAAATCTGTCCTTGGAAATGTCTTACAATTTAAAAACTGGTTCCAAAATCTCTGTCTTACCATTATATAATCAATCTGAAACCTTCTGGTGAAAGAGTTCACATGTACAGCCTTCTTCCATGATTATTTAACCATTTGTTAGTGATGATTGAATTATGCTCCATGTGGAATTCAGCCATGAGGCTTCCTCTTCCATTCCTTTCCCCCAGTCCATATTCACCTACAATGTTTCCTTCTCTTCCTTTTCCTACTGTCAAATTCCAGTCCCTCATCACAATTAAATTTTCATCTTCCTTAACTATCTGAATAATTTCCTCATTTTAGATTTCTTAAATCTCTTCATCGTCTTCGAAGCTAGTTGTCATATAAACTTATACTACTGTGGTGGATGAGGGCTTTTTGTTTATCTTGGCTACGATAATGCATTCACTATGTTGTTCATAGCGGCAAACCTGCATTCCTATGTTCTTGTTCATTATTAAACCTACTCCTGCATTACTCCTATTTGATTTTGTATTTGCAACCCTGAATTCACCTGACCAGAAGTTCTGTTTCTCTTGCCATCAAACTTAACTCATTCCAACTATATCTAACTTCAACCTATCCATTTCTCTTTTTAAATATTCTAACCTACCTGCTTGATTACGGGATTTAAATTTCCAAGCTCTGATATGTAGAATGCAAGTTTTGTTTTTCCTGATGACAATTTCCTCCTGAGTGCTCCTCACCTGGAGATCTGAATCTGTTTAACCTCCAGAATATTTTACCCTGGAGAATGCCATCATCATTTAAACATACAGTAGAGATGCATGCCATCAAAAAAAGTTACTGCTGTAGTTTCCCCTGGGTTTCAGCCAGTCACAATACCAGCACAGCAAGGCCATGGATTGTTATAAGGCCAGATCAGCCAATCATCTAGACTGTTGCCCTGTGATAACTGAAATGGCGACTGCCCCTCTTCAAGAACAATATGCTTGCCTGGCGTCTCAACAGACACCCTTCCCACGTGATTGCACCAGTGGTATGGCTATCGGTATCACTGAGGCACACAAGCCACCCCACCAATGGTGAGGTCCATTGTTCATTGCGGGACTAAACTGATATGTTACAACTATATTTAAATAAAGAAATGTCATAAACATTTGGCCATCCTCAGTTCATTTACCTTAAATATAAGCAATAGTTGGTTCACAAATAATAAGCCACTATTCTTGCACAAGTGTGCTCATTATTAAAATTGTCATTAAATGTTACTTACACTATTACTTACACCTTTTTGCCAGAAATGTCTTTTGGTTCTCTTTTCAAATGTGGTGTCTGCTAACACATGTGCTTTACCATTTTAAAATTATCACTATTTTAATGGCACTTGCAATCAACATTTAAATAAAATTACTGGAAAAATAGTAAACTGTTCATTAAATAACTGCACAAGTATGACAGTATGATGTATTGATGCTATATTCGACAAACAATTGCATAATGAAACAGATACAAACAGCATCTTGATTTTTTTTGGTGTGTGTGTGTGTGTGTGTGTGTGTGTGTGTGTGTGTGTGTGTGTGTGTGTGTGTGTAAGATAATACAGACAAGTGCTTAAAAGAAACAATTACGGAAAATAATTTGATGGGAACAAGAAGTGAAGAAAATTAAAAATGTAGGGAAAAAATGCAGAAAGCAGCTGATCAGCAAAAAAATAGTGTTGTAATATTTTACCAAAAAAGCACAAATGAATTGAAACTTTATGACCTAATTTTGTAGAGAAAGATAGATGATTTGCTGAATTACATTTAAAAATTAAAAGTTGGAATAAAATTTGTATTACTCTGAAAATGGTATGGTACAGCTGCAGTTTGATACTTTCTTTGTAGTTTTAGGTATATTTGTGCTGGATAGGAGCATGTCAGTATTATCATAATAAACTGAAATGATTTTCCTTACTATATGGTGTGCTGTAATTTTGTAGTAGTTTTCTTTGTTGATTTGAATTTAAAAAATAAATGAGTGTGAGTTGGCTTGTTATAGGCCTGGGAAAAATGGAGTGAGCTTTTGACCCTTCTTTCCTAATGGGAAATATGATTCAGTATTTAGTCTGCTTTTTTTATGTCGAAATCAGTAAAGGTCAGTAAGTCAGTTATTCGAGTATTGTACTTGGTTTTCATCCTTTACTTCACTCCTTTACTAAATTGACTATTCCCTGATGCTTCAGAAAGTGTCTAGTCAACCAGTCCCTTCTTTAGTCAATTGTACCATAATTTTATTTTTTCCTCCAATTTGCTTCAGTACCTCTTCATTATGCAATCTACCCATCCAATGTTCGGCATTCTTTCGTAGCACCACATTTCAAAAGCTTCTATTCTCTTCTTGTCTGACCTGCTTACTGTCCACGTTGCACTTCAGTACAAGGCTTCACTTCAGCCAAGCATCTTCAGAAAAGACTTCATAACACTTAAATTTGTATACATCTTAACAAATTCCTCTTTTTCAGAAGTGGTTTTCTTCTTGTTGCAAGTATTCATTTTATATCCTCTCTCTTTTGGCCACCATCAGTTATTTTGTGCCTCAAATATAAAATTTTGTCTACAACTTTTATGTCTTGGTTGCTAATCTAATTCCCTCAGCATTGCCTGATTTAATTCAACTATATTCTATCACCCTTGTTTTATTTTTGTTGATTTTCATCTTATAACTAACCTTTCTATTCAACTGCTCTTCTAAGTTGTTTGCCATCTTTGATTTGAATTACAGTGTCATTGGCGAACTTCAAAGGTTTTTTTTTTCCTTCTTTCTGAACTCTAATTCAGTGTCCAAATTTTTCCTTGGTTTCTTTTATTACTTGCTCTGTGTACAAGTATAGGATTGGTATCAGGGGTAGGCTAAAATCCTGTCTACTTCTTTCTCGGCCACTGCTTCACTTTCTACTCTTGCAACTGCAATCTGGTTTCTGTCCAAGTTGTAAATAACCTTTCAGTCCCTTTATTTTTCTTCTGCTGCTTTCAGAATTTCAAAGAGTGAATTCCAGCCAAAATAGTCAATAGTTTTCTCTAAAGTTAAGGTTTACCTTTCTTCAATCTATCTCGTAAGATAAGTCATAGGGCAGTATGATCTCATGTATACCTGTATTTCTCCTTAACCCAAACTGATCTTTCCCAAGGCTAGCTTCTACTAGTTTTGCCATTTTTTTCACAAATATTTTGTGTCAGAATTTTAAAACCTCCATTGGTTAAACTCATAGTGTGGTGATCCTGCTTTGCCAGTTTCAACTTTCTGTGAGTCTCACATTTTTGATATCTATCTTTCCTTTCACCTCATCTTTCAAAGCTACTCATTCATCTTGTGTTGTATTCTTTTCCTACATTACAATCTATTGTTGCCTAATGATTTCTGCAAAATTCTCAACAACCACTGGGTCCTCCAATTTATCAATGTCCCACTTCCTTAAATTTCCTACCTTAGTAATTTATTCAGTATTAACCTGTGATTTACAATCAATAAATTATGATCAGTGTCCACATCTGCCCATGAAAACGACTTACAGTTTGAAACCTGATTTCAAAATATTTGTATTACCATTATATAAATCAATTTGAAAACTTCCAGTGTCTCTACATCCCTGTCCATGTTAACAACTTTCTTATATGATTCTGAAACAAAGTGTTAGTGATGATTAAATTATGCTCTGTGCAAAATTCTACCAGGAAGCTTCCCCTTTCATTCCTGTCCCCTTTTTCTATTACTTTCCTTCTCTTCCTTTTCCAGCTATTGAATTCCAGTTACTCGCCACATCTAAATCTTCATTTCATTTGACTATCTCAATAACTTCTTTTATGTAATCATACAATCTTATAAATTCTTTCAATTTTTCATCATCTGTGGAGCTAGTTGACATATAAGTTATTGTGGTGTGTGTTGGCTGTGTGTCTAGATTAGTTACAATAATGTTTTCACTATATTGTTAATAATAGCTTACCCACATTCACATTTTCTTATTCATTATTAGATGTGCTCATGCATTACCCCATTTTATTTTGTATTTATAACCGTGTACGTAAACCAGAAGTTCTGTTCATCCTGCCATTAAACTTCACTAATTCCAACTTTAACCTATCCATTTCTTTTTTTAAATTTTCTAACCTAGCTGTGGATTAAGGGATGTAACATTCCATGACACTCCAATCTTTAGAATACCAGTTTTGTTTTTCTTGATGAGGATTCCTCCTGACAGTCCCTCAAAAATCAAAACCTTTCTGTTGTACGTGATAGAACTTGAATTAAAAGAAGAGCACTAATGGCAGGGCTATTTCTAAGAACTTTTCATCCTACTTTTCTTAACACACATTTCTGTGCAGAAAATGAGACTACTGATTTTTGCAGAGATCTACATAAATATTTACTCCATTCTCTCAATACAAATTGGAGCTAAAGAGAGAAGTTTAGTGCACAGCACCCAAAATCCTGATCACCAAATAAGCACACTACAAAGCCAGAATTTATGGTCCTGGATGTGCCTTGTCTATTCCGGGTGATGGATGTTTCACTGGCAGGCCTGGCCAGGCATATGGCATTAGACATGAAGATCTGCTGTGTATGCCGGCAGCCAAATGGCAGTTAATGTGTTAAATGCAGTGGTCACATTTTGACTCTTAAGTCATTGCTCTGATTTATCCAAATGTAGTACATAACTGTACACCTTAATAACCTACAACAAACTCTCATTATGCATGTTCCTTACTTGGGTCTTCTATAATTTACATTTTGCTCAGTACAGCTTTCTGACAGCCAGAGAACTCAACTGAAATTTCACTTATTCATTTGTGCACGCATATAATGACAGTATCATCAGTGTAGTACTGAAATTCATATGTTAATCTCTGACTACCACACAAATAATGATGGACGTTTCACTGCCAGCCAAGCCCAGACAATAGTGTCAGGTGTGGGGCTCTGCTGTGGCCATTAGTGGCCTCATGGCATTCAACATGTTAAATATAAATACACTACTGGCCATTAAAATTGCTACACCATGAAGGTGACGTGCTACAGACGCAAAATTTAACCGACAGGAGGAAGATACTGTGATATGCAAATGATTAGCTTTTCAGAAAATTCACACTAGGTTGGTGCCGGTGGCGACACCTACAACGTGCTGACATGAGGAAAGTTTCCAACCGATTTCTCATACACAAACAGCAGTTGACCGGCGTTGTCTGGTGAAATGTTGTTATGATGCCTCATGTAAGGAGGAGAAATACATACCGCCACGTTTCCGACTTTGATAAAGGTCGGATTGTAGCCTATCGCGATTGCAGTTTAACATATCGAGACATTGCTTCTCTTGGTTGAGATCCAATGACTGTTAGCAGAATATGGAATCATTGGGTTCAGGAGGGTAATACGGGACGCTGTGCTGGATCCCAACAGCCTGGTATCACTAGCAGTCGAGGTGACAGGCATCTTATCTGCATGGTGGTAACGGATCGTGCAGCCACGTCTCGATCCCTGAGTCAGCAGATGGGGACGTTTGCAAGACAACAACCATCTGCACGAACAGTTCGATGATGTTTGCAGCAGCAAGGACCATCAGCTCGGAGACCATGGCTGCGGTTAGGTTCTGTTTACAGCATCATGATGGTCGCGTCCACGTTTGGCGACATCGCGGTGAACACACATTGGAAGCGACTATTCGTCATCGCCATACTGGTGTATCACCCGGCGTGATGGTATGGGGTGCCATTGGTTACACATCTCGGTCACCTCTTGTTTGCATTGACGGCACTTTGAACAGTGGATGTTGCATTTCAGATGTGTCATGACCCGTGGCTCTACCCTTCATTCCATCCCTGCGAAACCCTACATTTCAGCAGGATAATGCACGACCGCATGTTGCAGCAGGTCCTGTACGGGCCTTTCTGGATACAGAAAATGTTCGACTGCTGCCCTGGCCAGCAAATTCTCCAGATCTCTCACCATTTGAAAACGTCTGGTCAATGGTGGCCAAGCAACAGACTTGTCACAATACGCCAGTCACTACTCTTGATGAACTGTGGTATCGTGTTGAAGCTGCATGGGCAGCTGTACTTGTACACGTCATCCAATCTCTGTTTGACTCAATGCCCAGGTGTATCAAGGCTGTTGTTATGGGCAGAAGTGGTTGTTCTGGGTACTGATTTCACAGGATCTATGCACGCAAATTGCGTGAAAATGTAATCACATGTCAGTTCTAGTATAATATACTTGTCCAATGAATACCCTTTTATCATCTGCATTTCTTCTTGGTGTAGCACTTTTAATGGCCAGTAGTGTATCATGTAAATAGTAAGTGTGCTCGTCCATGCAATGTTGCAGTCAGGATGTATTTAGGCTGTGGGATCCAGTTGTGTAAGTTCTTTAACCACTTCAAAAATTGTGTTTTAGAAGGGTATGGCACCATGTCAATCAGTCTTGAAATAAAGGTAAAATACAGAGTTATTCAAAAGGATCTAGATTTATTGAAACAGCAGCTCAAGACGTTTTTCAAGCCATGTTCAGAAATGTTTAGCATGTGGACCATTAGTCAAATAGCACATGTCCAGTCTATTGTTCAGTACAACCTCCCACTCATCCTAAATTGTCTGCACCAATGGCAGTTGCAGATATCCTGATACACCCCCATAAGTCAGTGATGTTGTGGGGAAGTGGAGGTGTGAAAAGAGTGCCTTTGATGTAACCCCACAGGTAAAATTCACACAGCAGCAGTTCCAGAAAACTTGCAACTGGATATTGATACACAACCAATCCATCATCACAGTTGCTAAGGATCCAAGAACTCAAGAACTTCCTGTTGAAAATTAAATTATCACTGTTGACTTGTAATTGCAGCATGAACTACACAAAATGCCTTCTCAATGGTCTGGCGGTAATGTTGCTGGATAGCACTGTAACAAAACAAACTTTCCAGAATATTGAATTGTATAGTATCATACCTGAATACAAACATTTTTATACAACCACTTGAACGTATCTTGATCGTTTTGAATAAACATTGTACTTTGTTGTTTTCAAGTGGTTGCTGCATTTCTCCATGGACATTGTATCTGCCCTTATATGCAAAATATGAGGGCTGTTCAGGAAGTAACAGACATTTTGGTCTGTTGAAGCAGTGATTAGAGCTGCAGCTGCCATCTTGATGTTATAATGTTCCCACCCTCAGTATGCATCCAGTGGTGGTAGCATGTGGTTTGTGTTTCAGCTACTTTGCTTTCTCCTATGTGCTGCAATAGAAAATCCCACAACCTTTGTGGTTCATTCTGTGATTAAGTTTCTGTTGCCGAAAAACTGCAAACCAATCGAAATTTATCACAACCTTTGTGCTGTGTACGGAAAGGGTATAATGAGTGAAAGCTGATTAAGCAGTGGTGCATTGATTTTAAAAATGGCTGTACCAAAGTACATGATTAGGATCACAGTGGTAGTCCTATCCTTGTGGCTGACAAACTGGTGATGAAAATCAATGAAAAAATTCATGATAATTGTTGTTCACGATTGCGAAACTTTTACAACATTCTCCCCAGATTTGATGGAGTTTGTTACATTAAATTGTGGTGGAGAAACTGCTAGGCGGTTCTCAAAAACCTAACATGAAGACCACAAAAAACGGAGACCAATGGCAGCACTGACCTTCCTTAAAGATTTAGAGAAAAATGGCACTGTACTGTAACAAGCTGAGACATGGGTGAACTATGTCAACTGTGAACAAGAAGGCAGTTGTTTTGGAATAGGGACACTCAAATTCTCCAAATAAACCGGGAAAGTGTTTGCTAATGCTGTCAAGGCTGTTGTGGGTTGGGACTCTAAGGGAGTGATTCTCACTGATTTCCTTGAATGTGGCAAAACAATTAACTCAGAGAGGTATTGTTTAACACTGACAAAGTTAAGGCGAGTGATACAAACCAAGTGTTGGTGAAAACTTAGTGCAGAAGTTTTGTTTTTACACAACAACCTACAGCCACACAAGGCCAATGCACCTGAGACGTACTGGGTTACCTACTGGGTTTTGGATGGGATGTGTTCAATTATCCACCACACAACCCAGAATTGGTGCCAAGTGACTACCACCTATTGCAGCAATAAAGACATAGCTCACTACACAGTGCTTAGATACTGGTACTTTACTGCATGCCAGTATAGACTAGTGGTTGCAATCAAAGGTGGCAAATTTGTACAGAGATGGTAATGAAAAACTTGTGCCACAGTATGGTAAGTGCCTCAACTTGAATGGCTTATGAAAAAATAGCTTAAGATTATACTTTTAAAATGTATATAATAAAATTTGGTTTTTCCATACTGTTAATTTTTTATTTCAAAACATCTGTTACCTTCTGGATAGCCCTTGTACTTAATAACAAGAAAGGGATGCTGAAGCATCCATGATTACTGAAAAGAGCAACTAACAGAAAATAACTGCTTTCACTGAACTCCATACCCTCATCTCATTTTCCCACATCAGATACATCTCCTTTTCATGCTTTGTATATAATGTTTTTGATCTACATATTTCAGTACATGTTTACTAATGGCTTGTTTGTATTACCTAGGCTGGCCACTATGTTACGACATCTAGCACAGTTTCATGGAAAGAATCCTGAAATGTTGTTTATGGTGCGGATTGCACAGGGTTTAACTCACATGGGAAAAGGTACCATGTCATTGGCACCATTTCATACTGATCGACAAGTGCTGAGTCGTGTGGCACTTGGAGGCCTCTTAATTGTCCTTACTGGATGCCTTGATATTCGAAATAGTATGTGGCTTCTTTTATAGCTTCAGCTTCACTCGTTAACTTAATTAAATGCTGTAACTTATGTTACAACTGTTTTAATTACAAGTACTTTCTTGAATTTGGCTATAAAATGATAAGTAATATAAATATAATATAAAACACATTCACAGTTTCAGCAATAGCGATCCTTCCTTCACAACAAAATTTTTTGACTGTTCAGTAAGTTCCTCATACCATAACAATGTTATGCTAGGAAAGACTGATTGATAACCATGAGAAAACAAGAAAACTCTTATAATGCAGAAAACTTGGCTATAAACATGTTGACTGCAAGTGCTTAGTAATGTATGGTTCACTATCAGAGCAGGCCAGGACAGGCTCACGGCTTTAAGTGTGAGGCCTAAGGCCTAAGGCCTAAGGCCATGTGGCAGTCAACGTCTTAATGATGCATAATGATACATGATACATGGCTCGAATTTAGTTGTTTGTTATGCTCTCTGAGAATTACAGTTACTGGAGAGGGCTGGAGTGTACCCATAGGAAATTTCTTAGAAGGGAACCTCACCAACTTTACCTCATATTATAAGGAGAAATCACTTCCTTGTGAAAAGTTGGGCCATAATTCTGATTTTATGCATGGCTTTTAAACTTTTGAGCACATCAGTTGTTTTCCACTTGCTCTGCCCCACTGCAGCTGCCTCTTGCCCGAGCACAAAGTATGGTATAGTGGAGTAAGTAAGAGGTTTGAGAAGTACTGTTTTGATATTAGTAACATGCTTTGTTCATTGTGACACAGTGCAAGGGTCTAACATGTAGCTGGTGTCAGACCCTTTACTTTGAACGTTTTTTTGTCGATTCAGAAAAGCAATCTAAATAAATGAAACTAGTTATTGTGACATTAAAGCAATATCATAGTTCTTTTTAATTATTAACTATGCTGTTGTATATTATTTTCCTTCTTTCTTAATGCTGTCACTGTTCAGTTAAGAACATTTGCAGGAGTTGTGATATTCTTCGACATGATCTATGTAATTCAATTGAAATAAAAAAATCATTAACTTCATTCAATAATAATTCTTCATTTTGATTTTGAAGCATGTATATAGCTGCAGAATATCAATACAAAAATATTGTTAAAATAATATTGAAGATATACTGTATGTGCACGAGATTAACATATTATGCACTCTCATATCACTTACTATTGTACCCCTAGAATGATGTGTTCTCAAACAAATATTTCAAAAATGTTGGTAAGATGTGTCCACCTCCCACTTCTCTTTCCTAATCTTTAACATCCCACGAATAGGGCTCTAGCTGTCACTCCACTGAACAATACTTTGCACTTGGGCATTAGGTGGCTGCAGTGAGTTGGCCCTAGTGATAAACAACCTTTGCGTGCAAAAGTTTAAAAGCTGTACTGTCAGAAGATCATACCTGCATGCTTAGCTCACAATCAATTTTTGGGGGTAATATCGTGCAGGTGCACTTTTTCCTCCTTAAAATGTGAGGTCAAGTTGGTAACACTTCCTTGTTACATGAAATGCACTGTCTTTCAATTTAGTTCAATTCAATCTCTCTATTCATCCATTAACAATATGCATTGTATGGATGTAGTCAATTACAATGTAGTTTCTTATACTTAATTTGTTTCAAAAACTTGGATAATGAATACAAATATTTTACATCAGTATATATAAATAATGTTACTTTTCCATATTAAGATATTCTTCAATTTTATAAAAACTGTGTGTTAGTAAAAACTGTAAGATCTACCTTGAATTTATGAAATTCTTTCATTTTCTTTATTGTAGAAGGTAATGCACTAAAAAGTATTTTGGGCTGGTAGTTTACACCTTTTTGGTAGAATGCTCCTTTGTGGGTGTGCCTGTGAAAATTATCCCTGTTCTTTGTTTCATGGTTATGAACCTGATTATTTAATGTTGAAAATTCCTGGTGAGTTTTCAGAAAGCATACATATTCATAGATGTGTAAGCTAGGAAGTCATTATTTTAAATTCTTTTTATTTCCCTGCATGACACTGCAGGGAACCCCTTTCATTATTCTAATAGCCCTTTTTTTGAAGCTTGAAAGCTTGTTTTGCCATACCTGTATTTCCCCAATTTCCCCAGAAGATCACACCATATCTAAGCAAACTGTTCATGTAAGCATAATAGGCACATAGCAATGATTCAGTGTTGCAACATTCCCGATTCAGTGTTGCAACATTCCCGAAGCTTTCTTAGCACATTGCAGCATTTACTTAATTTTTTCTCAAAACTTGTAGATGCTTTTCCCATCTCAAGTGCTCATCCACCCATATACCTAGGAATTTTGTGTATGGAGCTTGTGCATTAACATAGTTCCCTAACTCAGCTTTTAGTCTTCTTCCAGCTTTACTTTTAATATTACTGAAATTCATCAATGCTGTTTTATCCTTATTTATGATCAAAGCGTTATCGCTAAACCATTTACCTGTCTCACTTATTGTCCTAGAGACACTTTTCTGTAGATTATCCTCAGTGTATCCTTTTATAAAAATGCTAGTGTCATCAGCAAACATCACCGATTCTGCAACTGTCAGATGGTTTGGCAAATCGTGTATGTACATCAAAGTAGGATACAGAAAGAATTACATTTTTTGATATAAACTATAGTTTTTCAGTGTCTCAGTTTTTTTTTTCCTTGACCTTTTAAACATAATATGGCAGTAATGCCATTTAGCAGCTGTATGATCTGGGATGAAAGGCATGATTGGTTTCACACATTCAAAAGTTAAGTTTTGGATTCTTCTATCAGCTACATCATTAAATTGTACTGTCCGAAATAAATACCATAATAAATCAGAATGTGTCTGCTCATGCTTTGAAACTGTGCAGTATGATATTGTCTGTCATTATAACAATTTAGATGTTACATTGGCATAAATCTCTCTTATTGTTCTGGCCCTGTAATAACTAATTCTTACATGTAACAGTAAATAAAATGGATAGTAGATCGCTATCTTAAGAAAAAATCCAGTATGCATTAATAACTATTAATTCACAGGAAGTGTTTTGCTTATTGACTCTTCCTACACATTTAACATTAGTTACATAAAATTTTTGGACCTTTTTTCAATTCGTGTAAATGTTTCAGTTAGCAAATCTAATTCATTTCTATCAGCCTCAGATTTGTACTCTCTGTTAATTACAGAAAATCACAATACTGTATTGTCAACTTATGATACTTTCTGTATTTTGAAACTTTAAACACATTTTAAAGAACCCAGGTATTTCTGTTCTGGTACTAACAGATTTATTTTGTTGCAGTTATACTGGGCAAATCTCATTACCTTTTGTATTGCTTGGTAGCTGCTATGCATCCACGCTGGCTTATTACTTTGGATGAAAACTTGGAACCTGTGAATGTATTTGTTAGAGTGGGACAGGTGAGGGCACATACACAGATACAAAAATATTTTTATGATTTTGGACATGTAAGTTTTGCAGTTACTTAGCACTTTTCAAAATATTATAGGTAAGTAATTTGATATGAACTTCAAAAATTTCTCATTAATTTGTATTTATATAGTGTTCATTGTAGGTTTGATTAAATGAGTCAGTATGGAGGTACTTTGTCATACCACAGTTCTGAATCAGATTGTTTCAGGTTTTCTGTAATTAAGCATAGAGTCTTCAATGAACCTTCAGTTTTATATATCCCATTAAACAACTATTTTTACAACCTAGCTGTACATGCTCTTAATTTTTGAATATTTTTTCCAGCACTAAGTTTTTTTAGTTTTCTTTTTGAACTTTTAACAGCAAATATGAACCAGTAGGTTTAATGAACTGCTTTTATGAGTAAATATGTTTTCTGAAAACCAGTTACCTGAGCACTCATGTTTGTAGTGCTGATTATGTATCACTGTGAAAATTATTTTACTTTTAGAACTTCATCTTCTTGTGGCCTTTGCACTACTCATTTGTGTAATGTTAGGATGTGTTTTGTTGATTAATGTTAGCATATATTAAGCAAGAACCTGACATTGAAGGAACAAATCTGACACATTATCCTTTCCTATGTGGCAAACAAAGTAGCTGCTAATTCCAAGCACATTGCTATGTTAAACAGGGAGGGGAAAAAGATAGCACATCTCAGTACATGCACTAAAGAACTTCATGCATTTTTCATAAACCATGCTTCTCAACACATACTAGTATGTGAGCACACTTCTGACATGACTATTCCATGGCACTCAGTATGTCTTAGGATAACATTAGGCTCAGATTTTTGTGGAATGTGCCAATATACAGAGTTAAACAGAGGTGTAGCCATCTAATTTACAACAAATATGCAATCTAGTAGACCTGCTATGCCAAAAACATGAGTAAAATTTGGTCATTTCTTTTGAGCTGTATAATTTGGTATAAGTAGGGGATAGTTTTACTAAGCTAAATACTTGTAATCTATACTGATGGCTACAAAAGAGTAATTGTGGATCTGAGAATATTTCACATATTTCACTTTATTTTCTGGAAGATGTAATTTGTTCCCAAAAGATATTACTGTTGAAAATTGAAAAACAGTGGGCATGCTTAGCTATTTGAAGGCCCCTAAAAATTTCAAGGTCATCAAGCAACTAGTAGCTCCTCTTTGTAGGTTGTTAGTGCAGGTATGACTGATAAGTGCATTTTTCTAGTGGGTAGGCTTTTTTATGTTCATTAGGTACAAAACCTTTTGATTGGGTCATTGTAAGTATGGTATGCATTAGATCATTTTCTCTGTAGAAGCCTTAAATTATTTCTTCCTTACTTACCGCCCTCTGCCGCATCTTTATGCTAACCATGTCTAAAATGTGCGTGAGGTGTTTGAGTCTAAGTATTTCTGCTCTGGAAGTTGCTTAGGAGACAAATCACTTGCAAAGAATGTTTGCCTAAGATTTTTATTTGTATGAAATCAATAAAACAGAATTCTGTACATCACTTATTAGGTGGAGAAAGTTATTGTTATGACTTAATATGTCACTCCTTTCATTGTCACACCAAGGTTGGTTGATGAATAGTGCAAATCAATTTTAGTATTATGTAATTATAAAAGTTACAGTTTACAAACTGCAACTGTTCACAACAAACTTTGTAATGGAGTAAACAGTCTGTGACACTAATTGCCTTTAGTGCAGGATTCTAAAATGTTCCACAAATTTTCAACATGTGCAATTCAGCAAACAGTGTGATAGAGGAATCAGGTAGTATTTTGGAATATCCTTAGTACCACTTTTCCATTTAAAGATAAAATTTACACCCACACGGATTGCAACTCTGTATTCTGCAGTCACTAAAGAAACTGCTGTACTATATATTTTATTTTGTTATCTGACAGTCGGAAAAGACTTATATTTTTCTTTCAACTAAGCACTTATGATTTTGAAAGTAAAGTTTTGAACTAAGATAAGTCATAACCCACTTCAGTGGAGCAGTAAATAAAGCCTTATTCAGAGGAAAACAAAATGCATTTGTATCTGAAAATTATCCAAATAGTCTTATTTCTGTTATTTATTTTTGTAAATAAACATTTCCACATAAAAAGCCAGATGTCCTGGCGCATCAATCAAGAATGTGCCAATTTAAAGCCACATACCTATATGCACAACTGCTGCTGCTACTACAGGTGACTTTTGTGCTCTTAGTAGCTGCTTTTGAGACCACACAAAAGTCAGTCTGCAAGAAAATGTTATAGCTACATTCTTGGAGAGTAGTTCCCACAGAGTCAGTCAGTCCATTTGCATACAGCACAGTTCAATATTGTGAGCTGCTCGATAATTTTATTCCCCTTGAGACTCTAGTGAGATAATCCCATCCCTAGTGTTAAACACAATCTTCCACCATTTAACAGAATGGCCTCTTCTATATTTATTTTTATTTTCTGATCTTTGAAGTATGCTTATGTACTATCTGCTGTTTTATGTATTCCTGTCACAGTATTTAACAAATATTTTTAAAAAGACTTATTTTTTCATAAAAGTATATCTAATGAGATACATTCAACAATTTTTTTAGGCTTTGGATGTTGTTGGGAAAGCAGGGACACCAAAATCAATCACCAGAGGTCAGACACACACGACTCCAGTTCTACTTGGCGTAGGTGAGCGTGCCGAATTGACATCTGAAGAGTACATACCGCTTTCACCAGTAATGGAAGGCTTTGTTATATTACGCAAAAATCCAGATTTTGAATTTACTAACTGAAAATAATTAAGTATGTATAAAAGCCACACATATATTCTTAATGTTTGTAGTAGAATAGGACATTTAAAATGCTTATTTTAGTGAAATACTTCGATATTGTGTAAAGTTTTCAAGAAAGGGCTAATTCATAGCTCTTTTTTTGTATTTGAGTAAATGTATTCATCAAATGAGTCTCCATGAAGAATGATTTCAAAGACAGGTCAGTAAATAAGACACTATTGCTTGTTTCCATTTTAAGAGAAGTGATTTTTATTTTTTTTTACCCAGGAGCTATACAATTGTCCTTCATGAAACATGAACAGTGTAACAGATTTCATTGCTGTTGATCACATACTTTTCTTTATATAATGGTAAACCTCAAACTGTTATACTCTAACTGATCAGTCTTAAGTAAATACTTCAGAATAAGCAACCAACAATACGTAACATTGTTGTCTGTGTAATTTAATTATTTCTTGAAAGAAGCCAGCTTCTTTATTTCATCTTCAGTTGTGGCTTCTTTGTGCTGTTTGAGATCTGCATTGCCAGCTGTGATGCCCCAGTCATCAGGGTGTGACATGGATGGGCAGTATGGGCGGCCTGACGCAGGTTTTATATTTTCCCAATAAGACCTCTGTGCTCTGTAAATGTATTGAAAATAATTTGTCATGATTAATGGATCTTCTATGTATTGTGAAAATAACAATTATTTGATCTAACTGCACCATTTAGTTCACATAAATAGTTTAAGGCTCTGCCTGTTCTGAAGTGATATGTGCACAAATTATGGTTAGGTTATACACATACTAATGACATTACTGGAGTATAATGTACAATAATAGCACGAGTACGTCTCAGAAAGTCGTTTTGGTGGAACACTAGATAGTGCCTGGTGTGCAATTTTTTGCAAGGTTTACTTTCCACTTTATTACATATTACAAGTATATTACTTATGTGAAATAAATATGGATTGCCACTGACATCTGTAATGATAGACAACTTTCAGAGATTATGTGAAGCCTTTCAAGATAAATACCTAATATGTGCAGCTGTAACTCAAGAAGAGGAAGGAAGAGTTTTGGTGAATTTCAAGCATTAACAAATTTCATCATAGGTCTTTACCAAGTTTATAATTAGGATGTTTGCACTTCCCTATGGTTCAGCGAACAGATTTGTTCACTCCAGTAAGGCACTGTGTTGCACCACCAACAAGTACTGAAATTTTGTTGCCACATATGGCAGTAACTGTCTACTGTCACTGTCTGACAAAGTCCCGTACCACCTCCACAAAATTTTACCATGCAGTACATGGAATAATCGGAAAGTATAAATAAGAATGAAGACCAAGAACTAAGTATTTGCATTAAGAAGTGTGTGAGACAAGGATTCAGTCTTTTGTCCATACTGTTCAACCTGTATGTCAAAGAAGCAGTGACTGAAATAAAATGTTATGGATTTGGGATGAATTCATGGTGAAAGTGCAATTGTAAGATTTGCTGATGTGAGACTCAGTGAAAGGGAAGAACTATGGCAGGACTTTTTGGAGGGAGTTCATAGTCTGATGAGCACACACCATACATTGATAGGAGACCAGTGAAATATCAAAGTATTGAGGATTAGCAGAAATGAAGTTAATGAAAAACTTCAACATTTGAGTCACAGAGTAGACCAAGTGAAGAAATTATGCCTTGAAAGCAAAGTACCACATGGTGAACCAAGCAAGGACATATAAACAGACTAGGATAGCCAGAAAGGCATTCCTCGACAAAGGAAGTGTAATAGTATGGAAACATCATCCTACATTGGAGGAATCCTACATTGTTTGCAACACAGAATTGTATGAAAGTGAATCATGAACTGTGGGGCAACCAAAAGGAAAAGTGAAATGTAGTGCTACATAAGGATACTGAAAATTAAGTTGTCTGACAAGGTAAAAACTGAGGCTCTCCAGAGAGAATAGTGAGAAAAGGAACATGCTGATCACAAACAAGAGGAGGCAGCTAGATGATAGGACATCAGAGTCACTTCCTTCGTACCACAGGGAGCCATAGGGATGAAAACTTTTGGGTGTTTGAATCAGTGATGATATAAGAATGCTAAATTGTGGGAACATGTTCAGTTGGGAACTTTTTTTATTTTTGTTTGTGGTTTTAGGGCGCAAAACTTCTATGGTCATTAGCACCCAGCCCGTGACGTAGGAAACGGGAAAAAAATGAAATTTAATATCAGCAGCAATGGGAACAAAGTCACAAAATTTGAGAAACTAAAGGCTGAAGGAATGCTTAAAAATCCACTATAGAAATGGGTTTGTTGTCCCCAAAAAAGCTTCAAATGACTGACTGCATTTCACTGTCACTAATAAACTGTAGAACGCGGTCAGCTGAGCGCGTGTCATCTGCTAAAATCGACGATAGATCAGGCGATAGCTGTAGACGGGAGCGTAACGGATTAAAATAGGGGCATTCAATTAAAAGGTGTCTGACCGTCCACAGCTGAGAGCAGTGGGGACAGAGTGGGGGAGGAGCACCGCTTAAAAGATGTCGATGACTAAAAAGACAGTGCCCTATCCGGAGTCTAGCTAAAATTACCTCCTCCCAACGACGCGTTCGGGAGGAAGAGGTCCAAGCGCAAGGAAGGGCTTTCACTTCCCACAATTTATTATGGGGAAGTGTTGACCAATGCGCATGCCATAAACGAGCAACTTGGCGACATAAACCGCTCCGTAGATCGGTAAACGGAAGAGACTGAATGGCTGGCCGAGGAAGAGAGACTGCAGCCTTGGCCGCTATATCTGCCACCTCATTCCCACAGATACCAGCGTGTCCCGGGAGCCAGAGGAACGCCACTGAGACGCCCCCCAGGTGGAGCAAGCGCAGACAGTCCTGAATCCGGTGGATCAGAGGGTGCACAGGGTAAAGAGCTTGGAGACTTAGGAGAGAGCTGAGAGAATCTGAGCAGATTACGTACTGTATCCGCTGATGGCGGCAGATGTAGTGGACAGCCTGGAGAACAGCGTAAAGCTCCGCAGTATAAACCGAACACTGGTCGGGAAGCCGAAAGTGATTTGGGGTGTCGCCAACAATATAGGCACTCCCTACACCTAACGATGTTTTCGAGCCGTCGGTGTAAATAAATATGGCTTCCGTCATTTGTGCACATAGAGCAGCGAATGCCCGACGGTAAACAAGTGTAGGGGTACCATCCTTGGGAAATTGACATAGGTCTCTGAGCAAGTCGATCCGGGGACGGAGCCAAGGCGGTGCTGTACCCCAAGTTGTCAAGAAGGTTTTAGGAAAGCGGAAGGAAAGAGAATGGAGCAGTTGACGGAAGCGGACTCCCGGGGGTAGTAGGGAGGAGGAGCGGCCTGCATACCCGACATCAAAGGAGGCGTCGAAAAAAAGGTCGTGGGCTGGATTAGCAGGCATGGAAGACAGATGGCTAGCATAACGACTCAGAAGGACTGCCCACCGATTGGACAGCGGAGGTTCAGCAGTCTCAGCATAAAGGCTTTCCACAGGGCTGGTGTAAAAAGCTCCAGACACTAAACGTAATCCACGGTGGTGGATAGAGTCGAGACGCCGAAGAATAGACGGCCGAGCAGAGTAGACTATGCTTCCATAATCCAATTTCGAGCGCACTAAGGTGCGATAGAGGCGGAGAAGGACCACTCGGTCCGCTCCCCAGGAGGTACCATTCAGGACACGGAGGGTGTTAAGGGAACGCAGACAGCGAGCCGAAAGATAGGAAACGTGGGAGGACCAGCACAGTTTTCTGTCAAACGTAAGACCCAAGAATTTAGCGACGTCGGGAAACGGAAGGTTGACAGGACCTAGATGTAAGGAGGGCGGAAGAAACTCCTTACGTCGCCAAAAATTAACACAAACGGTCTTACTGGGTGAGAAACGGAAGCCGGTTTCGATGCTCCACGAGTGGAGGCGATCGAGACATCCTTGAAGACGTCTTTCAAGAAGGCTGGTCCGTTGAGAGCTGTAGTAGACCGCAAAATCATCCACAAAGAGGGAGCCCGAGACATCAGGAAGGAGACAATCCATAATTGGATTAATGGCAATGGCAAACAGTACAACACTCAGCACGGAGCCCTGGGGTACCCCGTTTTCTTGGGAGAAAGTACGGGAGAGAGTAGTGTTCACCCGCACCCTAAATGTGCGCTCTGCCATAAATTCGCGAAGAAAAAGGGGCAGCCGGCCTCGAAAGCCCCAAGAGAACAGTGTGCGGAGGATGCCTGTCCTCCAACAGGTATCGTATGCTCTCTCCAGATCAAAAAATATTGCTACCGTTTGGCGTTTCCGGAGAAAATTGTTCATGATATAAGTGGAGAGAGCAACAAGATGGTCAACAGCAGAACGATGCTTTCAGAATCCGCATTGGGCTGGTGTTAAAAGACTGCGGGATTCCAGCCACCAAGCTAAACAGTAATTCACCATACGCTCCAAAACCTTACAGACACTACTCGTGAGAGAAATGGGGCGATAGCTAGAGGGGAGATGTTTGTCCTTTCCAGGTTTCGGAATGGGAACGACAATAGCTTCCCGCCATCGCCTGGGAAAGGTACTGTCGGTCCAAATTCGATTATAAAGGCGAAGGAGGTAACGCAGGCTATGGGTTGATAAATGCAGCAACATTTGGACATGGATACCATCCGGTCCTGGGGCGGAGGAGCGAGAAGAAAAGAGGGCATGTCGGAGTTCCCGCATGGAGAAAACAGTATTGTAGCTTTCGTGATTTTGAGAGGAGAAAGCAAGATGTCGCACTTCCGCTGCACGTTTCTTTGGGAGAAACGCTGGCGGGTAATTTGAAGAGCTCGAAATCTCAGCAAAGTGCTGACCCAATGAGTTAGAAATGGCGACGGGGTCCACTAAGGTATCATGCGCGACAGTGAGCCCAGAGACCGGGGAGAAACTAGGCGCGCCCGAGAACCGTCGAAGCCGACTCCAAACTTCCGAGGAGGGAGTGAAGTTGTTAAATGAGCTAATAAAGAATTTCCAGCTTGCCTTCTTGCTATCGCGGATGACGCGACGGCATCGCGCACGGAGCTGCTTATATCGGATACAGTTGGCCAAAGTTGGATGGTGACGGAAAATGCGAAGAGCACGTCGCCGCTCACGTATTGCGTCATGGCATGCCTCGTTCCACCAAGGAACTGGGGGGCGCCGGGGCAATTCGGAGGTGCGTGGTATTGAACATTCCGCAGCTGTGAGAATAACGTCGGTAACATGTGTGACCTCATCGTCGACGCTGGGAAAGCGACGGTCATCGAATGTCGCTAGAGACGAAAAAAGTGTCCAATCGGCTTGGGCAAACTTCCAGCGTCGCGGGCGCATATATGGCAGTGGAGGCTGCAGTCTAAGGACACATGGAAAGTGGTCACTCGAGTGTGTATCATCAAGGGCGAACCATTCGAAGCGCCGAGCTAGCGGAACAGTACCGACCGCAAGGTCCAAATGAGATAAATTTGTCGTGGAGGCAGACAAAAATGTGGGGACCCCAGTGTTGAGGCAGACTAGATCCACTTGGTGGAAGACGTCTAGCAATAGTGAGCCACGTGGATAAGGATGTGGAGATCCCCAAAGCGGGTGGTGGGCATTGAAGTCCCCAACCAGCAAATAGGGGGGTGGAAGCTGACCAAGAAGATGAAGGAGATCAGCTCGTGCCATTGGTGTGGACGATGGAATGTATACCGTACAAAGAGAGAACGTGTATCCAGAAAGGGAAAGACGGACGGCGACAGCTTGGAAGGAACTGTTTAAGGGGATTGGGTGATAATGGAGAGTATCATGGAGAGTATCATGGAGCAGAATCATGAGTCCTCCATGGGCTGGAGTGCCTTCAACAGAGGGGAGGTCATATCGGACGGACTGAAAATGAGGGAGAACAAAGCGGTCATGGGGACGCAGCTTTGTTTCCTGAAGACAGAAGATGACGGGCGAGTAGGATCGTAAAAGGATTGACAATTCATCCCGATTGGCTCTAATGCCGCGGATATTCCAGTGGATAATGGACATAGGGTGAACAGAAAATGGAGGAACGTGACCAAAGGTGCTGTCAACTCAACGACTGCTCAGAGCTTGCGACCGACAGCATGGAATGGCATTCAGTCGAAGGCAGAAGATCCTGATCCATAGGTTGGTCAGGAGCAGCTCCTGCCACCAACGATCGGCCAGTTGACCGGCCACCAGCAGTGCGCCTCGGCGACACGGAAGATGGCCGAGGGCGATTTCCACCAGGTGGTGCTGTAGATGGGACACGCCTTGGCGGAGAAGGAGAGGAACTGTGTTTCTTCGTAGCCTTCTTGGAAGTATGATGTTTAGATGAAGGAGGAACTGATGGTTGTGAAGTTGCGGTACGTAAAAACTCTTCACGAGAATGCTCTTATTTCGAAGACTTGGCGTCTGACTTTTGGGCCCGAGATTTAGCAGAACCCGACGAAGGGTGAGCCATAGAGTGGGCAGGCGAAAGTGGTGAGGTTGAACGGGCGATCTTTGCGCTGGCCGATCTGACGACCGTGGTACTAAAGGTGAAGTCGCAAGTCTGCGTGGCCGCCTCCTTTGTTGGCGGAGGAGAAGCAACGACAGTGCTGTATTTTCCTTTCTGAGGCACGGTGGGCTGTCGACTGGCGAGTAACTTTCGAGCAGCAAAGGTCGACACCTTTTCCTTCACTCTTGTTTCCTGGATGAGCTTTTCGTCCTTAAAAACGGGGCAATCTCGAGAGGAAGCAGCGTGGTCACCCATACAGTTGATGCAGTGAGGGGATGGAGGTGGACAAGCACCCTCATGGGTATCCTTGCCACACGTAACACATTTGGCCGGATTGGAACAGGACTGGCTGGTGTGATTGAACCGCTGACATCGATAGCAACGCGTAGGCTTTGTGACATAAGGGCGAACGGAAATTATCTCATAGCCTGCTTTGATTTTTGATGGGAGTTGAACTTTGTCAAATGTCAAGAAGACAGTGCGGGTTGGAATGATGTTCGAGTCAACCATTTTTGTAACCCGATGAACAGCGGTGACGCCCTGGTCAGACAGGTAGTGCTGAATTTCTTCGTCAGACAATCCATCGAGGGAGCGTGTATAAACGACTCCACGCAAGGAATTTAAGGTGCAGTGCGGTTCCACCCGGACAGGGAAGGTGTGGAGCAGAGAAGTACGCAGCAATTTTTGAGCCTGGAGGGCACTGTGTGTTTCTAACAACAGGGTACCATTCCGTAATCTGGAACAAGACTTTACAGGACCCGCAATTGCGTCGACACCTTTCTGAATAATGAAAGGGTTGACCGTAGAAAAGTCGTGACCTTCATCAGACCGAGAAACAACAAGGAACTGTGGCAACGATGGAAGAACCGTCTGTGGCTGAGACTCAGTGAACTTACGTTTGTGAGCAGACATAGTGGAAGGTGAGGAAACCATTGCGGAAGAATCCCCCATGATTACCGGCGTCTCCGATGGCGCGCTCCTCCCTTGTGAGGGCCCTCACCGAGGGCACACCCGCCTTAGGTGATTGTTCACACCTCTGGTCACACCTCCCGACAAATGGACGGAGGGACCGATCGGCACTTTCGGAAGGTATCAGCTCGGGTAATCACCCCTCCCTGGGCCTGGCCGTTACCAGGGGGTACGTACATGTCCTACCTGTCTACCCGGGGCGGGGAATTACGCGTTACCCCGTCACCGGCTACGCATGGAAGTGCGTGGGTCGGCCTTCAGACACGCACAGGGAAAAAAAAAGAGAAAGGGAAAGGGAAAGGGAAGAAGAGGGGGTCTCAAACGCCGCAGCGGAGAAAAGGGCAAGGAGAAGAGGGAAGGAAAAGAGAAGGACAGAGGAAGGACAAGGACTTGCAAGTGTAGAAAGCAAGGAATGTGGAACAGTTTCAAGCGTCCGTCTCCGGACGTAGGCATAAACCATACTCCCAGAGGGGGAGAAAGGGAAGGAAAGAGCCAGAGGTGAGGGGGGTGGGCGAAGATGGGGGACGGGGAGGGATGCAGAAAGGGAAGGGGAGGTATGCAGCCCGGAAAGGAAGGAGGGCCACATTAGCTCGGGGTCCCGTGCTCGCTACGCACGTGTCCACAAAAGAGTTGTGGACCCCCTGGGGGGAGTTGGGAACCTGTAAACTATTTCCATTTGTTGTGAACTGTGGAAGGGAAACTGTAAAAATATTACAGCAGCATGTGTGACATGAAGACATGCAGTACACTGATATCCAGGTGCACAAAAAAATTTTCTGTTCTTAAAATTTTCAGATGTGACAAGTGTTGGTGAATAGAAACTGTAAAGTAGTAAAAGTATGCATTGTCACTTAAGGCTTAACACTCAAATTAACTCGGTCTACAATGCTTTTGGGTTAGTTTATGTAAACCAGCAAAATTACTAATATTAGACGGTCACTAGTTTCATGAAATACAGTAATTCACATATCTTACACCTCTGACAGTCTTGGAGAATTCTTGATATCTGTGTCAACTTTCTGGATGCAGTAGGCTTTCACAGTTTTTATAACTGTATAGAAAGTGTTGTCTGGTTAAGTTAAAAAAAAAAAAAGAAAAATGGCTCTGAGCACTATGGGACTCAATTGCTGTGGTCATTAGTCCCCTAAAACTTAGAACTACTTAAACCTAACTAACCTAAGGACATCACACACATCCATGCCCGAGGCAGGATTCGAACCGGCGACCGTAGCAGTCGCATGGTTCCGGACTGCACGCCTAGAACCGCGAGACCACTGCGGCCGGCGGTTAAGTTTCAGTTTCATATCAAATATTCTGTTGAACATAATTTGTGTGTCAAAAATATAAAAACAATTTGAAGCCACTGCCAAATGAAAACCCCTGAATTCAAAATTGTAGAATCATCTTACCTGGCTCTAACCCATGGCTTTGTGTGCATCATCAAACCACCTCCCCATAAATCATGTTTTTCAGTGGCCTTTGACTGTTTACCACGCTCCTCAATAAGTTCTTCTGAAATTGCCCTGTAAATGAAAAATGTATATTTAACACCATCTGAATGTAACTTTTTGTGCATATATCCATATAAATTAACACTAAAAAGTCAACAGATTATTTTCCCTAGTCGTGGCTTGAGCACAGTGTTAAATTTCTGCTGTGTTAAAGCCAGATGTACATCATACAAATAAAAAGGACTATTTCACTGTAGGCAAGGAGAGAGTAAAGAGGTGATTCATTCAGTATAATTTAAAATGTATCTCAAATTTGAGCTACCAATCTCTGAAGAATGTGTATTATATTACTATTTTATGTAGGAAACTGCAAAGGTCCTGTGCAGTATTTGTCTACAGGTGTCAGATGTAAATAAGGACAAAACAAATGTAACACGATTGGTTGGAGTCCAGGTTGTGAAAATGCATGAGACAATTGCACACAGCAGTTTATGGAAACTAATGAGTCAGTTGTCAAGGTACTGTGTGTGAGCAATCCAGCTGGACCACATGAAATCATGATGTACATCTTTACTGACTTCAAACCATCTGCACATAGTGACATCTTGTTTGCAATTTTAGTGGTAACACCTGTGGTCTATTGCTCATTGCTGTCTAATTAATGAAATATTGCTATGAAAGGAGTGTCACAGTTAAAAATAACATCAATAAAGGGTAAGCTAGCAATTTTAGTACAGTGTTTTATAGCTCTTTTACTAGAAAATGATACCATTGTTGCAATACTCTGATGGTTAACTTCACTGCAAATATTAGCAAGCTTGCTTACATGGAGTCTGCAGAGCAAGTGTATCATACTAAAAGTTGATTCTAGATTCCGATTACAAATTGTTACAGCTTATGGAGGGAGACCAGTAGTTTGAGTTTGGATTAGAATGTTTGTCTGGACTGTATTCTTCCCATTAAAGGGGAAACTTTGGCTGCTTACCTAAATATTTCACATTGTGAAATTCTCTGCATTTACTAGAAGCAAGTGTGCTTATGTTCTTGTGTCCAGGAAATTTCTCACGTTTTTCAGCCCAGTATTAGGCCATATCAATGTTTTCCTGTCGAGCCGAAGGTCATCAACAGTACCTCTGGTGTAGTTGGGCCATTGCGAAAGATATCCCATTCCCTGGGCTTCATTACATTTGCATTTGTTGTCCACGTCATCTTTAAGAGCCCGTTTAGTTAGATTTGTTTTGACTGATGTTACATGCATTCTGATGCAATTCAGTGTTCTCCACATCTTCCAGCTAGATGTATTGTCACTTTACATCTCTTGGGAGGCATAGTGGTCCTTCAGGGGCTGATGTAGCTGATCACTAAGGAATCTTGTGGGATTTAAGTCTCCCAGTTCTGCATAAAGCACCGTGTACAGGGTGCCACTCGTTAAGAATCTGTTTAAATTTTTGTGTATGCTTTTGTGTATGCTTGTGTAAAGTACTTCGGGATTTATGATCTTAGAATCTGAACACACTATATAGTTTCCAAAGTGGGGTGGGTTTCATGCATTCTGTTAGCCTGCGTATGTCATTTAGGCACATACAGACTTTTTGACATGTGCAAATCTGGACCATATGTGGCATGCATATTCCTCCTAGGAAAGTAAGGTGCTTGGGCAGATGTTCTTAATATAGTTGGTTTCCCTGCTCCTTTACTATTCACTTTTTTTCACAAGCTGTTTATAGTGACAATCTTTTGGTGAGTCTTCTCACAGTGATATTTGAATGTCAGTGATGTGTCGAGCATGACATCCAGATATGTTGCTTTGTGTGTTCCAGGTTGCTGCCATTCCAGGTGACATTCATTTTTCTGTTTGCCTGTTTTGAGTTTGAAGTAGGATTCTTACATTTTAAGGTTGTCAGGTGAAAAGTCATTCATTTAATGTGTCTTCTGGCCTTTGTGTCAAATTCTTTCTTCAAAGTTATTTAGACCCTATAAGGGCTTGGGTGAGTTAGTGTCACCAGAAGAGGTTGGTCATTTATGGTGGAGGATGCTAAGTTCACCCAACCTGGATATGACGTGACGTCATTATGACGTATACACGCTTTAGTCGATTAACGCACCTATCGACTCTTACGAACGTTCGAGATTCTGAACTGTTGTCAGCTAGTGGTTTGTTTTGACACGTGCGATTCTGAAAACAGCTCAGTGTGGCAGCGTATATGTATTTCGCCAAAATAAAAGAGCTGGATATTAATAGAAATATTCCTGACCGTGGCCTTGAAAACACCACGTAAAAAAGTGAAGTCTTCTTATGTCCCGACCAGATTAGATTGTGTGATTGTTGTATTGAATGCTTACGCCGAAAATAATATTTGTTTATTATCAACATTTTGGTCTGGTTTCATACAACTGGTCTTGTCAGTACATATTAGATTGTAGCAGCATACTCTTGCTGACTTTTTTTTTCTTAATTTATATAGCTGAAAGAGAACTCGTGCAAGTTTGTTAGCTAAGTAATTTATATGTCCATCCCAAGATAATTCCATGTAATTTTACACTCGGACCGCAGAGACAGGTACCTTAGTGTCCAGTAATGACTGATGTGTAGAATGATTGAATTTCGAACTTAAAAAGAAAAATATGAGGCATTGTTTAAGAAAAATCGTCGACCGGGGATCAAATACGAGGGGAAGTGGATTTCTCAATGTAATCTTAACCAAATGTTAGTGTCTAGTACTGATTGACGTATGAAATGATTGAATGCAGTGTCAAAAGCATTACATGGTGGTAAGCTTTTCTCTCATTAGTCTCTCGAATGCTGAACACACAATTAGAGACAAGCAAACGAAAAACAACGCACAGGACACAAACACAGTACAATACACAATTTAAACGCAAGGAACGCAAAACATATTTAAACGAATGGCGCAGAGCACGGCGCTACCCTGTCACAATCTCTCGAAAGTTCACAAAAGTCGAATAGTCGATATACGGTTTCTATCGTTTTCGATGTAGCGTGTATACGTCATAATGACGCCACATCGTATCCAAGTCCGGTGAACTTAGCATCCTCCATTTATGGTGGTACAATTTACAGTAAAATGCACTGACATGCACTACTCATGTTTATGAAAATTTTTTACAATGCAAGATGATTCTTCTTTCTATCAGGATATGAGTGGCTCTTGTGAAATGTGTGTTTAAAGTCAATAGAATTCAAGACAGGGTTCTCAAGAAACAGTAAAGCTAGAAGAAAAGCATTACTTCATGAGGTGGAAGCCATCCTGTGCACAGGCACAGTACACTATGCACGGCACATTCTGGAGTGTTTCCCCGACTTGCCTAGTGTGTTGCGCATTAACTGCAGCTGCATGGTTACCCTGTGCATAATGTGCATACATTGACTATCTAGTTCTGCACAATAAGCCAACCTCTCTCTATGTTTCCTGTATTTTTGTCTGGGATCCCTGTCAACATTAAACTGTTCTCCCAGGAAGCTGAACTTACTAGGCAAGATAACCACTGAAACAGACACATTGTGTACCTGAAAAGCCAGCTGTGATATATTCCATGGATTTCAGGGTATGTTCAACACTAGTAATTGGGAAGTTTGTTCCTGTATAACTCCAACTGCACACGTCAACAGCATTACAGAGCCTCCACCAACTTGAACAGATTCACGAGGTTGTCTCCATACCCTTACACATCCATCGACTCTGTAAAATTTGAAATGAGACCCGTCTGACCAGGCAATATGTTTCCAGTCATCTATAGACCAATGTTGGTGTTGATGGGCTCAGGCGAGGTGTAAAGGTTTGTGTCATGCAGTCATCAAGGGTACACAAATGGGCCTTCAGCTCAAAAACCCATATTGATCATATTGATCATGTTTCATTGAGTGGTTCGTACGCTGACACTTTTTGAGGGACCAGCATTGAAATCTGCAGCAGTTTGCACAAGGATTACACTTCTGTCACACTGTCATCAGTCATCATTGGTCTTATTCTTCGAGGATCTTTTTCCAGCCACAGTGATGTTGGAGATTTGATGTTTTAGCAGATGGCACACTTGTGAAATGGTTGTACAGGGAATCTCTATTTCATCACTACCTCTGAGATGCTGTGTCCCATCACTCGTGTGCTGCCTGTAACACTGTGGTCAAACTCACTCAAATCTTTATAACATGCCATTGCAGCAGTTGTATCCAATCTACCAACTGCACCAGATACTACTTGTCTCATATAGGCATTGCTGACTGCAGCACTGTATTCTGCCTGTTTATGTATCTCTGTAATCTCCTGGTAGCAATACTGAACAATTTATGGGGTTCTTAGAAAATTTATTTCTATGTGCAGAATAATGCCAAATACTATATGTTAATTTTTGTTGATTTAAACTTTGATATCATCTATAAGCTCTTCTGGATCATTTATTCCAATCCTAAAAGGCATCTTACATGTGTGAATTTTATTCACACACATCAATTTTATTGTCTTTAAACTATGATTACTTACCATTTATTGTCCGAATGCAAAGAAGTATGGGTAAAACAATTTAAGATCCAGAAGAAGATTTTTAAATTCAGTAAGGCCTTCATTAGGATACTAAATGATAAAGACTTAACAGCTTTCAAGATAAAATAGAGAGGCTGAACTGGAATAATATATATGCTGGCAAAACCTTTAATTCCTTTGGGAAATTTGTCAGCGCACACAAATTTTGACAGCTTCTATCCAATTGTTGTGAAACATAATGAAACAAAAGTAAGGAGACATGCAAAACTATCATAAGTAGTTCACACCTCATTTACAGAATCTAGCATGGTTATTTATACTGTGTCATAAGGTTAACAGTGGTACAGTTGACTAAATTATGTATAAACGGCAATATGTATCAGAAATTATGTTAAGGGAACTGCAGTCTCAGGCACTTTGAGTATCATTGTCATTGAGAATTAGATAGATGTAGGCAGTGAGAGTTACAAATGCCAGTACTACTGCAGATGACCTTGGTCTTATTTGTTAATGCTACAAGGTGTCCAGTTCCTCATTATCTGCTAATACCGAGTCCAAACCTTATACTGCTTGTGGTTATCCCTTTCTACAAAAACCTGCATACAATGACACTGTGTACCCAGTAATAAGTAGAAGTACAAGACGATATTAAAACAACAGTAAAACCGAACTGCTCTGAGTCTTAAGACACGTGTGTCCCATCAAACTTTGTAATTGAAGAGATAAAGGAGTTAATAATACATGACATCGTCTGTGCACATTAATAAATTGGCTCTTTGTTGGCAGTACTGTCTAGTATGTCTAAGAAAGACAACAGCTGTTATCTCCATGAAAGGGGTGACAAATATTGTACTAAGAATTATTGGCCAGTTTCTCTTGGTCCCTATATTTCCCAAAATAATTTAATGTTTATACACCAGCAAATAGGTCTGCATTTGACAAATAATATCATCTTGACAATCTCATTTGGTCAAATATTGCCAAATGTCCACAGTCAAACCTGTTTAAAATGTTATTTATTTTGCACAGATCTCTTATGAAACAAACTATGTGCTGAAGCCACACTAGTTGATACAATCAAGACATTTTACTCATTAAACCATAAAATATTGCTGGATAAACTGTAGTGCTATGGCACCTTGAACTGAAGTCTTAAGTATCTTCAACAATTCCTACCTAAACAAATCACACTAAAGCAATGAAAATTCGCTGTTCTTTAAAGTTACTCAAGGTGTTCCCAAAAGCCAGTGCGAAGACCACTGCTGTTTATAATATTTATAAATAACCTGCCCAATAAACATGCTGTGTAAATATGTACTTTATGCAGATGACATTCATAAATTCTGGAGAGATGTGAACAAACCAAATGTAAGAATACTTCATAGACACTGAAACCATGATGGGAAAAAAGCACCTGTTAGTTCACCACTAAGGAGAGAGGAAAACAGCTTACCTAATGTGGTATGGTTCAAAGCCACAGCAGCCTCCAATGTAGCGTATGCCAAGTTTGTATGCTTCTCGAGCATAGCGATGAATGTCCCAGCGAGTAACAACTCTAGGTTCTAGAGCTATAAAATTAGAAATTACATTATTTAGTGACATAGCTGAAAGTAAACACAATATTTTCACAAAATAAACATATTTGAAAACTTTGCAATTATTTACTGCCTACCAAATGGAAATTCTGGCAGATCAATAAAGCCTTGGCGACCAGCATCTGGAGTGTGATAAGCTAGTGGTTGGCTCATAAGGTGAACTTTGATTCCTTCTTTGTCAAGAGCTTCCTTCATCAACTTTACAGTGTCCAGCACAACAAATGGATCAAAATGACAGTTTACACCAACTGCAACAAATGGTGGGTATAAAAAGAATTCTGCAGAAGGAAGAATAAGAATAAAAATTCAGTGATGTTTCATTACCAATATCAGCTCCTGCTTTTGCCATTCTCACTGCACATTCTCCTGCTGGAATACTGTGTAAGTCTCCAAGTGGACCAATGCACATTGTGGCTGCTACTGCTTTGCCAGATGCTTTGCAAACTTCAATAGCCCACTCCATTTCTTCCACATGTTCAAAATACTGTTAAAATTTTCAAGGTTAGTGTATATGTTATGGATTCTAATTTGATATTGGACAAAAAGAAAGATAAATAACAAGATGTTAAGGAGGGCTGAATGTAACGTAGAGAAACTTATGGCTATAACAAGTTCAGTAAGTTAAAATAAATAGACTTTTATACATTGATGTATAATCTCACTGACACACAATGTCACAATTTCATATCCATTGTTACATATGTAGTGACTATGATTATGATTTCCACTCTCGAGTCTGTGATACATTGATAAAGTTAATTAGTATGGGAAACACGAGACTAAGTATGCTTTAGTAGTGAATGCATTCCTTTCACAGCTATTCAGTACTGAAACAAATAGTATTGGAGGTTGTGAGGGCTTGATATATAAACTACAGCAAGACTGACTTCTCTGTATCTGTTCCCAGAGCCCAGACTTTCTAGTATTAATGTGCTATGGCTACAACAGAATATTACCCATCTTGGAAATTGGGCATCTACATGTTTTGGGTGCCGATATTCACCAAACTTGCTATTCAATTATACACATTTTTGTGTGTCCATTAAAATGCCAGTACATCTCAAATCCTGCAACATTACCCACCAGCAAATGTCATTCCTTCCATACTAAGTTGTAATGTTTCCACAGCTCATGAATTATAATCTAAGGCAAGGGCAATGTGTTTTCATGCCCAAATATGGTCATGGAAATCCTGCTACAATTGAGAGGATGTGAATAAACTTTACTGGTTGAAGTGTGCCCCTCCAAAACATTAATTTGAAATATAAATGTGGAGAAATAATTTTATTCTGTGTCTCTTAAATCTAACTGGACAAGAAGTGTGATTTGTCTTAGATCAAGACAATTTTAACAAAATATTTGAGTCAATCCCAGGCCAAAAGAAAGTCTTATTTTAAGACACACAAGGCTGGCTACTGGTAGGGAGCCAATACGGGGCTTCCATGACATAGGAAGAGAAGTGTGTAGGCGTAAGGGACACCAGACCACTCTGACCTATGCATGAAGGGAGACTGCCACCATTATTACAGAAAGTATAATCAGAATGCTACTGTGGGAGGGATGGGAAGGATGTGAGTAGGACAATCCTTATTCCTCATTTTTGAGCAATGTCCTACTCACTATCCTTCCCGCCCCACTCACAGTGGTATTCCACCGCCCACTGACTCTACACAATATTGTCAACCATCACTACACAACCCTGCTCCCAAACCCTTGCCTCATGGCTCATACCTGCAAAAGACCTAAAAGCATACCCTGTCCCATAGATCCTCCCACCACAACCTACTCCAGTTCAGCCACAAGCATCAACTATCCCATCAAAGGCCTGTGAAACCAGTCATCTGATCTATAAGCTAAGTTTTAACCAATGTGCTACCTTCTACATGAGCTTGACAACCAACAAGCTGTCTGCCCGCATGAATGGCCACCGACAAACTGTGGAAAACCCCATTGCTGAGCACGCTGCCAAACAAGACATCCTTCATTTAAATGACTGCTTCACAGCCTGTGCCATATGGATCCTTCCCACAAACACTGGCTTTTCCAAATTGCGCAGGTAGGAACTCTCCCTGCAACATATCCTATGTTCCCGTAACCCTCCTGTCCTCAACCTTTGTTAATCATTGTCCCATCCCTGTTCCCATTCCAGCACCACACAGCCCTCCATTCCACCAAAACACCCACAGTCTCCTCTCTTTTTCCACTACACACACCCCTTCCCTCTCTTCAGCCTTTGTCTAACCTCCCAATCACACCTAGCTGCCCTACCTTCTCTCCATGCCATCCCTGTGTGCTCCGACAAGCAGCACTTTACTGTCCCCCACACATATCCTGCTGTCCCTCCCCTCCCTGTCCCTGACCCAGCCTTCACCTCATCCCCACCACCAAGCTGCATCTGCCATCATGTACTGCTGCTCGCAGTATTGTCTCAACAGCCAGAGACTGTGCTCATGTGTGAGAGAGAGGGGGTGTGCGTGCGTGCAATTTCCGATGAAGGCCTTGTTGCCTGAAGCTTATTTTCAGACAGTCTTTTTGTTGCGACTATCTGTGATTCAGCATCTCTACTATATGGTGAGTAGAAGCTATCCTTTTCATAACATTCTGACACCTTTAAATACATATAAAATTTGACAGATTTTATGAATAACTTTCGCTGTATGTAGCACATGTGAATGGAAGTGCATGCACAACACACCTTCCATTTTCTCTAAATTGGAGATAGACCTCTTGCCAAACACAAACACACACACACACACACACACACACACACACACACACACACACACACACACACACACACATATATATATTTTGTATAGCAGACTGAAAGGAACTGTCATTAGCTCCAAGGTTCATCCAACTACTGCTGAGCCCACAGCTTGCTGCTCATGGTTTAACTAACAGGCAATAATGTGAACCTTACAAGCAGTTCTATTACTACCAATTTGGGGTTAAAAATTGCTAAACCCTAGGTCTGAAGACATGTTTCAGATTTGAAATGGAATTTAACAAGAGATCAAACAATGGAAAATCCAGGATGGAATGTAAAAAGATAATAGGGATGTATTAAGTATGGTGAAAAAACAAAGTCTTAATTTGAATTAAGATGAGGACAGGAGTTATCATGGAGAAACAGAACAGATGTAAACATTGTTGTAAACAAGAAAGTTAAAAAAAATTGTTATTTAAGGAGTTACAGACAGAATAGCAAGGCTTTATTTAAAAATAAGTATTCACCCCAGAAATTATCAGAGTCTGTGCACCAGTGAGGAGATGGAATGCTAACGATAAATTTTAATTTATTATTAGTAAACCAGGAAACAAGTCTTTCAGGGGAAAACTTTGGGTACAGAAGGAACCCTAGGTATACATTAGTAGAATTGGACAAAATGTTTTCTATCTTCACCCTCTCAGAATAAAAATAAGACAAAGGCCAAATGTAATGAAGTTTTGTTTGCAAATTTGTGTACTTCAACTTTCAAGCACTAGCTCTTTCTGTAGCTAGCATGAATGCTGCTTTCTGTTGTGTGTTCTTGTGCTCCACTCAATATCGTCATCGTCGTCGGAAATAGCAGGCAGGTCCCCACCAATGTTTGCTTCTGCCCTTGCATCATGGTATAAAATACACACTGTTAAAATATGGCAGATAAAGATGTGGTTGCCAGAAGCTTCACGAAATGGGGAATCCTCTCACCATAGTAAAAAAACAATGTTTAAGAGAGCAGTGCCCGATGCAAAGATGTGTGAGGGTCACTTCATCCTGCCTGAGCAACTGGTGAGAGAAATGTCATGGCTGAATAGTCTACTTCACCAGCTGCAGCTTATTGTCCATTACTGCCAGCCATTCCTCATTCCACAACTGCATTAACTTCCTGTGTAGTGGAGCAGCAACAGCCTGCAAGGGAATAGGACAATGTACCCCATCCTATCCTCTGCAGGTCTCCTTGGCAGCCCAATTGGCCAGTTGATTTTCCTGTATCCCTAAATGACCTGGCACCCAGCGAAAAACACCTGCTTTCCCTGCCATTGGAGTAAGTGTAGCTGGTCATACATCAGATGGGCCAATTTCTCAGCTGGATGCAAATTCTGTAACAGTCTTCTGACTAACACCACTTCTCGACCTTGTTTTCAAACAATAATACTGGTCATCTCTCAACAGTTACATCATCAGTGACAAGCTGAACCCTAATCTTTAATTTTTTGAGAATTTCCCGAGTTCTGTGACTAATGTGAACCAAACAAATACTAAAGTGACTCCTGAAAATTCCTACATTTTGAAACTAATTATTATGGAAATATGTTGAAAATTATGGAGTTTATTATGAAATAAAGTAAACTAAGCAGGTTTCATCCCAGAAATTAATTTGATCAGCATAGCATGATTAGGCATGGTCTTTAAGTCAGCCCTTACTGCCTGCTGACTTGACATTTCCTTAGTCAACCCATTATTATGAGCTCTCCAATTTGATATGGAATCCAAATCTTGTTCTTACTACTGTACACATACACACAAAATTATCAGTTGTCAAAACGCAAAACAAGTCTTAATACTAACTTGGAATCAAATTTCAGAAGTTAGTTTTATGTGATGTCAATTATCTTGAGAACTTAATAAGCGGACTACAACATGACCATCAGAGCTTGATTTGTAAAGAAAGAGGTTTCAGTACTGTAGCCTTCTGGATTGGGAGGGGTGAGATATTTTTGAAATTTAGACCTCTTAAAACATTATTCCAATAATTTGCTGCACTTTTTAAAAGCATGAATACAATATTTGTACTGGTAAAAATGAAGTTCTGTTGTACCACAACTCAATCTGCAGTTCTGATTCTTTCAAGGTACTGGCACTGAGGGCGAGTGCATACTACCACAATTCAAGCACTAGTGACAGATATTTTGGAACCGATAAAGACACTCACATTTTTCCAATGAGTGATAATTTTTTGGCAGCCATTAGGGGCATTTTAACAGCAAGTAGGCAGAGACATTTCACAGGAAATGATTACAAAGTTTCTTTCATTCATTATCCTATCAAGGAGGCAAAGCCTTAGGAATGTGGAACAAGCAAAGTATACATGAACAAAAAACAAGCAAATCAAAAACTTATCTGCACATTGTATTAATCTATTCACTGTACTGATTAATCTAATCAAGTAAATTAGAGATAAGTTTTAACATTTCCAGTTCTACTATACAGCTGCTGCGTATCACCTATTGTTAAGTAATACTTACTTGATAACGGCATTTTTCGAAAAAAATTTTACATTTTTAAATACTGAATCTTATTTACCATACTTATTCTGCAACTTAACAACACACTGCTAGTTGCTCAGCAGCTGACAGAAATTTTCAGTCATTAAATCTAAATATTTAAATAATGTGTGGAAAGAATGGTTAAAGACATCTGCTTTTAATTTTCTTTTAACAAGTTGAGACTCCCAATAACCTAAGACAAAAAGGTAAATTTATACGAAAATTATTTTTATGTTGTCTTTTGTGATTTTGCATCACAGTTGAGCTGAAGCAGACAAAGTATATGAGCTTCTTGTTTGTTTGGAAGATTTTGAAACTGAGGGTGGAGTAGATGTACTACACTTGTCTGATTATCATATAGTCACAGGTACAGAAATGTAAATGAAGGTGGATACAAGCTTTCAGAGATTAAAAGACGAACTGTTAATTATTAACTACTTTTGGGCCTGCTTAGCTATCATCTAAGCAGAATCTGTTAAGATTGAGTTTGGACTTTTTTATATTTGTCATCAGAAAATAGTTTTTGAACCATACTTTAAGTATGCTGACTGAGGCAACTGTAGTGGTAGAGTGTAATTTCACCTCTACTTACAAGTCAAAACCCATTAACAAGACTGTCTCCTTACAGTTTATATATTTCCTAACTGTTCTTGCTAAAGTTTATTTTGCAAACATAATCAAGAACTTCTTTCACGAATACACTAACACTGAAGTATACATTGCTACAATTCAAAAAATATTTTCTTCAATAGCTTTGTGAAGTACGCAGTAGAATATATGCCTAGTCATCTTAGCAGTGGCTTTAAGGCTTCTAAATATGACTTCCATACAGATCATGAAGGTAGAATTAGATCAATACGAGTTCTCAGAAATGCTTTAGCAGTAGACCGCACTGATCAATCTTAATTCAGCAGGAGAAACCAATCAATAAAAGCACCTACACAGTGCATAGTTATTTGCAAATTACATATGTGGTTTTACCATTGAATCATGACAGTGTAACTGTATTTTGTATTATAATAAGAAATAGGAACATGAAATGGCAGTATTCAAGAATGGGCAAAAAACTGTAGAAAACATAGGGTGTATCTTGATTCCAGATAACAGGCTAGAACAGTGAGTAACACATTGACTGCCACATGCTTAGTGATGGATGTTTCACCACCAGACCAGGCACAAAGCATTAGGCCAGAGGCTCTGCTCCGGCTGCCTGCAGCCATACAGCAGTCATTGTGTTAAGGACAGCATGTAATGATGTGAGCTGAAGCAGGCTGTGATCGTCAGCTAATGTGCATCTGACCTGATATGTTGCATTCCAATTGTGAATTCCACTGATCAGATAGCTCATTGAGACTGATATGACTATGCCATTAAGCACATACTGGAAAAGACTACTCCAACACTGACATGGGGGCAAGTGCACCCTCGAGTGCACTTTAGCTCACCTGCAAACTGGTGCAACTAGTATATGCTAATTGGCCACCCTCCAGGTGGGCCTATTGCAAATGTTCTGTGCATGCACAAGCCATCTGACCGCCCCACCCTATGGCCATGGCCACAGCCACAGCAGTGAGGTCTGTCACATAGGCCCAGCTGCTTGACTGCTTGTGCTTCAGTTATTTACCTACTTGTACCTGCTGACACCTGGTTGCCCAAACCTTGACAAAAAGATCAAATTCTACATAATGACTAATCAGTTTCAACTTTCATTCACTTGAGAACTGCTGTCAAAGTGTTTATGTACATACATCCCCACCACACCATCTGCCAGGAAGTGAACCATTTATGTTTGTGTATCATTAAATAATTGTGATAAATATCACAACAATGTGCCTTCTTATAGTTACATAGTACCTGAAAAAGGTTTTCCTACCACAAGCAGAGATTAGCTTTTTTCAGTCTGGAGATTGGACATCAAACTAAAGTCTAACATCAATTTTCACAGGCATGGTAATATTAAATGCTAGAACCTTCTTATCTTTCTTATACCCTTACAGTATACAGAATGAATACTGTATTGATGTCAGATTTATGTTTCTTCCTTATTTGTGATCACATTTGTTTGGTATACCTGTATCCTCCTCAAAGAAGTGGTCTGGAGTAACAAACTGCTATGGTACCAAGCTCCCTTATGTTGTCTGTTGTGTAGTGTCTGATGTTTTGTGATCTTAATAAAGGTATAGACTTCATCATGGTAAGATACAATTTAATCTTCCTGGACCTTTAATATCAGCTTTGCTCAAATTACAAGTAACAAACACAGCCTAATGTTAGTATAAGTAATCAATACGTTTAGACATTTAATTTGGCTTTCAATACAGCAATAACCATATTTTAATCTGGGAATGGATAAAGTTGCAACTACCATACCTCACATATGAGAAAATCAACATCATTTTGAATGAAGACATCAACTTGGTTCTGGAACTCCTTCTGAACTTGTTCTTTTGTACCACCACTGAGATAGGTAGGAGTCTGGCTCAAACCACCTGCCACAAGAGCATCCCCTTCAGCAGCAACCTCTTTAGCTATGTCACATGCTGCTTTATTGATTGCTTTTCCCTGCAAATTTCCAGATATATCAGTTTAATCATTACATCTCATAGATCCCATTGAGAGTGAGGCCCTGCAGGGATATCTTTTAAGTCTTGGTAAATGTTATTCACACCATAATGCTTACTGTGAATATGGTCCATGAAATTAATAACTAGACATTAGTAGCTGCTTCTTTCCATTTATTGCTAAAGGTGCTTACACAAGTAAAATCTAACAAAACTATCAACAATGTTAACTATTTAAGGAAAGCTATTTCCTAAATTATATTTAATAATTGCTGCTTATCTTTTACTGCCAGCTCTATGCTCACATGATCACATTTCTACTTATCATAAAGTTATCTACACTCACAACTGAAGCCAGTCTGCAATGAACATTGCTAGTTGTAATGCAAGTAGGTTATTTCCACACCACCAACCTAGATAACCAGATTATCGAATGAACTATTGTTAATTTACCATTCACTTCAGCACACATCAAAAAATTATTCAATTTCATTCTCTCCAGCAGCCATGATATATCACTAACAGTGGTGCTCCATCTTTGTTAAACAAAGACATCCAAAGGAAACAGTTTACTGAACGTATTAGTCTTTTGTTTTTATCACTATCTGTGTGTTTGGTTAGCAGTACTACAAAGAAAAGGTCAGTCAAGCTATATCAAACCAAGATAAAATCCAGGATTTGCTCACAGAGATTCTGTAGGGAAGAGGGGGAGGTTCAGCTTTGCTTTGTGAGAGCACTGTGATGAGTCCATCACTTTTTTTTTTAAACATTGTCACCTTAGGTTACTTTTTAAAATTTGTTACCTTTTCCAACCTCCTTTGCTCTTTTAGGATCAAAATAAGTTATTTACAGGTTTCTGTATTCATGTTAATTTAAATTTTTAGAATGTTTCAATGATAAAAGTAGATAAAATCTAACCTGAGGGACTTCTGAAATTTGAGATTGATTTTTCCATTTTTCATTTTTGAGCATTTTTTATATTTTCTTCAACTCTTATTAGTGTCTAATATTCCTCTATTACTACTGCTTCTTTTTTGTTCTGAATTCCAGTTTTGCTGTAGTAACAAAATTGCTGCTGTGGTACTTGGTTCAGTTGTGAAAATAAACTTTTGAGATGGGAAAATGCAAATTCCACAGCTACTGGTTTGAAAAAGATAGTTTGAAAAGTGAAGTGTCTGCTTGGGGAAAAAAGTTAGTGAAAGTGATTGATTTTTTAGTGTGTGTTCTTGCTCTATAAATGGTGGCACAAAAGGTTTTCAGGCAATTTTTAACCACTCACTTGCAACAAAACTATCTATGAAATTAAGTGCAGACGATAGCAGGTACATTTATAAAACTTTCAGACCAGACAATCCTCAACTTAAAGTTCAGTAAGTGTGCCAAGAATATGGATGTTAAGTATCAAGGATAGTTACATCATTTCTGAATTGATTTGGAAAACAAGTAAATGATAATTACTCTATGGATTTGTCAAATGATGTTTATAACATTTTTAAGATGATGTCCTCTCAGTGTTCCTGAAGATGAAGGAACCAATTCATGGCATTCACTTCAGAACTATTCCAGAGATTTGACAGGCAGTAGACTGCACCATTCGTGCCATCAACAGAACAGGCTCTGCTAACGGTATACTATGCCTTCCACATTGCTGGCAACGGGTTCTACACAACACTGGTGACCACTTTGTAGGACATTGACACGTGCAAACATGTAACTCTTTTGTGTCGATAGTTGCCACTATGTAAGTTCCAACCCTCTAATTTTTTCCTTTCATTAATTAAAGTCAGTATCTCTTTTCTCACCCCCAGGATTTCTACTAGCCCTTGTCTTTTTACCTACTTTATCCTCTGCTGCCTTCACTATCTTCACTATTTCATCTCTCAAAGCTACCCATTCTTCTACTCTATTTCTTTCACCTGTTCTTGTCAATCGTTCCCTAATTCATTCTCTCTCTCTCTCTCTCTCTCTCTCTCTCTCTCTCTCTCTCTCTCTCTCTCTCTCTCTCTCTCTCTCTCTCTCAAACACTCTACAACCTCTGGTTCTTTCATTTTATCCAGGTTTATTCAGGTCCACCCTTTTGCAGTTTCTTCAGTTTTAATCTACAGTTCATAACCAATAAAGTGTGGTCAGAGTTCACATCTGCCCCTGGAAGTTTCTTACAATTTAAAATATTGTTCCTAAATTGCTGTCTACCATTATATAATCTATCTGAAGCCTTCTGGTGTCTCCAGGCCTCTTCCACATATACAGCCTTCTTTCATGATTCTTAAACAAAGTGTTAGCTCTGATTAAGTTATGCTCTGTGCAAAATTCTACCAGGTTGCTTCCCCTTTCATTCCTTACCACAGTCCATATTCATCTACTACTTTTCCCTCTCGTCCTTTTCCTACAATCACATTCCAGACCCATGACTACAAAATTTTGGTCTGCCTTAACTATCTGAGTAATTTTCTTTATCGCATCATACATTTCTTCAACCTCTTCATCTGCCGAGCTAGTTGGCATAAACTTTTACTACTGTCATAGGCATGAGCTTTGTGTCTATCTTTGCTACAATAATGTGTTCACTATGCTGTTCGTAGTAGCTTATTTGCATTCCTATTCTTTTATTCATTTTTAAACCCATTCCCGCATCACCGTTACCTGATTTTGTATTTATTATCCTATATTCACCTGACCAGAAGTCTTTTTACTCCTGCCATGAAACTTCACTAATTCCCACTATAACTTTAACCTATCCATTTCCCTTTTTAAATTTTCTATCCTACCTTCGCCATTAAGGGATCTGATACTCCATGCTCCCATCCGTAGAACACCAGTTTCATTTCTGCTGATAACGACATCCTCCTGACTAGTCCCCACTCTGGGATCTGAATGGGGGACTATTTTACTTCAAACATTTTACCCAAGAGGATGCCATCATCATTTAACCATACAGTAAAGCTGCATGCCCTTGGGAAAAGTTACAGCTGTAGTTTCCCCTTGCTTTCTTCACCATATGATTTTAAAAAAATATTCTGCTATTGTTCAGTCCTAATCCTATAATGCCATTGTGAACGCTGCAGAAAGCCATTACTGAAAGCAGAACTTTGTTCATAATTTCATCTGCAGAACTATTCAGTAAGCATGCACAATATTTTCAGGCCCAAACATCTTTGATCCACAAGCTGCATACAGAAATAGACAACATACTTCATACCTACTTGGCTGATGTTTTGAAGGTTTCTGCTTAAAGAAAAATTTGAGTATTTCTGAAGTTCCTCAAAGAACTCTTACATTAGATAACCTACTTCCTCCTGAACAGCTAGTTGTTAGTAGGCAAATAAGAGAAGAATGGAAGAATGTGGTAAGTCATGGTTTCTAAAGAGTGCCCAAGGACACTACATCACAGCTTGCAAACATGTGGTGGAATGAACTTACATATGAAGTGCACCACTGAAAAGTTTTAGGTTCTTAGACATCAAAGAAAGAAAAAGCAGATGTTGAAGAAGTGACATGTCAAAGGTTGCGAAATGATGACTAGGTTTAGATTTTAAAAAAGTATTGAAATTACTGACAGCAGTACATTTCAGAAAGATAATCATCCATAGAGTTAAAGTATCCTTAGGTTTCAAAAATTGTTAAAGCTTCTCTTACATTGTCCGATGGAAATGCAGACAGAGAGAAGATATTCAGTTTCAAAGCATAAATTAGGAGAAGACAAGGTATCAGTGACTAAATTTTTAAACTGTGTTTTGACTGAGGAATGCTTTGGGACAATAAAACCATTTCTTTCTGGGCTCATTGACCCATAACTCACAATATGGACAGCAAGCATATGCAAATTCTCGTACTATCCGTAAGGAAGAATGTAAAAGGTGGAGAAAATTTGCATTAGAATAAAAGCAAAAGGAAGATCAAAACCAAAGGCATCTTGATGAGACTAAAAAGGTGAATGACATGAAACAATTGACTGAGACCAGTCTATCTAAATAGGCAAAAGAAGAACTTCTCTTGCCAACTTCAGCTAAACCAAAAAGAGCACTTCAAAAAAATTATTTAAATGAAGTGAAATTGGACTGGGGTGAGCCTGAATGTGCACAAATCTTGGAAGAAGATAAAATGAAGAAAATCTTTAGAAAAGTAAATATAGTATGATTACTTCATTTGCTAATATTCCTAAGAAACTTTAAAAATATTTTGTTGATCTTTCTCCAATATTAAAATGTAGAATGTCATTAGATGTAAAAATGTGATGTACATTTTGCTCATGAAGTATGCTTTAAACTGGTTATAATGTAGGCCTGTTGAACAGAGTATAGTTAGGATTAAATTTATATAATTTTAATCTCGAGCAGGTAACATTCAGATACACACAAACAATTTTTGCATTCTTATTCTTAGTAGATTTTTACATTGGCTGGTAAAATGAGAAAAAACATCACAAATTAAAATATGACACCACTGCAGCCTTTTGGAAATTAGCACCACCCAACATTTTCAATTACATGGAGAAATAATTAGAATAGTGAAATATTTTAGAGATTTCACAACAGATGGCTCTGGATACATTTGTTACACATCTACATTCATTATGTGTTTACCCTTTTTTTATCTGCTACTGGACTGAGAATTCAGTCTGTGTGATAGGGCAGCATACGAGTTAACTTTGCGAAAGTCAAAATTGCTTGCTAGTGGGGAGTGGGAAGCTTCTTACCCTCTCCTGTCCCCTCACTGGACACATCCACGTATCAAACTAATTGGAGTTGGAAGGGGAATAAAGCAAAGAAAGAGAAACCACACACAATATGAAATGCAGTTTAAACTAGGAAGATGATTAGGAGGAGTCATGATAAGCTCAGTAGTTTATCCAGCACCTTGGCATTTAGACTATATTGCAGCAGAGGACTAATCATCAACAACAATTTCTGCCTTTTTTGTCAGACATGTTCTAGGTATCCATACATAAATAAAATTTCTGGTATAAATTTACTATTTTTCATACTCAATCCCCAAGCATGCATATATATATATATATATATATATAAAAAACAAAGATGAGGTGACTTACCGAACAAAAGCGCTGGCAGGTCGATAGACACACAAACAAACACAAACACACACACAAAATTCAAGCTTTCGCAACAAACTGTTGCCTCATCAGGAAAGAGGGAAGGAGAGGGGAAGACGAAAGGAAGTGGGTTTTAAGGGAGAGGGTAAGGAGTCATTCTAATCCCGGGAGCGGAAAGACTTACCTTAGGGGGAAAAAAGGACAGGTATACACTCGCACACACGCACATATCCATCCACACATACAGACACAAGCAGACATATTTCTGCTGTCTGCTTGTGTCTGTATGTGTGGATGGATATGTGCGTGTGTGCGAGTGTATACCTGTCCTTTTTTCCCCCTAAGGTAAGTCTTTCCGCTCCCGGGATTAGAATGACTCCTTACCCTCTCCCTTAAAACCCACTTCCTTTCGTCTTCCCCTCTCCTTCCCTCTTTCCTGATGAGGCAACAGTTTGTTGCGAAAGCTTGAATTTTGTGTGTGTGTGTGTGTGTGTGTGTGTGTGTGTGTGTGTGTGTGTGTGTGTGTGTGTGTGTGTCTATCGACCTGCCAGCACTTTTGTTCGGTAAGTCACCTCATCTTTGTTTTTTTATATATATATATATATATATATATATATATATATATATATATATATATATATATATATATATATATATATATATATATATATATATATATATATATACAATGTTATTTCTATTAGAAGCCATTTTTTTACTTACTGTAAATTTTTCTCCTGCATCATGACCTCTGTTTTCAAGCTTCGTGTCACAAGCATAAAATGTGAAAGCCTGCATCACATCTGCACCAGCACGTAAAAACTCACGATGCAGCTGTCGTACTGAAATAGTGATGGATGGAAATGTAGCAATTTAAGTGATTCTTCATATCAGGATGTTATTCTGTAACTTTTCATGGATACTGTTCACTTGAGACTACAAAAAAAAGCATTGAATTAGAAGAGAGAGAAGGGAGAACTAAAACTTAACTGTCTCACTTCCCTCTAGCTGCAGTTGCCTCTGCACATCAATTAAGAAATACTGTAAAACATTTATTTGATTTTAGGTATGATAAGTGCCTAACACAAGTGCATATGAAGTAATTAACTACTTAGAAAATTCTTTTACTACAGTAAGTACGCACACATTTTGTCTCTTGTTCCGCACTTTGTGTTTCAAATAAAATTTTGATGAAAGCTTTTGACTATTGTTTCCCATACATTTTACACTATTTAGATATTATCTCATGAATTTACGAATCTTAAAATACGTTAATAAATTACAAACACAGGATACTAAAAAAAGGAATGCCAAACATTTTGCAATAAAACAGCACCCGGGTAAGTTTTACCATTTGCATAACTTAACAAAATGTTGTCTAAGCAGCAATTTGTTCTTTGCATATGTTGCGTTATACTTGCTATCAAGACAAAGTAATTTGTTCTGGCTTTTTTGGGTTGATCTTTCCCTCTCACTTTTATCAGATTTTTTTGCTTATTGCTGCACACTTAATTCCTCCATTACTACCACGTTGTATTCTCTCCCATTACCTATTTACTGCCTCTTATTTAGACTTCATTCTGATGAGCGTCAGTATTTTTACCTTTACTATTTCCTATGTTTTTAATATGTGAGAAAGACATTTATTGAGCTTTAAAGCATCCAAAATTTTAGTCTAACATACAACCATTCTTCATCCAAATTCTATTCCATACATTTTGACAACAGCAAATCTATGTTTTACATGTCTTCTGCTAGTACAGATTTACACCATACCTGCTTCAGGGTTTTCTACAGTAGCCTCTGGAGTCCATGGTCCAGCTTTCACATAACCCCTTTTTTCCAGTGCAAATACAAAACCACCATCACCAATCACCACTCCCTCTTCTAGACGTTCCAAGATCCCCTGTAATCACAAAATGTGTTTTAATATTTTGTTTTATGTTTTACAGAAGTCATATGTGAAGTGAGCAAAACTAATTCATCTTCTTTTAAATAAGCAGAACTCAAAGTTTTGATCGGGCCACTTCTTAAATCATCTTTTTTACATAAACTACAAAGGACCTTTTCACCAATACTTTAATACTGGTCATCAGTTTGGGATCCACACGAGATAGGATTGATAGAGGAAATAGAGGATACAAAGAAGAGCAGCATGTTTCATTGCAGGCTTATAAGCACAAAGGTGCCAAAGAGATTCTGAGCCAATTTCAGCAGGTGGTGTTGCAAGATGTGCACTGCAAGAAATGTGTTCTACATTGTGGTATGGTCTACTGTTAAAATTTTGAATGTCTACATTCCTAGAAGAGTCAACCATTCTATTGCCTTTTCTTATGTATACCTCCTGAAAAGACTGAAGATAAAATTAAAGAAGTTTGAGCTCACACTGAGGTTTCCAGCAATGGATACGACCGACAGGTGACTCATATGTAAGCATCCTATCTGGTCACCTGCATTCATTCATATCCATTGTGCATTCCAATGGACTTGGGCAATTCCAGCAGGACAATGTGACACCCCACAAGTCCAGAGTGGCTCCACGAACACATTTCTTGAGTTTAAACACTTCCACTGGCCACCAAACTCCCCAAACATGAACAATATTGAGCATATCTGGGATGCCTTCCAAAATGCTGTTCAGAAGATATCTCCACCCCATCACACTCTTACAGATTTATGGACACCTCTGTATGTTTCATGGTGTCAGTTTCTTCCAGCACTATTTCAGACATTAGTTGAGTCCATACCATATTGTGTTGCAGCTCTTCTGCATGCCCTACAGAATATTAGGCAGGTGTACCAGTTTCTTTGGCTCTTCAGTATACATGTACAACAAGAATGGTACTGGACAGTGTCTCGAGTAGTTGACAAAACTGCAAGATAGAATGTGGGTTTTGCTGCAGTTTTAGAGAATTGTTAGTGGCAAAGATTGTCTGGTGTGTATCTGTTTCATGTCTGCCCTGTACAGTGACAAGAAACTTTTACACTGATTCAATAATTTTTCATGCTGCTGTGTTTTTCTCTAAATTGGTGCAGACATCTTTTTTGTCCAACAGAGCCAAAGTAGTGTCTCTTGTTGCTTGCTGAATGAAGGGAGAGAAGAATCTGTGTTGAAATTGCATTATGCCAAGCACAAAATGCTGAACTATCACGCCCACACTTCTGGAAATGTGTTATTTGAGGAGAGGCTAACGCTGTCAGAGATACCAGGATACCTTTATCTGTGACTAACATAGACAACAGCCTTTCATATAATGGTGTTCATTACCACATCAGCACCCTCTATTGCCTCTATGGCAGCCTCAGAAACTGCCCCTCACTTCTAAAATCCATTTGGACACCAAATTAGCAGTCAAGGGCTTTCACTTAGTGCACAGCCATTGAGATAGATCTATAGGTACAAGGAGTACTACTTTGCCTTTTGTGCTGGTTTTCAGTTTGCACTAGTTTACACTAGTTAATGCCCCTCGCTACTTTTAGTACCACAATTACAGAACAATGAAACTATTACAAATAGAGCTTGTGAATGGTAAAAATCCAAATTTGAGTCTTAGTCCAGAGTACACAGAACTTCAGTATTGATAGTGATTGTTTCTTTAGAAACAGAAAATATCTACAAAAATTTAGATTAATGTGAATTCGAAGTAAGCAGCTTAAAATTTTTGTTACTACAAGGTGTACAACTTCACTTCTCCCGTTTTCCCCAACATTTGATCCTTTAATGAAACAAATTGGTTACACATGTATCATTCAAAGTATTTTCCATCACTGGCCACTGTTTTGTCTCATTTTTCGGGCAGGGTATGAGTCCCGCATCGAAAAAGTTTTTCATCTTTTGAAGTGATCCATGAATCGATCCAATTTGTGACTTCATGAGATCGGAAGTGTTGGTCAGACAGGCCATGCGCCATTGATCTAAACAGGTGATAGAGGGAGCAATGTCTGGAGAATATGGCGGGTGGGGTAGGACTTCCCATTTTAACGTTTCCAAGTACATTTTGACCTCTTTTGCAACATGGGGTCGAGTGTTGTGCTGCAGAATGACTTTACCGTGGCTCTCTCCATATTACAGCCGTTTGTTTTTTAATGCTCTGCTCAAACGAATTATTTGCGTTCGATAATGAGCATCTGTGATTGTTTCATTTGGTTTCAACACCTAATAGTACACGACGCCGAGCTGGTCCCACAAAATGCAGAGCATGATCTTGGAGTCGTGAATATTCGGTTCGGCTCTCTAAGTGGAAGTATGGCCAGGATATCCCTATGATTATTTGCATTTAAGGTTATCATAAGGAACCCATTTTTCGTCTCCAGTCACAATGCGACGCAGAAATCCCTTCCGTTCTTGCCTCTGAAGCAACTGCTCACAAACACACATATGCCGTTAAACGTCTCTTGGTTTCAGCTCATACGAGACCCCAAGTTCCTTCTTTCTGAATCATGCCCATAGTCTTGAGACGTTTTGAAATGGCTTGCTGTGTCGCTCCCACTAATCGTGCCAATTCTTCTAGAGTTTGATGTGAGTCTTCACTCAGCAATGTCTCCAATTCTGCATCTTGGAAAACATACATTCTTCCGCCACTTTGCCAGTCTACGACGCTAAAATCACCGTTCTTGAAGCGTTGAAATCACTCCCGACACGTTCTTTCACTAACAGCGCCCTTATCATACATACTTGAGGTTATGTTGACTGAGGTCCAAACTAACTGCCTGACGTCTGTGATTGTTTCTTTCCGCTACTTACCGTTGTCGCCACCTATCGGCAAACGGCGGAAGCAAAGTTTTACACCTTGTAATTTCGTACATTATACGAATTTTTAAAAAGCTAAATTATCAAATTTGTCAGGCATAGACGGAAATGAGTATCATTCGGAACTTCTCGGGATGAAAGAGTTCGAAGTATGTCACAGCATTATAGTTTGTTTCCAGGCATTAAAAATTGTGTGTTCCCATAGAAATCAAGCCAACAATATTTTTGGATACAGGTAGTGAATGAAATACAGACAAAAATCATTTTAGACGGAATAACAGCGAAGTATTACTAACTATTATCGCCAAGACCAAATATGTGAGATCTGAAACTGACATACAGGTTGATTATAATGGTGCTTTCTCTATCTAAAAGGGCCCCCATGGAAAAACGAGTGGCCGTACAATAATGAAACTTCGTGGAAATATTTGTGAGGGCACACAGAAGAGAAATAACGAATAAATCATTAAAAGAAAACATTTTAATTTCCACATTTGTTAATTATGTACCATGTTCACGTTCCAGGTTACAAACGTTGCTCAACGTGATGACTGTGTCCACGACAGCCGGAACCACACTAGAGATTGTTCTCCTGTTTGGAGCATTTCATTTCAGGTGGGATGTTGGCTACCTCGCTATGCTCATCTTCAACCTCCAATGTCTGTTAGTTTGCCATGCCTCAGCCATGACAGTTATTTCAACAACGTGTGGTGCGCTTGGCTGTCAGCCTCTCCCAGGAGCATTTCCTAATTCGCCATTTAATTTGAACTCCTGAATCGGTCTTCAACCCCACTGCGGAAAGAGGATCTCTTCATATTCCCTTAATGCGTCGATATTCGCAAAGATGGTCGCCGTAACACACTACTAACAACGCAAATCTTGCAACGCAAAGTCAGAGCCTCCTTTCTATAATGTTGGGTTCCCATTTGGTAAATGCACTGGTCAAAAGAATTGTGAGAACATGAATTTGGGCGCCTGCCACACTCCACTGAGGGAATAACTAAGGACTGGGTATGTTCCCAAATTACTACCTTTAACTTTCAAAAATTAAGTTAACAACAGATCATCATTACACCCTCGATTGTTTACGTAAAAAGAACTGAAATGTCCGACAGGTGACGAAAACAAAGTGGAAACAATCATTCATTCACTGCTTAATTCTTAGTGCTTTTTGTTGGACTGAGAGCTTCGATAATGTGAGCCCGACACCTACATGGCACGCTCGGTGCGAGTCTACTAGAGGTCACCATGTAGTATCGATCCCCATTCTTGAACAAGAGCTCAAGAGAGCTCTTTAAGAGTTTGTGGTGAAACGGGACGACCACGAACTCTTCTGTCAAGCGTGTGCCACAGATGCACGATGGGGTGTAAGTTTGGGCTCACTGCTGGCCATTCCGTTACTTCATTGTCCAGGCTTCGCAAGACATTCCTGCTGATGCCCGCCACAGTGTTGCAAAGGTGTCCAGGGCTACCACCGTATGCAGCAGCCATCATGTGGTCCAACAGGATCTGTTCGATGCACTGCCATGCAGTAAGACGACCATCGACAACGACAAGATCCGTGTTGTTGGCAACACTGAAGCCGCCTCAGTACTATACTCAACATTATGAATCACCTCAAGGAAAACGATTTATTGACAAATAGCCAACACGAATTCAGAACATATCGTTCTTGTGTTCTAGCTCTTTATTCTCACAAAGTAATGAGTGCTATCGACATGGGACGTCAAATTGATTCCATATTTTTTTATTTCCAGAAGGCTTTTGACACCTCTTCTCACAAGCCACTTCAATTTAAATTGCGTGCCTATGGAATGTCGTCAAAGTTGTACGACTGGATTCGTAATTTTCTGTAAGGAAGTTCAAAATTCGTACTAATTGACGGAAAATTGGAGAAAAACGAAATACATGGTGTTTCTTAAAGAAGTGGTATAGGCCCCTGCTGTTCCTGATCTATATAAAAGACTTATGAGACAATCTGAGCAGTCCTCAGATTGTTTGCAGATGATACTGGCATTTACAGTCTCACAATGTCATCAGATAACCAAAACTAGTTGCAAAATGATTTGTGTAAGATATCTATATGGTACAAAAAATGGCAGTTGACTCAATCATGAAACGTGTAAAGCCATCCACATGAGCCGTAAAAAGAATCCGCTAAATTTCAGTTACACGATTAATCGCAAAAATCTGGAGATCGTAGACTCAACTAAATATTTATGGAATACAGTTACGGATAACCTGAATTGGAACGATCACATAGATGATGTGAGGAAAACCAAAGACTACGATTTATTGGCAGAACACTTAGAAAATGTAACAGGTGTACTACGGAGACTTCTTACACTAAGCTTGTCCGCCCTCTTCTGGCGCATTGCTGTGCGGCGTGGTATCTGCGTCAGATAGGATTGACGGAAAAAGTTCAGAGGAGGACAGCCCCTTTTTTATTATGGAGAAATAAGGGAGAGTGTACCACAGATATGAACAAGAACTGGAATGGCCCTCATTAAAATAAAGGCGTTTTTCACTGCGGCAGGATCTTCTGATGGCATTTCAATCATCAGCTTTCTCCTCAGAGTGTACAATATTTTGTTGGCGCCCACCAACGCAGGGAGAAATGATCATCACAACAAAATAAATCAGAGCTCACACAGAAAGAAGTGAGTATTCATTTTTCTCTCGCGCTGTTCGAGAGTGGAAAGGTAGAGAAGTTCTTAAAAGTGGTTCGATGAACACACTGCCAGGCACTGAACTGTGATCTGCAGAGTAATCACGTAGCTCTAGAAGAACCTCGGAAATCTATTCCCTGGGCAACATTATGTAGGGACCGGTCACAACGGGTTTCCGCACACACACACACGGTCATGGTCGTGCGTCAGAAGCTATCTGTACTCGTCTGTGAAACACGTTTCGCCAGTGACGAAGTCGCCAGTTGACATGGAAACGGCAGAACTGGAAGCGAGCTGCAAAATGTGTCACGTGGGGTGTTCTGATAGGGAGTCAGTGCCGTAAGGTCCTTTCTCGTGACATTTTTGTTACACTCTGATCGGACACAGCTGCTCCAATGGCCCTCCTGAGATAGTCTTGCAGTGCTCTGGCTGTATCCGTGCAACGTTGCAACGCAGAGATGGTCAGACATCTGTCTTCACGTGGGGTTGTAACGCGTAGGCGACCTTGTCCAACTCGCATTGTACACTGACCTGTCTCCCTGTAGCATGTCCACGACGTATGGATGACAAGGTGAGAGGCATTGTCATCAGCAGCAACGCTACCGATATTCCAACCTTTTTGGATCAAACAGACCGCCCTAGCAATCTGCACTCCAGTAAGACGTCGCAATGCATGTGCTTGGTTGAATACAACGTCCACAAGACAACTGCCATCTGCGTACCTCACTACAAAACACTGGGACACAGACAGGTACTCACCTCCTCCTGATGGATAACCTGACACTGTAATAATATCAAACAGCCAGTAGATGACGAATAATTTTAATTTTTGCCTACAACAACAGCACAGGTATCGCCTGTATCAAAGTAAATTTAGCATAATTGATTTACTGAAGTATTTTTGCCTTCCACCTGAGAACAATTCGAGACAGTTATTAAGAAATCTAGTGTAACATGGAATTTATTCATACTGCACATTTCATTTTCTTTTTAACAATTCGATCTGGCAGTTCAGTGAAAAATATAGTGGCGTTGTTTATTGTTACTACAAACTAAACTGATTGGGAATTGAAGTCAGTTAAAATGAGTGGGCAATTCAGTTGGAAGATCTCTCCGGAGAACTGCTGGACCGGTGGAGATAGTAACTTCAGTGACAGTATTTAGCATAATTTTAGTGTGCAAATGCGAAGGATCACATAGGTTAAGATGATTCAGGTTGGTATTCTAATTATAAACCGATAAACCATGAACACAACTTTTCTGTATTCTGTTAAAATTGAGTGCGAGGAAGAAAACGGAACCGCACATTTTGATGGAAGAGCATTTTCTTTCTTGCAGTTGCTCTCAGCAGAAAACCTGTACATTCTTGCTTAGGAAAAAATAACTTATGTCTGTATGAATGTTTATTAGAATATCGTGTAAATATATGAAGTAAAATCGTCAACTTTTCGAGATTTTTGGTAACTATGTTACACTATCACTTGTCTTCGTACAGTAGTATAGATACCCAAATCACAAGATACTACAGATCTGAATTATTTTGTCGAAGACATAATGATGAAAAGAACTTCTGCTTCTGCTGTACCCTTTGTAGAAATATTAATTGGTCATTCCAGAGAGAGAGAGAGAGAGAGAGAGAGAGAGAGAGAGAGAGAGAGACAGGGGGGGGGGGCTGATAAAACATGTTTCATATCTATTTAATAGCTTATCCATTCTTTGTCCTATCATACTGAAACGTATGCTCTACTATTTCCAGCGAACTATTACTAAGGTGACCAGATGCAGTTGTTTAAAAAGGAGGACAAACAGCTTCAAAAAGGACAAAGGAAGGAAAAAAGGAGGACACATCAAACGAGTCAACTGCAGATGAGGATACCACCCGTCAGCTTTGGATAAGTCACGTGACTGCCGGGAATTACCGGTAAAACTAGTAAATTATTGCTGATGGTCAGGTGGTGGTTAACTAAGCAATATAAAAAAATTAAAAACATTGATTGCGCTGACAGTGTGGCGCCAACTGCTTTTTATGTCAACACTGAATTGTTTACAAAGCGAAACGTACGACCATTCACGTCCCTTCATTCGACGCACTGCTACCAACATCTACAATTCACGCAGCGGCTGACGACATGTAAACTGCACTTTAACCTTCCGAATACAAATTCAATGATTATGACACAGTGAAATAAAGCCATGACAGTTAATCTGCAGAGTTATTTGTTACCTTTATTGGCCACTGAAACGTACGTTCCAGCTCCACATTTCTTACATTCCGTTTCAAATTCATTTCTCCCTTTCTTGAAAGCCGGATATTTGCAGGAAAGGACATAAGAAAATATACACTTTCGTTTAGGCATAGCCAAATATTTTACGTAACTCACTCGGTTAAAAATTACACTCAAAAATCGCACGTGCACTATAGGAAACCAAGCCAATACAAAGCGAGGATACAAAACGAAAATTTTAAATAATCGATATATGCATTCGCTCATAGGTCGATCAACGATAACATCGACGATCCTGGTGCCACCTACTAACACCACCTTCGTGCGTGTTTATCACTAAGGCTTTTCCAATAGTTAAAGTATTTAAGAAAAGAGCAATAGAACGGTACGAATTGTAAATTTAACTGTACTACGCTCAACTTTGCGAAAAAGCCGGATACCGTAAAAGTCCGCCCGGACCCCGGGCAAAGAGCTAAAAAGGAGGACATGTCCGGATTAATCCAGACGTCTGGTCACCCCAACTATTACTAACATGATGTTTCAAAACCACATTGTGTTGATGAAATATCGCCCTACTGTCAAATACACGAAGTGACCCTCCAGTAATCACCTTCAAGGAATATTTGAATATAGTGCGTCCTCATGACACGCTTCTTATTTCGACTTTGTGGGGTGGGAGAGTGCAAATGATGTGCTGATCATCGCTCTGCGTACGACACAGGTTGCTCGCTTAACACTGGATTACTAAACCGCCTAGTAAAAGTTACGATTGTGGTTTGTAGTCTACCTGGTTCCCGCCAATCTGGACGACACGTGCCTTCATGGCAGACACTATAGCTAACAATGGCTGAATTATTTATTGCCAGACTCCAGCGGTTTGCTTATACTGGTGCTCTTGTTAACATTACGACTGTCTAGTACTGGTATGTCTAATAATAGTCTTCTCGGGTCTGGAGCCGGATCATGAAGTCACCTGGACACAATGTTTCGGCAGTCACTTGGCCTCGATCTTCATGTACGTATGCTGTTGGGAGAACTCGCCGGAACTGAATTCGAACTGCGAGCAGCGGCTCGTTTGTACTCCGCGGAAGGCCAACAGTGCTTGCGCGTGAAATCTTCACTGCCGTCTAGAGCAAGTGAACATACAGCACTTTAATGGTGGTAGCTGGCGAAATCAATAAATCGCTATCGAAAATTATTCTGTTGGCAGAATACAAGACCGTTGTTTTCTACTGTCTGATAAAACAGGGTTCCCAATCTTACGTAAAGGGTAATCCTTGTTTCTATTTATAAGATGTCAGATATTCGAATTTCAAAGGATTCTTTTAAAACACTGTCTGAGCCGTCGCTCGCTGTCTGAATTCAGTTCCGCCGAGTTCGTGGAATAGCATTCTACCCTGAAGATGTCAGCACGTGGCCTACAGAAAGTGTGTCCTGAAGACTTCATGACCCGGCTGCTGACCAGACAAGAATATCATCAGTTACTATGCCGGAAAAGCCTACGCAGTCACGATGGCGTGTGTTTTCTAGTAGTAGGTATATTTGTTTTATCGTTTAGAATAACCGACCTTAGTGTGGCATCTTAGACGAAATATCAAGCAGTCACAGTTAGAAAAATATTACTTTACATCACTTCGAATCTCTTCAGGCCTAATCCCGTCTTTTACTACTGCAATTAGCACAATATGGATGGTGATGTGTGATTTTGACACATATACTGGTTATTTGCTTAAAGAAGCTGGTCGACACACAGACGATGGATAATTAAATGAAGATCATTTCCCTGAGTAAGACAATGTCATGTGCACAAATGACAGTGACTGAAGCAGCAAATGAGGAAAACGAGGAATCTGAAGAAGAATCCATGGATGATTGTGGAAGACCAAACTAGGTCTAGCTTAGAGTGAAAAAATAGTGTCTAAAGCAGAAGACTACTCATTTTGTGTGTAGAAAAAACCTCTTGGGATCACAACTTTTAATTAGTTCGCAATATAAAATTTGACTTCTTTCTCAGTAACATTTTTAGCAGCAAAACTGTTGTAGGGTATAAAACAGGACATTTTGTTATTTTGTACTTAGCATCCCACTGGAGGTCTAGTAATTGTAATTAACTAGTGCAGTACCTATAAATTAAGACTTCCTTTAAAGAAAGGTTATAGTAGTAAAATTTACGATGAGTTAGTAGCAATGTACCATTTTCTCCCTTTAGTGTTAGGGTTGAAGTTTGTCGTTGTGTTAAATTTGAGTTTTATTTAAAATGCATGGTTGAGTTGTAACAGGGGCGCCTCTCGTAGAATAGGAAGAAAAGACGTGGATATCATCTACCATTAGTTCCCAAACGACTATGACGCAAACTGTAAGCAATAGGCTGGTGATGCAGAACTCCACGCCCAACATCCCTGGCAAGGTCCATCTTTGCAACCACGACACCATGCAGCACGGTACAGATTGACACAACAACATGCCGAATACACCGCTCAGGATTGGCATAACGTTCTCTTCACCAAAGAGGGTCGCGTATGCATTCAACCAGACAATCAGAGAAGTGTTTGGAGGCTACCTTGTCAGAGTGAACACCTTAGACACACTATCCCGTGAGTGCAGCAATGTGGAGGTTCCCTGCTGTTTTGAGGTGGCATTATGTGGGGGCCGACGTACGCCGCTGGTGGTCATGGAAGGTGCCGTAACGGCTCTACAATACCGACAGTGCAACCATATCGGCAGCATATTGGCGAGGCACTTCATGAACGACAATTCGCGCCCCCATCGTGCACATTTTGTGAATGAATTCCTCCAGGATAACGACGTCGCTCGATTAGAGTGACCAGCATGTTCTCCAGAAATGAACCCTATCGAACATGCCTGGGATAGATTGAAAAAAGGCTGTTTATGGACGAGGTGACCCACTAACCACTCAGGGATCTACATCGCCGTTGAGGAGTGGGACATTCAGGACCAACAATGCCTTGATGAACTTGTGGATAGTATGCCACGACGAATACACGCATTCATCAATGCAAGACGACGTGCTACTGGGTATTAGAGGTACCGGTGTGTACAGCAGTCTGGACCACCACCTCTGAAGGTCTTGCTGCATGATAGTAGAACATCCAATGTGCGGTTTTCATGAGCAATAAAAAGGGCGGAAATGATGTTTATGTTGAGCTACATTCCAATTTTCTGTATTGGTTCCGGAACTTTAGGAACCGAAGTGATGCAAAACTTTTTTTGATGTGTGTATCTAGCTAAGGAGAAAACCGTCAGTTGTCAATCTGTATGTGGTCGACCTGCTGGTATCACTACTATCGCAATTTATTCTAAATTGATCATAACATTTATCTAATGTGCCATCCAATGCAGGTTTGAAACCTCCGTGAGGACACCATCTGTTTATTTCTTATCTCAAGTCGTCGGCACCACAGCTTTGCATGAGTGGAGGAGAAGGACCAATACACTTTTTTTTTACCACCACAACAACTGGAGTCTAGGTGGTCAGCATATGAGAAAGGCACACAACTTTTGGGTTCGTGTAGGACAAGGGGAAAGGGCGAAATGTAAAACTCCTCATTAATCTAAACTAAGTCTAACAGCAAAACCAATTCCCTGCAGCAGGGAACAATGGTTTCTGGTGAAGTGATTGCACAGTGGAAAGGTATAGTGCAACTATAGCTATCACAAAATCTTAATAGGAATATTAAACATCCCATCGACAACAAGGTAATGAGAGACGGAACAACCGCTCTGACATGTGAAAGCCAGGGAATTGAAGGTCTCTTTGCCTTAAGAAATTTAGACAAACACTAAGCTAAACCTGGATGTCCAGGCAGGGAGTTGAATCGTCTTAATAGGTGCGCAACCTCGTTCAAAGTTGTCTTTAAATTTTGGCGCTTTGCAGACCGCCAACCACTATGTAGGTCGTTGCCGCAACGGAAATGTCCGACTGCTGCAAATACTTCATGTAATTAACTATCAGTTTTCTGGAGCAGCATCTAACAACGAAGGACCCTCAGCTATATATCAAGTATAAGGATCTGTATACGTTTTTCAGTTTAGTAACACAGTTGGTAACTGCTCGTATTTCGTCGATGGTCGTGAAATACCCATATCCAATGAACTTCATAGTCCAGAAATGTTAAGCCTGACAACTACGTTAATCATATCTAAGTTCCATAGTAAAAAACGTGAACCTAAAGCCTGAAGTTCAGTTGGTGGAAAAGGGGGTCTTCTCCCTTTTCGAGCAAAGAAATGTTCGTGTTTTGACACCCGCATACAAATGGCAGGATATATTGCCTCTGCGCTACGTTAAGTCAGACGCGACATGCGTAAATACGAAGAGCGCATAATTTTGATTTTTAACTAGAGCTTAACGTTCCGTTAACAGTCAAGTCATTGGGCATGAGAATAGTTCTGTAAGGACGGGGATTCCCTGCAGCTTTGTTTAAGAAACCTTAACGACATTCGTCTGAAGGGAATATCTTTTCTACCAGATACACTACTGGCCATTAAAATTGCTACACCAAGAAGAAATGCAGATGATAAACGGGTATTCATTGGACACATTGTACTAGAAGTGACATGTGATTACATTTTCACGCAATTTGCGTGCACATATCCTGACAAATCAGTACCCAGAACAACCACCTCTGGTCCTAATAACGGCCTTGATACGCCTGGGCATTGAGTCCAACAGAGTTTGGATGACGCGTACAGGTACAGCTGCCCATGCAGCTTCAACACCATACAACAGTTCATCAAGAATAGTGACTTGTGTATTGTGACGAGCCATTTGCTCGTCCACCATTGACCAGACGTTTTCAGTTGGTGAGAGATCTGGAGAATGTGCTGGCCAGAGCAGCAGTAACATTTTCTGTATCCAGAAAGGCCCGTACAAGACCTGCAACATGCGGTCGTACATAATCCTGCTGAAATGTAGGGTTTCGCAGGGATCAAATGAAGGGTAGAGCCACGGTTGTAACACATCTGAAATGTAACGTCCACTGCTCAAAGTGCCGTCAATGCGAACAAGAGGTGACCGAGACATGTAACCAATGGCACCCCATACCATCAAGCCGGGTGATGCGCCAGTATGGCGATGACGAATACACGCTTCCAATGTGCGTTCACCGCGATGTCGCCAAACAGATGCAACCATCATGATGCTGTAAACAGAACCTGGATTCATCCGAAAAAATGACGTTTTGCCATTCGTGCACCCAGGTTCGTCGTTGAGTACACCGTCGCAGGCGCTCCTGTCTGTGACGCAGCGTCAAGGGTAACCGCTGCCATGGTCTCCGAGCTGATAGGCCATGCTGCTGCAAACGTCGTCAAACTGTTCGTGCAGATGGTTGTCTTGCAAACGTCCCCATCTGTTGACTCTGGGATCGAGACGTAGCTGCACGATTCGTTTCAGCCATGCGGATAAGATGCCTGTCATCTCGACTGCTAGTAATACGAGGCCGTTGGGATCCAGCACGGCGTTCCGCATTACCCTTCTGAACTCACCGATCCCATATTCTGCTAACAGTCATTGGACCACGACCAACGCGACCAGCAATGTCGCGATACGATAAACGGCAATCGCGTTAGGCTACAATCCGACCTTTATCAAAGTCGGAAACGTGATGGTACGCATTTCTCCTCCTCACACGAGGCATCACAACAACGTTTCACCAGGCAACGCCGGTCAACTGCTGCTTGTGTACGAGAAATCGGTTGGAAACTTCCCTCATGTCAGCACGTTGTAGGTGTCACCACCGGCGCCAACTTTGTGTGAATGCTCCGAAAAGCTAATCATTTGCATATCACAGTATCTTCTTCCTGTCAAATTTCGCATATGTAGCACGTATCTTCATGATGTAGCAATTTTAATGGTCAGTAGTGTAACAGGCACTTCGTTATCCATGTCAAACGAAATTCATACAATTCTGGTAGGTTGTATGTGTCTCGGGAAAACACGGGATTTTTTTTAGAATTCCTGGAAATTTTAAATTTTTGTAGGTTTTAACTGGTAGGAACTGATACTCAACAATTTTTCTTTAGCCCACTTCTGCAAAACAATACTGCAGAAGTATCACAAACGAAAGAATAACACCCAAATAAAACGCGCGATTTGTAACAACAGAACACAGTGCACACAACATAGAGTATATGCCACACACAAGCAGAGACCAAGGATTATTTATGGTCTATGCACGAAAGCTTTATGACGAAACCATGCAATACTTGGTAACAAGAGCGTGACGTCACAAATATTTGCATTTATAACAGGTTGCGGGAAAATATGGTCAATGGTATTTCGAGAAGCGTTACTTCTAAAGTTTCCTTGCACGCAAGATGAATTATGTTACGTGTGAAATACGTAATGAATTCCTGAAATCACGGAGCGTTTGACGCTCATTGAAAACTTGACACTGACACTCGGAAAACTGGTCCGGAAGACCAGCCATTTGTGCCATCGTTTAATAATATACTGGCACATTTAAGTTTGATGTATCTTAAACGGCAACACACGCTAAAAAGACCAACCTTGAAGGTTAGTTTTTCGTACTTATTTTACTTCCTCCGTGTATCACAAATCATGCAATAACAATGGCAAAAGTATAATTATCCTTCAAAAAAAGTGCGACATGAGTTCTTGAATAATTTCACACGTAATTGGCTTTTCTATGGAAGAATCAAAGGGCTCGATGGAACATGTATTCAGGTAGGTGCACAGCAGTGAAAGTAACCATGCGTGTCAGAAATATTCAGCTGCTCCAACTTTCTGTGCTCTTAGGATCCTGCCTAACCACACCTTCGGAAAAAAATAGCAAAATAATTTTGACGACCAATATTTTATGGGAAAACTTAGCTTTTTTTTGTAGCTATGTTTCATGAACATTAATCTAAACCATTAACTTTTCGTAATTGTGCATTCGTGCTTCTTAACGGTGATGTTGCTATTGGCTGACTACATCACGAGTTTTATGCTCTGTATATCTGCTGTTGTTGGCTGGCGAGATAATATGATACAGGCTAATCATCCGACGGAAGTGGATCGCAGTCTATTTCAGTGTTTCGGAAGCTACAGTACTTTAGTGGAATTCGATTTTATACTTTCATAATTCGAAAATATGTTGTCTATCATGACAGCACGTCAAAAATCTTTTCAAAATACGTTTTTTTGCTGGGTTTCGTTTCCTAAAATGCCGGGAAGTCCTACGCCAGTGTACAAAATCTTTACCATTCGAAGAATTGGTAAGTTTTACAGCTCCGAGGGAAAGTATATTTAATTTTCACCTGGGAGACAGTATCTTTCACTGGGGAAAGCGTATCCCAGAATTTTCTTCCTTTCCGCGTACACACACTCGCTATCCAAATCCGGATGGTGAACTATTAACAGGCAAAATAAACCATTGTTCCACCTGACAAATCAACTGAAAAGGAGGTGAATTAGCTGAAAAACAAGTTCGAGCAAAGCAGAAGAGAGTGCGAGTGTGGAAAATCGAAGTTTTAATGTGCCAGGGTGCATCTATAAGTCTAATAATCAAGTCATGGTCGACCAAGAAGATGCTTAACGCCAAGAAAGAAATAAGAAACCATCACCACAACAGATTATTAAATGATGAGAAAGAAGCAACCATAAAACTAACTACATAATACGTAGTACGTGGAAAGATAGTGTGGGGAGTAACTCCGTGGTTGATTCATTTCGTATAAACGACGTTGAAGTCTGTCAGGTCATAGGCAACATATTCAGGCTTCCGGAGTTTTTATGAATCTCAACGTATATGCCAGGACAGTTATCTGAAAAGGCCAAGATCAATTTTCTTCTGCAGTCTGTGCTTGTACCCTAAAAGAAGTCACGGAGCCGTTCTAGACCCAGTGGTTAGGGTTGACAGACAAAAACATGGTAGTAGAAATGGATTACGAACACCCTGAAGGGTTGAAACTAGCACTCAATAACGAAACAAGGCGAAAAATAGACTTCCTTTATAGCATCGCCTTCTGAAAAACAACATTTAAAACCGTTCAAATGGCTCTGAGCACTAAGGGACTTAACATCTGAGGTCATCAGTCCCCTAGAACTTAGAACTACTTAAACCGAACTAACCTAAGGACATCACACACATCCATGTCCGAGGCAGGATTCGAACCTGCAAACGTGGCGGTCGCGCGGTTCCAGACTGAAGCGCCTAGAACCGCTCGGCCACCAACGGCCGGCAATTAAAACCGTATTTAATTCGCGAACAATGGTGAAACTACAATAAGCACGTCACAGGATACAGATGATTCGGCACAGGAACATTGTCGTTATTGGCTCAATGCAATGCATATGGTGACCACTTGCCAACAGAGCTCCGTTGAGGAATCAGGAAGGTGGTGAACTTTTTTTTGGGGGGGGGGGGGGGGGGGGATGTACACGGTATAACATTTGATCCTTGACACGTCGATAATGTTTCACGGGATAGCTGTATGTACACACAAAAATAGCGAGGTAGTATCGCGTACAAGGATTGACAGAGCTGTAATTTGTACTCACGTGATTAATGTTAAAGGTTTCAGAAATGGTTACACTGCTCGCCGAAAATGACAAGCTTATCCTGGGCTTGACTGTTACGCAGGCTAAGCGTTTGGTACGCTATTCCTGCGGCACTTCTCGTTCTCGGTCTTTTGCCTCTCACTGTGTCGTCCTCAGGCTGCTGTTAGAGTTGTCTACTCCTGCAGCAGATCGGGCCAACGCGTGGTCGGCCTGCGGCGTATTTGGGGCACGAGTACTGAATGAGACTGTTCCGGGAATGTTCAGCCTTGTCGTAGAACTGGCGTGCTGTGTGCTTCAACCTCTCGCGGAGCAGCGGGATTCCAGTGTCCTGGTGCAGGAGTTGCGTGCTGTATCTTCTCGGAAGGCGCTGAGCGAGCTTCGACGCTCTGTTCTGCACCCTCGGCAGCATTCCGATGTTGGTGCCGGCCGCATTGCCCCACGCTGCTGCTGCGTTTTCTAACAGTGGTCTGATCAATGTTAGATACAGTGTTATGCCATGCTGTGGAGGCAGCGACGACGGGTTGAGTAGAGGGTACAGGGCGCGAAGTCGACCAATTGCTCTTCTCTTGGCGTGTCTGATGTGCGACATCCATTTCAGTCGCTGGCCGAGGGTAACTACGAGGTAGCGACCGATTTTGCCCCTTGGTATGGTGCCTCCCATGATGATGACCGGCGGCAGATTCGGAGGCAGCAGCTTTCTCGTGAATACCGCTGACTCTTGGCGGCATTGTAATTCAACCATCATTTGGTTGACCACGCGGTAAGGGCGTAGCAGCCAAGTTTCAGAAGTCCCCCACTTCTGCTGCTTTCATACTGAGCGCAAGTAGCGCCGTGTCGTCGGAAGATAGTACCAACTTCACGCGCACCAACCGCGGAGCGTCGGCAGTGTAGAGGGAGTAGAGCACGAGGCCGAGCACCGATCCCTGCGGCACTCCTGCTCGCATCGGCTGTTGCGTTGACCTTCCGTCGTCTGAAGACGTGGAATGTTCGTACGCAAGGTAGGAGCGGATCAGGAATCCGTGTTACGTCTGTACGACGTGCACAAAGAGTTTGTACAGGAGGCCGTTGGGTCACAGAGTCTAAGGACCTACAAACGTCGAGTAGCATCACCCCAAGGTACCCTCGCATCTCCAGGGCGTGCATGGCTGCTTCTACCAGCCGCAGAACCTGGAAGGTGGTGGAATGTCCGCTCCTGAACCCAAACTGCTCGTCGGGAATCATCGACTTCTTCGAAGTGGCGCAGCACTCTTGATGTTAAGCCGCTCGAACACTTTCGAGAGGAACAGAAGCAGGCTGATGGATCTGTAACTGGTGGTCAGACGAGCATCCTCTTTTGCCTTCGGTACTGCCACGACTTCCGCGTGTTTCCATATGGAAGGGAAAACTAGACCGAAGGATGCTGTTGAGTACGCTCGTCGGGGCCAGTGGACTCCCGCCGGCAGGTTTCGTAGGAGGAGACCTGAGACCATCAGCTCATCCCGCCCTCCTGGTGTTCAGCGACAGCAGCTGTTCCTCCACCTCTTCTTCAGCAATGAGGGTGATTTCATCGTTGTCTTACCTTGCTGCCAGCTCTTCTTCCACACGGCGGATGTAATCCAGGTCGGCTCCGACGCCGTCGTCAACAGGTGTAATGTTTTCAGCAAAGGTGTGCCTTCTCATCTGGGCTCTAGACGACGTTCTGGCAGACATGTAGCGACGGGATGCATTGCAGCCTACGAAGGAAGCAAGCTCGAGACGACTCGCCACGCGCTGCCGTCATGTAGATTAAGCGTAGCCACCATGCCGGCCCGACCCTGATTTCTGGGTCCCTAGACCGCCGTTCTGATGTCTCGCCTCATACACTTCAGGTGGCGTTTGGTCTCCGGCTGGTGTGTGATCTGCCACTCGCGGAAGGTCCTTTTCTTCTCTCTGATCGTCTCCATAATGTGAAGTGTGGGTTTTCGAGTGTGTCCTGCTGCTGACATGGACGCCCCGGCGTGGCTACTTCGGCTGCTCGTAGTAGCTGACGATTTAAAAATTCCAATGCGGCTTTGGCACCCGCGGCGTCAGTGTGTGGCAAGTCCTCCAGCAGGTCGAGAACTTCGGTGTGTTTACGGTCGCACGACGGGAATTAATACACTTTAACGTTGAATGGTAGTTAGAGTTAGAAGCATGGGACAGTCCATTTCAGAAATAGTTAGGGAATTCAATATTCCGGGATCCACAACGTCAAGAGGGTGCCGAGAATACCAAATTTCAGGCATCAGCTTTCACCATGGACAACGCAGTCGCCGACGGCCTTCACTTAACCACCGAGAGCAGCGACATTTGCGTATAGAGTTGTCAGTGCTAACAGACAAGCAACACTGCAGGAAATAAACGCAAAAATCAATGTGAGGCGTACGACGAACGTATACGCTAGTACAGCGAGGCGAAATGGGGCGTTAATAGGCTATATGCCACCAGCCGACCGACGCTAGTGCATTTGCTAACAGCACGACATCGCCTGCAGCGCCTCACCTGGTCTCGTTACCATATCGGTTGGATCCTAGACGCCTGGAGAAGCTTGACCTTGTCAGATGATTCCCGATTTCAGTTCGTACGAGCTGATTGTAGAGCGAGTGTGACACTGGTCCCATGTCAACAAAACTCCACAATGGTGTGGGCTGTATTTAGGTGGAATGGAACGGGTTCTCTTGTCCAACTGAACTGATCATTGACTGGAAATGGCTATGTTCTGTTACGTTGAGACTATTTTCAGGCATTCATTCATGGACTTAAAGTTGCCAAACAAAGATGCATGTCATCGGCCCTAATTTGTTCGCAATCGGTTTGAAGTTCGTTCTGGACAGTTCGGTCGAATGATTGGGCCACCCAGATCGCCCAACATGAATTCCATCTAACATTTATTGGACATAATGGAAAGATCAGTTCGTGCACAACATCCAGCACCAGCAACGCTTTCGCAATTATGGACAGCTGTAGAGGCAGCATGGCTCAATATTTCTGCAAGGGCTCTCCAACGACTTTAGAGTCCATACCACCTACAGTTGTTACACTACGCCGGCCAAAAGGACGCTCGACAATTTTTGAAGATATCCCATAACTTTCGTCACCTCAATGCGTGTATATGTCAATTCCGTTTATTTCTCTTTTTGCAAGTTTTAGTCGAGCTACGGAGATCGACTGTCGCTACTCCTAAACAGTTCATGGTTGGTTGGTTGGTTGTTTGAGGTTAAAGGGACCAAACAGCAAGGTCATCAGTCCCTTGTTTCAAATAGACTCCATTCTGCTAACGGGACATCTCAGTATAGTCAGAAAAATAAAACGGATAAAGGGGAAACGTAAAAGGGCAGTCACGTTGTCATTAGTAAAAACAAATGAGGGAAGTTGGCAAGAGAACGAACCCAACACTATGCTGAAACAGCATAGGCAAGACCACCTGTGACTTAAAAGGTACAACTGCTATAATGCAGAAAGCACGTATGGGAACAGAAAAACTAACCAAGCCTTAAAAAGAAGGGGTAAAAACAGAGTAAAAGGGAAAGAAAAGAGGATTCCGGTCAGGGAGGTGAATCGGGAATCTCTGAACACTGCCTACAGTGGGAGACACCCAAACACTCACCGCCCTGCCCCAACACCAGAGGGAGATTAAAAACTTTAAAACTGAGAATAAAAACCACTCTCCCGGAGGAAACCTAGAACCAGAGAGACCATCCGGGAATCGTCAGCCAACATCAAAGGTAAAGTGTGGGGGAGTCTGTACTTAGCACGCAGAGCCAAAAGAAGGGGGCATTCAACCAAAATGTGGGCCACTGACTGGAAGGCTCCACAACCACATAGCGGGGGTGGCTCATCACGCAAAAGGAAACCATGGGTCAGCCTGGTATGGCCAATGCGGAGACGACACAGTGTGGTCGAGTCCTTGCGGGAGAGGCGAAAGGAAGAACGCCATGGGCCTGTATTCACCTTAATGGCACGAAGTTTATTAGACAGTGGAGTAGCCTCCCAAGAATTGGCCCACGACTGTGCAAAGTGGGATTTGATGTGAAGCCGTAAATCCGCTGCAGGAGGGGTTACAGAAAATGGGGGGTAAGTAACTGCTCCCCCAGCCAAACGATCAGCGAGCTCATTACCCGGGATACCCACATGGCTCGGGACCCATAGGAAGTCAATGGAACAAGCAGCACGGTGAAGATCAGCGAGATGGTCATGGATGGCAGAGACCAAGGGATGGCGCGAAAAACACCAGTCAATAGCAAGAAGGCCACTCATCGAGTCCGTACATAACAAAACGCGGTTGTGTTGGGATTGTTTAATAAAGGTGAGGGCCCGGGAAATTGCCATCAATTCCGCAGTAAACACCCCACATGAGGGTGGCAGTAGATGATTTTCCGTTCCAACAAAGGACGTGAAGGCATACCCAACATGATCAGCAGATTTAGAGCCATCAGTGTAAAAAACAACAGCATTCCGAAACTCCCATAAAATTTGGCGGAAAAAGGAACGGAACACCACCGGGGGGATGGAATCTTTCGGACCGCGGCGGAGATCCATCCGAATTCGAGGCCGAGGAACTAACCAAGGAGGGGTGGAGGGGAGGGAGCGAGGAAGACAGGACAAAGAAGGAAGCCGAAAATCACGGGTAAGAGACGCAAGGCGCAGCCCAACCGGTAAACCCGCCCGAGGGCGGGAGTCAGGCGGGCGACGTCCATGGTCTGGGAATAGGATAGAATAGGAAGTATGAGCGGGAGAAGAACGGATAGTAAGGGCATAAGACACCAGAAGCTGGGACCGCCGAACAGAAAGGGGGGGGATCCCAGCTTCAACCAGGAGACTATCAACAGGGCTAGTAGGGAAGGCACCGGTGGCCAAACGGATACCACGATGGTGGACTGGATCCAGCACGTGCAGCGTGGAAGGAGCAGCTGAACCATAAACTTGACAACCATAGTCCAAACGTGACAGAACTAGAGCACGATAAAGACGGAGGAGGAGGGAACGGTCCGCACCCCAGGAGGAGTGGGCAAGGAAGCGAAGGACATTGAGTTTACGGAAACATCCTACCTTCAGGAGTCTGATATGGGGCAGCCAAGTGAGCTTGTTGTCGAAAAGAAGACCTAGGAAACGAAACTGTGGAACCACAGGCAATCTTTGTGCAGCGAGATAGAGCTCTGGATCAGGGTGGACCGTAGTACGGCGACAGAAGTGGACCACCCGCGATTTTAAAGGAGAGAATTGAAACCCGTGGGAGAGGGTCCATGCAGAGGCACGCCGTATAGCCACCTGGAGCTGCCGTTCTGCAGATGGCATCGAGGAGGAACTAACCCAAATGCAGAAATCATCCACATACAGGGCAGGGGCGACCAAGGGACCGACAGAGGCCACAAGTCCATCGATAGCAATGAGGAAAAGAAGGACACTCAAGACAGAACCCTGTGGGATGCCCGTCTCCTGGGTCCGTGGAGAACTGAAAGCAGTACCAACTCGAACTCTGAATGACCGATGGATCAGGAACTGGCGGATAAAAATCGGGAGTGGGCCCCGAAGACCCCACTGATGAAGGGTTAGTAAGATGTGATGGCGCCAGGCCGTGTCATAGGCCTTGCGAAGGTCAAAAAACACTGCAACCAAATGGCGGCGCTGGGAAAAAGCCTGCCGAACTGCGGATTCCAAGCGAAGCAAATGATCGATTGGAGATCGTCCCTCTCGAAAGCCACACTGGTAAGGGGACAATAGATCCCGAGATTCGAGGACCCAAGTGAGCCGACGGGCGACCAGCCGTTCAAGTAACTTACAACCAACATTGGTCAAACTAATTGGCCGATAGCTGTCAACAGATAGGGGGTTCTGACCAGGCTTAAGGACAGGAACCACAATGCTATCCCTCCACTGAGAAGGGAAGTCACCCTGGAGCCAGATACGGTTAAACACCCGAAGAAGATGGTGCCGTTGTGGAGCACTGAGATGTTGAAGCAGCTGGTTATGAATGGAATCTGGGCCAGGAGCCGTATCATGAGAAGCAGATAGAGCAGAAAGAAATTCCCATTCAGTGAAAGGTTCGTTGTAAGATTCTGACTCACAAGTGGTGAAACATAAGGTGACAGCTTCAGCCTGCTGTTTTTGATGAAGGAAAGCAGCTGGATAGGAGGCCGACGCTGATGCCACTGCAAAATGGGTCGCAAGATGTTCTGCGAGAACTAATGGGTCCGTACAAATGCCATCTGGGAGGTGAAGGCCTGGGAGGGTGGACTGCCGATGGCAACCTTGGAGAGAGCGAAGTGTAGCCCATACCCGTGACAGAGGGACAGTGGAACCAAGGGAAGAAACGAATCGTTCCCAACATATCCGCTTGCTCTGTTTGATTAAATAACGGGCTTTAGCGCGAAGGCGCTTAAAGGTAGAAAGGCTGGCTGCAGATGGGTGCCTCTTAAACTGTTGCAAAGCTCGACGGCGATCACGGATGGCAATGGCAATGGCCGTACTCCACCACGGGACTTGCCGACGACGAAATTGTCCAGATGAGCGCGGGACAGCAAGGTTAGCAGCGCGAACAATCGCGTCAGACACGTCACGTAGGACGTCATCAATACAACCCGACAAAGAGGGAGAAAACTCGACCTGTGCAGTATATAGAGGCCAATCGGCGCGGTGGAAAGACCAACGAGGTAACCTCTCCATCGGGGAGCGGGAAGGGAGCGTGATAATCAACGGGAAATGGTCACTATCACAAAGGTCGTCGTGTGGCGACCAGTGTAATGAAGGGAGGAGAGAGGGAGAAGAAAGAGAAAGATCAATGGCAGAAAAAGTACCATGACCAGCACTGAAATGAGTAGGGGAGCCATCATTAAGAAGGCACAGGTCGTGGTCTGCAATAAATTGGTCGATAAGAAGACCTCGTCTAGATGGAAAGGCACTGCCCCACAAAGGATGATGAGCATTAAAATCCCCAAGGAGGAGGAAGGGAGGAGGAAGTTGCTGAAGAAGGGTGGTTAAGGCAGCAGGTGTAAGAGTCCTGTCAGGAGGGAGATAAAGATTGCATACTGTGACTGCAGAGTCTAAGTGGACCCTAACAGCAACTGCTTCCAATGTAGTTTGGAGAGGAATCCACGTGCTAGCAATGTCTGTACGGACCAACGTACAAACGCCACCAGAAGCCCGCAAGGGTCCGACCCGATTTCGACAGAAAACACGGAACCCACGGAGGGTCGGTGAGTGAGCATCAGTAAAATGAGATTCCTGGAGAACCACACAAGCTGCAGAGTAGGACGAAAGAAGGGATTTCAATTCCGGAAGGTGACGATAGTAGCCATTACAATTCCATTGGAGAACCACAGAACGATGGTTTAAATGAGGGCTGAACACGCTAAATCCAGTCATACCGCCGGGTCCCCACCCGTCACCGACAAGGAGGGGGCGACATCCATAAACGACAGGTAAGAATCCGGTTGTGAAGCCGGAGAAGGGACCTCCGGTGACACCAGAGGCTCTTTGTCCCGGGACTTATGTTTCTTCTTCTTTTCAGGCTGAGATCGAGGAGGGCTGTGTGGCATAATGGAGCCAGCTGCAGCAAGATCAGGAACAGAAAGAGACCGGGCGACCTGGGGGCCGATAGACCGCGGCTCTCGCGGTCGCCGCGCTGCAGCAGACCTTTGACCTGGAAGGTGCCGGGAAGGGGCATCCCGGGAGAGGCGCCCTTGACCGGCAGACGCCGAAGGAGTGGGACACTTCTCCGGCTGGGGAGGGGGAGCGGCGCCCAGAGGAGAAGGTGTGGGAGCCGCAGGGGAGGGGGGAAGGAGAGGGGTCCGGGACGGGGGTAAGGAAGGGGGAGGAAGGGATGAAGATGTAACCAAGGCGTAACTAGATGTCATGGACACAGGGTGCAATCGTGCATATTTCTTACGGGCCTCTGTGTAGCTTAAACGATCAAGAGACTTATACTCCTGTATCTTTTTTTCTTTCTTATAGACTGGGCAATCTGCTGAACGTGGAGAATGACTACCATGACAATTTACACATACAGGAGGGGGAACACAGGGACTCCCCTCATGGAGTGGACGTCCACAGTCACCACAGAGAGGGTCCTGGGTACAGCGAGAAGACATGTGGCCAAAACGCAAGCACTTAAAACACCGCATAGGAGGTGGGATGTACGGCTTCACATCACAGCGATAGACCATAATCTTAACTTTCTCAGGAAGGGTATCCCCTTCAAAGGCCAGGATAAAGGCACCAGTATCAATACGATTATCTTTAGGACCCTTCTGAACACGCCGAACAAAGTGAACACCCCGCCGTCCGAGACTGTCCCGAAGTTCCTCATCAGTTTGAAGGATAAGGTCTCTGTGAAAAATCACACCTTGTACCATATTTAGAGACTGGTGAGGGGTAATGGACACGGGAATTGTGCCAAGATGGGTACAGGCACGAAGGGCCGCAGATTGGGCAGCCGAAGCAGTTTTTATCAGTAATGAACCCGACCGCATCTTGCTCAGGGAGTCCACTTCGCCGAACTTGTCTTCAATGTGTTCCACAAAGAATAAAGGTTTGACACTGGTGAAAGTATCTCCATCAGTCCTGGTGCAAACTAGATAACGGGGGAAAGGTTTTGCCCCTAGACGACGGGCCTGACCCTCCTCCCAGGGGGTAGCCACGGAAGGGAAGGCCGAAGGGGCAAGAGAAGCAGCACTTGAGGAATCAGTACCACGCAGAGAGACGGCCGCAGAAGAGCGGCCAGAGGTTTGGACCCTTATGCGTTTCATCTGCATAGCGTCCGCCCTGATACCACCCACTCCGATCAGGGGCTCTCCTCACGGGCGCCACCCAGCCACAGCAAGGGCCGTCTGGCACGGCGGCCATTGCCGGGAGTTCCGATGCTCCAGGATGACGAGCAACCACTCCAAGGCATGCATGAGGAGGTCACAGCTCAGGTATCAGAAGTGTGATCCCTGTGTGTTCAGGGGGCTCAACCAAAAGGGTACATAGCGACCCCACCACACGGGCTGGCTACCGTGCTGGCTATGCACCCTAGCATCAGACAACGACGTAGAAGAAAAGGTGGAATATACTAGGAGGGCACACGTCGGAGACACTAGGTAAGGTGCTCTTCCCCAAATGGCTCACACTACGGAAGAGAAATTTTGGAATGGAGGTCAAACCCCAGAGGGGGACCAAGGAATGCCAAAAGGAGGAGATGATTACGCAACAAAGCCAGAGTGTAAAACCAACAGAACCAGGAGGATAGCGGGGGCCAACATAAGCAAGGACACCAATAGAGGGAGAGGAGAGGGCGAGGGGAAAGGGGTATGGAGGGGAAAGGAGGGGAAGGGAAAGGAAATGCAGCCCGGGAGAGAAAGAAGGCTGCAATGGCTCGGGGCCCCGTGCTCGCCACGCACGTATCCACAAAAGAGTTGTGGACCCCCTGGGGGGTAAACAGTTCATTTTCCATAGCAGAACTTCATGACTGGTGTTCAATATTCTGGTTGAAATTGCTCGTAATTCGCTCTCGTACGGCAAAAATCGCAGCGATCGTCCCACTGCAGGCGAAGTAGCCAGCGATCCGCCGCTCGTGTGAGGATCTCACTGACCCACCGACAAGATTATCACAACGGAACACCAACTCGGGCAGCCCAAGGCTGAGGAAGAAATATCGTCAGAGTCCTTTTCAGAGGATGCATTTCGGCAGTCGACTTAACAGATTTACGCAAATTATGAAAAGCCGAAATCCGATAAGCCAGAGGATGATTTGGAGTCTGCTGTTGTCGAGTGGGAGTTCACTGTGAATCTGACAACTAGCTCGATATTTTACGTCTACACCTACATGGATACTCCACAAGTCACCGTGCGGTGCGTGGCGGTGGGTACTCTGTACTACTACTAGCTATTTCCTTTCCTGTTACACTCGCAAAAAGAGCGAGGAGAAAAAGACACTATACGCCTCCGTATACGCCCTAATTTCTCGAATACTATTTTCGGGAACGTATCCGTTTGGACAGTGTGGCGACATGTGGCGTTAATAGGCAAGTATTCAAATTTTAAACGACTGTTTTCATGACTTGTCACGGCCGCATCATATTCATTCACTGTATCTGCCTGGGACTCAATATTTAGTAAGTCTGTCGAAGTTGAAGACCCAGGCAACATATTGCACTGGCTCCTTTATCTCAGCCTTCCAGGCACGAGACAATCTGGTTTCGAGATACAGAACGGGCAGCGCCGCAAGTTGTCATTATCTAAGCACGAACTCTTAGAATATCCGCGATAACTTGGCTGGAGAAACCAGCGCAGCCAGGTTCTCAGAAGAACGCAGCTGAAGCAACTCACGAGAGAAACTATTGCTTAAATTTATTACGCGTTATGACTAACTTTTAAAATGCTGGATTACGAAAACCTTAATCCACCACACAGTAAACTCAGACGATATAAAACTTGCCACACCTGCAGACTGTTTCTGTGAAAACTATTCCCAGATCTGAGCTAAAATGGAAAATATTTCGTCTTGCCCTACTGAACGGAACTAATTTTGAAACCAGGGAAACGCTGCTGTCCAATTTAAATTGCCAGAAGCTGCGAAGTAACAAATTATTAATGACATGTTAAGTACTTACGAGACCAGCCGAATGAACAGCTGACTCTTTAGGAACTGCGGAGGAGAAGTGGTTTGAACATTTCAGCTTATAGTTTACTGTCTTAGTGAAAAAAAAATGGATGGTCTTATATTAAAAGATTGTGTGTTTCCCCATGTTTTTAAGCTGAAAGCTAGCTATTAATAAAATTTCAGACAGCATTTACGGTTGATTTTATCCATATTGTTTGTTTGGTTCTTAAGATTTATATAAGAGGGTTTTTAAATTATTTATTGTTTCGGATGGGCTTTGACGCCCGTAGACTTTCGTCTCTTTAGTAATGTTTCAATTCTAGGGCAATTATGTATATTATTCTAAGGTAACAGCAGTTTGCTGCTGTCATGCAATTGTTAAATAAAAATCCGTTGAAAATAACACGCCAGAGTGTGTTTGATTGGTAATTATTGCCTGAGTTGAAATGTCCTCGAGGGTGTGTCCCACGTCTCAACCGGTGTTCCTTCTTTACTAGGCAATGTTTCACCCAGTGTCCTTCAGATCAAGAGTACCGCCGCTGAAACTTCCATTTCTAGACCAAACACTCAATTTTTTTCTAATAGTTTTCATTAGCATCAGTCACGTATTTTTGGATGAACTACTCCATTACTGTTCAAGTCACTACCCCACATACAATATTTTCGATTCTCATCGTCACATAGAAAGATCTCACATGAGCAGAATCAGGAAAGGCCGTTGAACCAACGCTAAAAGATTCGTTAAAAAATAGATCGTACGCACATCCACCTACACATTTCAGACTATAGAAACGAAGGCTGAGCAGCATGGTTGGAGCTAATAATTTTAAAAACGAACTACATTGGAATTTTTATCGTAACGGCATAGTTATTAGACTCGCGAATAAAATGCAGATTCATACAACGGAATATGGGACAGCTGAAAGATTACGACGGTGGTATTAGAGACGTATCAGATAGATATTCACTGGAGGAGAATGTGGAGGGAAATCTGTCTCGTCCTCTTCAGAGAAACCTTCCCGGCTTTGCATTAAATGAGTTAGGAAAATTGTGGAAAACCTAAAATAGATAACTGGGCGGATACTAATTCCTCTACTCCTGAATGCAGGTCTATCACCTTCTCTACGCTGAGACAGTGGCAGACATTCTACAGGGCTACTGGAAGCTCTAAGGGGATACAATATTGTTCATTCTATCAAGAGAGCTATATTTTGTTTTACCAGTCATTTAATATACCTAACGGTCTTTTAGGGAAGAGCAGCGTACATGCACTGAGCGAATATAAACTGTGTTAAAAATTGTAATCGTCAGGACGATTTAGATGGCCAAACAGAGGATTCAGACAGGCCGTATAATTTACGAAGTCATCTGAGTAGACTACAAAGATTGTTCCTAAATAAAATAACATCGTATTTAAACACCCCACTGGTTGCTGTGAAATCAGATTTAATACGTATCACCTGGGATTAGTGTTGGGTATGTTAGACGTCAAAACAGTCTTTGTAAATGTAGATCAACACCACACTTTTTCCTCTTGGTTACTACATAAATACAACTTTTTGTGACATTTTCTTCTCAGTTGGGTTATGTGCATTGGAAAATCATCCCATAATTTTGCCTCTTACTGGTGGTACTCGTTGACGGACGTATGCGAATAGAGCACACAGGGAGCTGCGGACTAACAGCTGCTGTAAAATCACCACGAACAATTTTCCCTTCACCATGTTGGTTGTTTAATAAGATCAGCGACCACAGATTTCATATGGCTCGTGCTTCGTTTTAGAATACATTTAAGAGCTCTCTTATTACCTAGAAACTGAACTCTATATTCACACATTGTGGTACGCATTTGCGAGCTGAGTTCGCGTACGGTTTAAATGCGGTAGCAATTTCATGCTACTACAGATTTTCTCGTTTCATGCAACTGTTAACCAATCACGTCTGATTACAAATTAGTGTGTCACATTTTGTACATTAAGGACGCAGGCGAGAAAATGGTCGAGGAAGGTTTGAAATTGTGTTTGAAGTTCTTTGGAAGTCGCGAAGGGCACTCATTACCAAACACTGGATGAATACAGTCTGGGCAATATGCGCGCAGTGAGTTACACTGCCTCCGCGGGTTCTGTCATACTAAGTTATTGTGTTGAAACTTTTACGTAAGATTATATATCTTAATGAGTAGATGACAGCATTTTAAATTTTTAAATTTGGACAATAATTCTACGAAATATTGAAAACCAAATTTGTTGCCCCTGGAAGTCGTTAGGTAGGCAGCCTGCAACTGGAACAATGCGCCATGAACCGGGTTAGCCGTTTAGTAATATAGAGTACAAGCTTACACGACTCACGCACATCTAAATTGCTTGTTAGCGTGAATACGGCCTGAATAGAACGGAAATTAGCGCCGGGGATTAACCGCCAGTAAAAACTGCAAGTGGGATGTACCTCAGCAGGTCAGCGATAAAAAGTATCGTGAATCACTTAACATTGGCGACATCGCAGCCCACTCTTCACGTGAGTCTCTTGTCGCCTACAAGTGGACTCGATTGGCTCAGAAACGAGAGCGACTACACGAATTTGCAAGTATGACCGGATTCGCGGCACCCCCGTTACATACGCAGCCGTTTTGAAAGAAATTTCCGCCATTAGACTTTACATTATTATTTTGTTTCACACAATCATGATTTCGACTTTATTGCCTCTTCAATTGCAAGTGGAAATGTCACAAAATGACTGAATCAGAAGCAAGTTTTGTACCAATATAACGACTGATCGGTTAGAAGTGAATATTGTTCTGTTTATACAGGATGGCTCAAAAGTCACTGGACAGTTGGTTAAAAGAAAAAGTAACAGCAAGACTTAGTACAGTAGAAAGTTTTAACCCGTTAAGTTGCTATTACCAAGTGGTGATATTGCGCCTTGTCAAATTGGAGTGCAATCCAGTGGGAAACAAAACACAACCAAACTAGTGAACTGTTGAAAGCATGATCTGCGAGACGTGTTTACCGCTGTATAGTTTTCCGAATTATCACAAAGTTAAAGAAAAAAAAAATTATAAATGTGGTGCTACTGCAGTTTTTAATGAATGGGGAGGACACTAGATCAAAACCACCGTCTAGACAAAGAGTGTACGACATACGAGATACATTTGAAGAACAAGGATTTGCTATGGATCCACCAAGATCTGGCTGCAAACAAGTTGCAACTTATGAAAATGAACTACGTGTGTGTCCAGCTGTGACCAGAAGTCGCAAAAATCAACCAGACTATTAGCAACTGAGCTGGATTAACCAAGAAGGTTAGTGCAAATAATATTACACAGACAGAAGTTTAAAGTTTACATTCCACGTTTACAACAAGGGTTACTTCACGATCCCGATTGACGTCTTCAGTTTTGTCAGATAATGCTTGACCAACAGAAATATGATCCTAACCTATTCCATAAAATTGTGTGGTCTGACAAGGCTGATTTTAAGTTAAGCGGACAAGTTAACAGACATAACTGCTCTTACTGATATATTGACAAAATAAACGTTGTCCGAGTGTTTGGGAGGAGGGGGGGGGGGGGGAGGACAATATCATTTGGCGTACTTGGACCGCATTTTTTTGAAGGAACAGTGACAGGAGGTAACTATTTGGTTATGATTCAGAATTACATGGTACCAGACCTTATGTTGTGTGATGAAAACTTTCAAGAAATTTACTTTCAACGCGATAATCTCCATCTCTTTATGCCCCTGCAGTTCGCGATTATTCGAACGAAACGTTCTCAAGAATAGTGATTGGTCGAAGGGCAGATATCACATGCCTCCACGTTCACCAGATATACCGCCCACAAATTTTTTATGGGTTGCCGTCAAGGACTGTGTGTTCTCAGAAGCCCAAGACCGTTGTTGAACGAAATGACTACACACACGGCGCATTCCATGATTTGGATAGTGATACCACATTGTGAGTATGTAACAGTGTTCCAAAAATACTTCAAATGTGTGAAGACGGAAAACAGTTTGAATATAAAAAATTATAAGTATCGTTTGTATTTGTAATGAAACAATTTCAGTCTTTTGTTGAAATCAGTGTCCAGTGACTTTTGCACCACCTTATACATAAATTTATACAGATAAAACATTTTGGGAGACGCCTATAAATTCATTTTACTATTCAATATCTGATGTCTAACAGTTACATATGTTGACACACACATTCCGAGGCGTTACCGAGTCTGTATCGACAATAACCTCAAACATTGTGTTTAATTATTAAAACAAATTACAGATATAAATAAGCTACACAACTCGCTCTTAGCACACGGACGCGAGATGTCATGACCAAATACAGAAACAGCGCGTTTCTTGCCGCATATATATGTTACAGCGACTTTGCTCTGTGCCCAGTTGTAGTTTGAGGCAGCATTTTGTGTGCCTTGGTGGAGATAGAATAACCAAGAATATAACCATTTTATATGCAATGGACGAAATTTTTATCTTTTTTGTTTGAAGCGTGGACTACAGCGTGAAACTTTTTCCAGGTATTACTCCTCTAATGGAACAGCTTTGCAGTTGTGTACTTTGCATCAAATTTTGGGCTATATCAGCAGTCTCATTTCTCCTTGTCACTGCTACTTTACAGCAACAATATCGTGTAATCCTCCATACTAAAAATGTCGCGACTAGCCTTCCGCTCCTGCATGCTTCGAGAGAACGAGTCGAGCATGAAGCGACAGCAGCGCCACAGTTCTCCACTAGGCACTCGCGGAACTACAGCAGGCACGAGGGAAGCCCTTTAGCACTAGTGTAACAGCGGCGTCTTTATTTGTGACGTAGGCGAACATTAGCCTCTACTTGCTGCCTTTCAGATCTCTAGTACGCAGTGAGTCTGAAGCCCACATTTCTGTGCTGTAAAAAAGAATTCCATTTCGATGGCAGCAACGTCACTAACGCAGCCACACACGTAACTACAACCTTGATAGACATGGATATGCAGGTATTTGTGCAAGCATGCAGAAAATCTTCGCCTCTGACGATTTAGGCACGCTTGCACAAGCACCAGGTTATGTTTCGAAGATACTTTGAGCCCTAACAAAGACGAAAACTCGCTCGTTTTGACCCGCTTTGGAGTTTTGAGGCGGAAAAAAAGAGTAACAGCTGTGTGTGGTGTAAAGACAGAGCAAAATTGCCCTGCAAACGGTCAAGCCTGCTATCACCAAGTGCCTGATTGTTATCATAGGGCTTCCAGTTACGTGTATAGAAACAAGCGGGAGTGGAGGTAATTAGTTGTGGTTTGGCGGAGAAACTTACGACATTCGCCTGAAGTAGTACTGCTCAACGACATTATTGCGCTTGGCCGTTATCGGAAACGCAGTGACGTTACAGTAAGCAGTTACGCTGGTCAGTAGTGCATATACCACAGTAACATAACAGTCGCGACACTCACTGCTGTAAAAGTTGTTGCCGTTTGACAGATGGAGAGACACTAGCGCTCCAAGCGGCGGGTAAGGTGAACATCAGACGTAAGCATAATGTTCGTTTGCATCCATTTCCTACGTAATTTCCGATTTATTCGAGTTATTTTCTTGCCTCCAAGAGTGTGTGGTATCAGAAGGCATATACGTTTCTAAAAATTATCCTAAAATATGCGCAAGTATGGACAAAAACCATGAATAGAGTGGCAAGCTACAACACATTCGTGAAGAAACTTGTGACATTGGACAGAATTGCGGCTTACCACATTGATATCAAAAGAATATAAACACACAGATTCACATGTAAGAAGCACAGACACTTACCTCTACATGCAAAAGCGATCGACAGCTCGTGTATCGTTCTGTAGGCTTACTGTGTCATTGTCTCCTGTTGCCACAAGTACGACCTTCATCTTTACATTATTCTAAGTGGGACAAGCAACTGCCAAATAGTGGGAGACATATGCTGAAAACACTATGAGCTGATTACATTTCACGAAAAACCAAATATTTGAATAATTTTCAAACAATCTGTCTGTAGGCACTTTCCTTGTCCCGTAATAGTTTCGCTTCTGGGCATTCTGACACTTCACACGCTTTTGTAAGACACGAACAGCTACACTTAATTTAACCACTTCATCGTCAAAGCAGGTCTGTGTTGGTGATTCACACGAATCTGGCACTGATACATGGAGAGTCGAACTGGCTGCTTCTGTGTCATAGGACTGTTTTACAGCTTTAGATTGACTGTCGAATCTTTGTGGCAGTTTCTTCTTCATCGTCAGCTGAGGGGAATGTCAAACAGTGTGGGTAGAGCATTCCAAACGAGTTTGTTATTGTCTGCGTTCATGAACCGGTTTTGTTCGAAATGTAGCGAACAAAAGCTAATATTATTATACAGGTAAACTGGGTCTTTCTTCATAAGGTCTTCTCGTCTGCTATTAACTAGCCATTTTCTGCTCCTAAAACGAAACATTCATCATTTATACACATATAGTTCGCAAGTGAATCCTGACGATACAGTTTAGTAACATGATGGTATATACCTCCCAGGATCCTTAGGAAACCTAAAAAAAGACAGCTGTGGTGTCTTCTTCCTGTTGTTGCTGCAATTTATTGCGCTACAAACGTTCCCGATCGTAAAAACCATTGTATAAATCAAAATAAACAATCACTATTCGCTTTCACGATCGCACCGAACTCACAGTTCAACCTACCGGCCGCTTGGGGCGCTGCTGGCGCTGTAGCAACAAAAAGGCGAAGTGTCGCGACTGTTATGTTAGACTGTGGCATTTACTGTCAACTCCAATAATGCGCTGACACACATGCCGACCAAAGCGCTTCTTGTAAACGCGAGTCCTGTGTCCTAACCACTCCACGTCACGTTGTTCCTCAGAAGTAGAAATCACGGAGCAGTGTTTAGTTTCTCAGCAACTGTCAAAGGAAAGATAGCCAGCAAAAAACAAGGAAGATTGTTTCCTTGGAAAATTTCTGATGCAATACCTCACTTCCGTCCAGTCATCTCAGACACTAGATGTTGCAAAAGATATAAATCACACTTTCTTCCACACAGGTTGCTTTATTCTTTGAAGTAATATTAGGGTTTTACGTACAGTGACGACCAGGTCATTAGGGACAGAGGGCATGCCCAGATTGGGAAAAACTATTGTGTTTCTTCAAAGACATTTCTTGCCGTTAAACGATTTGGAGAAACTTTAAAAATGGGTAAAAACAGTCTCATCAGTAATAACATTTATTTACAGAAGTTACCATTTCTGTTACATTCTGGCCGAAACCGGTAACCATTGCAAATCAATACTGTTTTTAATCTATTTTCAAAGTACTTTTAGCTAGACTGCTGTTTCTCCACCGGAAATGTTCTAAAAAATTACTGACCGACTACAGGAAATCTAAATGAGAATGGTTGGTGGTAATGTGAGCCGCTGACCCAGCAGCGAATTCACTGCGCCATGTGATTTCTTTAAGTTGAACTGACTTTAGAATTAAGCATCGTAGGCGGAAAAAATTTGACCACTGAAAGATGTCAGGAGCCACCCGAACCCAGAAGAGAAACTTATGTTACATGTTCTGTCAGCCCGTTTCACATTGAAAAAACTTGTTTCGAAGGGCAGATGCTAAGTTTACTTCAGACTAAAAATCCAGCAACTCTTGTAGGATAAGTACTTTAAAAGAACAACAAAGCTTGAGCCTCAGATTTATTACTCTACCTGGTAACTTCCGAGCAAACGAATTTTCACTACTAATTTCTCAAGTATTGTAGATCAGCTACGTGGACACGAAAGAGTAGTGATCGATTTGCATAAAAATCTAAAGGCGTAACGCGTTTGAGAGACAAACTGTCTTGTTAAAAGATACCAGTAGGTGTAAATTTAATGAAGGATCTGTCTATTCTTCAAGACGACTAAAATGCCTTAGTTACTACGTTTAAGTATGGTGAAAGTATAAGTTCGACGTTCGCTGGTACTGCGAGGCGAAGGCACTATTCTGTTTTACATTCTTATTTTACTCGCAGATTTTGGATGGAACACTCAGCTGAAGTTAATGATTCGCGATGCTAGCATTCCAGAGTAGTTTAACAAATTTTGCGGGCAGGTTATAGTCCTGTGAGTGTCAGACTAGGAATCTAAGAAGGAAGACTGGAGCTAAACGTTCTGTCGATGAGGCTATCGGGGATGGAGCTCAAACTTTGGTAAAGGATGCGGGAAAGAAATCGGCCGTGTCCTTTGATAGGAACCACGCCAGTATTCGCTTTAATTCATGGAAACAAGGAGAAACATATGAATGACCTGACTGGCATTTGAACTGCCATCCTCCCATATGGCAAAATAGTCCAGTTTTTATATTACTCCGCCACCTCGTTTGGTCATTACAAACTCTAAGATCTGGGTTTACTTCCCCGTCGGTCCTACAGTTTATTTTTTTATTTTATTTGTTTTTTTCTGTGTCACTTGTCGCTTTCACCTTTGGCAATGGTGCATTTGTGTGAAACATGACAAGATAAGCTGGGGTTCCGAGCTCACAAGCTGTGCATTCCCTTTATCTGGCTGGGTTAACTCAGTTCCAAGGGCGCATCACTTAAAAAGCATGCCAAATTCAAAGGAACGCAAAATCTTCAAGACTGGAGATTTTTTACAGAAGCTCGAAATATAGCGCGAACACGAATACGAGATGTTTATAATAGTTTCCTCAACGAAACTTTAGCTAGAAACCTTGCAGAAAATCCAAAGAGATTTTGGTCATATGAAAAGTATGCGAGCTGCAAGACACAGTCAGTGCCTTCTTTGCGCGATAGCAATGGAAACACTATCGACGACAGTGCTGCGAAAACATTCACTAAACACAGCCTTCCGAAGCGCCTCCACAAAAGAAGACCAAGTAAATATTCCAGAATTCGAATCAAGAACAATCCCAATAAGAGGAACTTAGAAGCAGGTATCCTCCGAGTAGTGAAGCAACTTAAATCACTCAAAAGCAAGTCTTCTGGTCCAGACTGTGTACCAGTTAGGTTCCTTTCACAGTATGCTGATGCAACAGCTCCATACTTAACAATCATGTACAACCGCTCGCTCGACGAAAGATCCGTACCCAAGGACTGGAAAGTTGCACAGGTTCCACCAATAGTCAAGAAAGTTAGGAGAGTAATCCACTAAATTACAGGCTCATATCAATGTCGATACGCAACAGGATTTTGGAACGTACATTGAGTTCGAACATTATGAATAACCTTTAAGAGAACTTTCTATTGACAGTCAACACGGATTTAGGAAACATCGTTCTTATTAATAAACACTCTTTAGCCACACGAAGTGGTGAGCCCAATTGACAAGGGATTTGAAATTGATTCCGTATTTCTAGATACGGGATTTGAGATGGACACCATAAAAACAAAGGCCTTTCTCGTTGCGGCGGAATCTTCTCATGAGAGATGTATCACCAACTCTCTCCTGACGCCGACCTACACGGGGAGAAACGATCATAATAAAATAAGGGAAATCAAAATTCGCAGTGTTCGTTTTTTCCACACCCAGTTCGAGAATCGAATAGAGAATTATTGTGCAGGTGGTTTGATGAACCCTCTGCCATGTGCGTAAGTGTGATTTGCGAAGTACCCATGTAGATGCAGGCAGTACACAACAGTATCCAAACTGATCTTCGAATCGAAGGATACTTTACTAGGCGCACAGAATTGTATCGGCAATAGATGCTATATTTCTAATCTCTAAGAAGTGCTATATAATATCATGAAAGCATAATTAAGAGACTTGTCAAAACCCTGAAGTTACTACCAATGAAATTATCAACCATTGCGTTCATTACGCTAAAGTGACAAATTTTATTATTCAATACTCAGCTTAAAAATAAATGTAAATGGCATTCGACAATGACAAAAAGCTGCACTCCGATGTTAAGTATTCCGTATCCAACTATTACGAATGGCTGCTTTTTACTTAATGAGATTGGACACAATATTACATTTTATATTGCAATACACCAAAATATTTATCTGGGGGTGAAGATACGAAGACAAATGTGTATGGAGTGTTTTTACAGTGAGTGATTGCATATTGCTTAAAAATACTCACATTCGACAAAAGCTCAGTTAAATGAACGCCCAGCCACCTAAATTTACGATTTCCAGTTTCCCCGAAGAGCATCAGAAGACTGGAATGGTTCGTTCGAAGGTGACTCAGTCAATTTCCTTTACGCATTCCCGTCCACGATAACGACAAAAACTGTATTCCCTTAATAAACATTTCTTTCGGGTTGACAAAAATTATATAAGGTGAACTCGTATGAATGTTCATAAGGTGTTGAGGGACTTTTCTAAATACTTTGGTGTAAGGGACCCACGGTCTCTTGCGAGTCCCTACAGAGTAACGTAGAAATTATTCATTCGGTTTGTTATCTATCTTACCTCTGCCTCTGTGAAAATTTCTTCAGAACAGCTTAAGTCTATAATATGCAATCACTAAAACTCAATGTAAACACAGAGTAATGCAAGAAAAGCACTAGAAAAGCTTAGATCGTTGTGCCGCTCTTGCATTCAGTCAACTATACACGAGGTACATATCGGCCAGCTCTTCTTCAGTAAACCTATTCACAACTGTATCACTCGTTACCGTTGAACCAAACAAGAAAGAGAACCGAGAACTTTATGCAAGCTTTATGGTGAAGAATAAAGCCGACGTTAATATTATCAGGAAGCTGTCATAGTGAATGGAACGAAGTTTTTTCCAAACAAGACACCGCATAGCTTCGACAAATGCACTGTTCTACAGATATTTTCAATGCAGCTTAGATACAAATGTGACGTAAGAGGTCTATCTAAATGCAATTACTCTGTAACAATCCATAGGATACCACGGATTCCTCACACCTAAATACTGAAAAAATTCCAAGAAACCTCTGAAATTTTGTCAGAGTTAAGGTTCATTCTGTATTCGTTACTGAAAAGCATCGGATTTACAAGCAGTGCAGGAGAAGACGTTTGTTTGAAAATTTTAGAAAAATTGTACCTACGAGGAAGTTATATTTAATAAAATTGTAATTATAATTAGTAATCAGCGGTTTGAGTTTAGCAAGCGCTTCTAATTAGTTTCGAAATGAATTAACCCACTATATCTTCGCAAAACTATAAAAACCACCATGGACGACGGGCAGTGGTCTTTTGAGGGATGTAAAAACGCGTTCAGCAGAAAACTTGTTACTTCACTTGCCGGAAACATAAACAACGCAACTCGCATGAAACAAGGCACAGTAAATACCAACACATTTGCCTGCTGTAGAACGGTTTAGAATTTTTCAAAATGAGAGATGCAGAAGAGCGAAACAAAGCCACCACCGGTCACTGGGGAAAATGTACAGAGGTCGTTGACGTGTATCCTTACCTTCTTCGGCATGACGCTCGCCAGAGATTCAGCTGTGGTACAAACCCAGACGCAGTAGCTGCCGTGAAGTGAGTGGATGACCGGCTAGTGCAGCGCGCTTGCGTCAGACAACTCGCACGCTCCCCCCACCGGCTGGCAGCCGGCCAATGGGAGCTACGCGTCGCTCCCCACCGGTGTGGGAATGCCCCACGCCACACGAGGCGAGATTTGAACGCATTTACACCTATAATACACAACCGATGGTTGTTAACGTAACATCTGTCATCTGGACGAGCATGCTAAGTACGGCATTTGTCTACATTCAACGTGTCCTCGTGCAGCTTCTAGAAAATAAATGCACACAACTCATTATTTATATTCAGAGAAATTTTGTATAAAGCGAAGCAGTTTGTACAGGTGCTTGGGAAAATGATAAGACCACCCATCTCATATGGTTGTAGGGTCACCTTTGGCATCCAAAAAGCCTAAAGCTCTCCTGGACATCAATGCGTACAAATCCTAAGATAGTGAGCAAAGCAGTGTTTTGCCATTAATTGCGAAAGAACTGGTCCAATTTCTAGGGAGCTGCTGATCAAGGGCAATAGGTTTTAATTCTCCCTTCCCTAGCCCGGGGACTGGTTATTTCTGTTGTCCTCATCATTTCATCATCATCATCATCATTCGTCACAATGGCTAAATTGGAGTGCGTAAGAAAATTGGATTGTGTAAAAATTTGGTCTTTGTACTGGCGCTGATAACCGCGCAGTTGAGCGCCCCAGAAACCAAACATCATGAAACATCTCTTCCCTAGCGTTTCTCCCACTGTACCTTGTCCACTGTTTTTCATGATTTCCGATGTTTATATAAGAAATAATTTCAGACCAAATAACTACGACAAATCAGTTGTTGCGAACCAAATGTACGAAACAAGCCATCCCATTAAGGGAATAGAAGATGATTTACAAATCCTGCACACAGAAAGAAGAGACGAAACCTCGACTTGCTAGAAAAATTGGAGATAGCCAGTTATGAAAAGAAATATGACAGTATTCTTAACGCACAAATTAAAAGACAGCCGAACGAGATTAAGAACGGATTTTAGAATTGTTTTAAATTGCATGAATAATTACAAATTTGCAATACTTCTTTAACGACATAGCTAGTCTGGCGCTCGTGGGACGCAACACACAAGTAGCGTCTTTGAAAAGAAGATATGTTGGTGGTCCAATCGCTGCACCTACACACAAATACCTCAGAAATGTCACCTCACAACTCCCGGTCACCCGGAGAAGCTCCAACTTGACGATCTTAAGTGGCAGACTGCACCATCCTCGATCAAAAAGCAAGATAACCAAGGTTTCATGGCCTCGGTTAAAAGTAAACTCCGCTTAAAATGCCTCTTCGGTGCACCAACCTTAATCACTGGTCAGGCAAACCCCCTTCAGCCAACAGTGTATTTGACCTCGGTTTCTCGTTTCGTTCTTGTTCCGTTCAGTTGGAATACTTACGCCATTTAAACATAAAATTCATCAGATATATGCTAATTAACTCGTCTAATGTCATTTTTATGAAAAATTCACGTCTTCCTATTTATAATTTTATACTGCATACAAAAAATCAGTTTTGATGGCAAGCACAAATTCTTAATGACCAGCCGGCCGGTGTGGCCGAGCGGTTCTAGGCGCTTCAGTCTGGAACCGCATGACAGCTACGGTCGCAGGTTCGAATCCTGCTTCGGGCATGAATGTGTAGGATGTCCTTAGGTTGGTTAGGTTTAAGTAGTTCTAAGTTCTAGGGGACTGATGACCTCAGATGGTAAGTCCCATAGTGCTCAGAGCCATTTGAACCATTCTGATGACCGATATTTATAAAATTTTGTTAATTAAGAGTGTATAATTTTCTAACATTCTGCGTGGTGTCTGTTGGACCAATATCGTGAGAGAAACTTCTCTCTGAAATCTTCGTACGATCGGCATGTCGCTGCAACATTTTGCATGGTTTCTGCGACTGTTCCTGACATGTTTGCGCATATAAAGTCTAATTTGTGTGCTAGCGTCCAGTGTTCTGGTAATCCTACTCGGAATTGATCAATAACAGTTCGTGGATGCAATGAGTTTCCTTCTCGAAAGTGTTGAAATTTTCTGACTGTGAGGAAATGATCGTTGTCGTACTTCGTCATAGTTCCAAATGAAATTCGCGATTCTTCGCCACTTTTGTTTCTGACTATTTCTCCCGTCGTTCTTTCCGGTTGTGGTAGATCCATTGGATATTGTCCACTGTAACTTTCGCCTACCCTTGCGTAGTATCGTTGGAGTGGTACGCAATAATTTTCTTCCATCGGTTGTGCACGTGTAGCTGAATGCATTGCACTATACTCTTAGCGACCTGGCTTTCCATTATCGTGTATTGGTTCGGTATCTTGTCTGGATAACCTTGCAGCTTCATTGCACGATCCAAACTGTCTTGACACATAAATTTGTGGTTCTGCATGTGTTTGTGGTGCCGTTTGTTCATCAAGAATTTCGAAACGTGTTTGTTGCGGTGCAGGCTGTCTGATTTCACGTATGTTATTTTCCGCCTGTGATTGGAATCGAAAATGCATGATATCTTCGTTAATTGCTTGTTTTTCCGGTGCTGTTACAGATACGGATGTGGTTGCAGACTCAGTGCTTGTTCGATCCTGTTCACTACGCTCTTCAATGGTTTGCAACAACTCTGTTCGCAATTTCTGAAATGGTTGCTTCGTTTGCGCTTCTATTTTGACTATGCGGTTACCATATCTTTTCAGCGCTGCTTTTGTGATACGTTTGCGTAACACACTGTTTTCAACAATTTTCCGCGCTGTACGTGCTGCTTGTCTAGTAATTACATTTATCTGTTTCTCTAGTTTCTTGACTTCTCCCTGGGTGTTGTTACGTAATGTTTTGATGTCGTCCTGTATGTCATTACGCAATGTGTACGTCCACTTGTACCTTGTCAATGTCTGTTCTCAATTGATTGTGACCTGTTATTAAGTTTCCTATCACTTCTCGAGATTCTTTTGCCTCGTCTTCAATATGACTTAGGTGTAACTGAATTTTTTTTATTTTGTTCTTTAATCTCACGCATTTGTCTCGTGGTTTCAGCATTCTGAATTTGAATTTGGTTCGCTATGTCTTTATTTTGCCTTGTCATGGTTTCCGTAATTTGTTGTAATAATTCTGCCAGATTGGTGGGTCCTATTGCGTTTTCTTCTGACGTCCTACGCTCTGTGTTTTTGCCCAATTGTTGGTTTGCAACCGATTGCATTGAACTGTACGGTGACGTTTCTGCTCACATTCCTTGTACTCTGTGGTGAGGGAGCTCTGATTACTTGTACTATGGGTTCTACGTATTCAAGACGCAAGTTAGAATCCTCATCGGCTGTCTCTCTACTTTCCTGCTCCTCTGTCGTATGCTGACTTACGTTTTCTATGCCTTGACGTACATTATCCTCGTTATGGTGCGTTATATGTCCTATTTCTCGCGATACTGCATCGTCTGTTGTACTGTCCTCTATTCTCTGTCCATTCTCATGCTGGGTCTCTACCTCAATTCGGTCAAGGTCTCGATCTGCCATTGCTAATCTTTCCGAATCCCTTATTTTCTGTTTTAAAAGCAATTCACGCGCCCTACTTCGAGTCAACATGCGCTCATACGATCTCACGCGTTTCATAAACTTTTTGTTCACACGACTTGACGCTTATTACACCCAAGACTGACAAACCATTCACTTACTTGTTGGGTCAGAACCAACTTGTCAACGATGTATCCGCCACCTGTGCGCTTGCATTGAGGAGAAAACTTAATTCTAACAATTTTTAAAACTATAACTTAATTATGCTATTGTCTCTGCTAGAATGTCTCACTTTCTATTGAATACTTTCTTACTATCTATCGCTGCAGCTACTGTTTTCAACTATTTATGCCTTTCAAAAAAAAAAAAAATTTATTACGAAAATTTTTTAACAGGATATTTTTCTGACCTAGTTAGGCATGTGGTCGACCTTCAATCATGGTATTTTACCATCCTGGCAGGGTCGCCATTCTCTAACATTCTAAGTGGTGTCTGTTGTTCTAAGTCGTGTCTCCCTACCACTTTCGTGCAACGACGCTCTGAGCGTGTTTTTTAGGGAATTGACAAGTTTGAACCTGGGACCCGTTGCTGGTAAGGAGACGCCAGACCACACATGACATGTAGAGTTCAGAAGAGTTCAGTGAGACTAGCGATGATATAACCAAATACTTAATGATTTCAGCGTCAGCTCCACTGCACTCCCTATAAAAGAATCTTAATACTAACTAAATTTAGTGGGAGGGGTTCAAGGCTTTCCTATTTTTAGTTAGCTGGTAAAATAACGTCGAAAAAGCAGTTAAGTTTACCACTGGAAATTTTATTCTACTCACAAAACATTGTTTATAAATTGCACTATTGATAAAAGGAAATGTTTTAATACAGTATGATAAAAACCAACTGCGTTCAACAAAAATGTGAACGAATATTCCCTGAGTGGGTTTCCAAGTTCTACAATGGATCGAAGGATGACCTATGCCATATCACATCTATAATCTAGGTTTAAATTAAGGTTCACAAAAGAGAAAACTATCAAAATGGTCTACAGTGACGCTCAATTATCTTTAATTACTTATCTAACTTGTCGTAAATTACAGTGGCTGATGTGGCTTCTCAATATTTATATAACAGAAAAATCAACGCGTTTCAGATTTTAACTTACGTAGCAAGTGTGAATACCTTGAGCTTTAATTGACGATCGACACTAGTATTACGCAAAACGGGGATGTAACAGATGAGACTTCTGTAGTTCTGAGTGAACCCTTATGCGCTCAAAAATGCGGCATCGCGTGCGTTCATTACCTTGTCGGTGTTTAGGCAGCGTCAGGGCGGCGCAGCTCCTCACATCTCGCCGTCTCGGAAGCAACTCCCTCCTAACTTCTCCTTACTACAATTTACCAAAGTTGGTTTAAAAAAAACTATCTGGCTGTGTTTTCATCTGACCAATCAGGGTCTCAATGTTAACCTTAAGCTCCGCCTAAAAAAATTCTGTCTATCCAATGAGAAACGTTATACTTTTCGTGGTGGGGCAATGTTTTTAACATTTGCAACGTAACAGAGACGCGAAAAAGTCTCACGCTAAAACTTGCGGCTGGTGTTGCCCTTTTTGTGTTATCGTAAGATCTATACTGTTCTTCTGGAGGGCTCTAGCTTTTAACGTGGGCTGGGGGGTGGTCCTAGCGGTTAGCTGGCTACGTGGGTGTCCGTCCCTTATCGTAGGGCCTTCTAGCTAAACACGGTTCTGCTCTCGGCTTCTGTTCTCGTTCCTCCCCTCGGAACTGCGTCTGTCTCACGGTGGGAAGGTATGACATTCATTTAGGCATTCATGTGTTAGTCTGTGGTATTCTATTTGCTCACTCGTTACTCGTATTACTTTGGTTAATTTAATGTCACGATTTATTCGGAGCTATGTGACATACTATTGGATTTGCATATCATGTCAGGGTTTTCATGGAAGGTGTTGGGTTTGCCTGACACCTTGCAATTTAAAAAATACAAATAAATTTTTCTCTTTTTTGTATTACATGCTTCACGTAAATGATCATAGAACATGCATCTTTGTTTAAAAATTTGCATGTATTTCGAATCGAACCCAGGCCTCCACACAGTGAACAGGCATACTACATACAGCCTATCGAAAAATATATCTGATTTTAGCGTATTAAACATGGATGGAAAACTTAGAAGTCGATTTTCTCGAGAATTTTTGAGAATTGCATCGAATTGCTTTGGGAGAGATGTGTTTGAGTTTTGAACTTCACGTACCAATAATATAAAAAATTAAAAAACTCCAATTGTTGTGTGATTCCCTTGTTAGAAAAAAGCAGACAATCTGGGCATATGTGAAGAAACGATTAACGAGTTGGTAAGTCTGGTAAAATAGCAAGAAAAAATGTTTGTTTCGTAAACAACTCACCTTGCTTCTCGACAGTCTTCTTGGAGGGATGCACTCATGGCCCAGCGTTCCTCCAGCGTTTTCATTCCATCGGAAAAACAGGTCCTGTCAAACTCTGCAAAATACTCGTTAAAAGCAACTATCACTTCCTCATTTGATAAAAATTACTTCCCAGGAAGCCAAAGTTTCAAGATAGGGAGCAGAAAGAAATCACTTGGGGCTGAGTCTGGTAAATAAGATGGGTGAAGAATCAATTCAGAGTCCAGTTCATGCACCTTCGCCATTGTTATCGCTTATGTATGGGATGGAACATTATTTTGGTGAAAGAGCATTTTTTTGCTTGCCAACCTTGGTATATTTTTCAGCCAATGTAAGTTTAAAAGGATCCAACAATGAAGTATAATTGGATCCATTTATAGTTCTACCTTTTCCCAAAAAACAGTGGCCTTCGCCTTACCAGCAGACAAAGTGGTCTTTGCCTTCTCCGCTGCACTTTCACCGGCCTTTGTTTATTGTTTTGACTGCCGTTTTGACTCTGGTGTGTAATGATGAATCCAGGATTCATCAACAGTCACAAATCGGCACAAAAAGTCTTGATATTGCGATGGTAATCAGACATTGTGTTGAAATGTTGTGCCGGATGCACTTTTGGTCGACTGTGTGTAATCGCGCCACACACCTCGCACACAGCTTGTTCATAGCCAATTCTCCGTGTAGGATGTTATGCACTCGCTCAGTTGAGTTGCCTACAGCCTCAGCAATCTCTCGAATATTTGTTCGACGGTCTCGCATTACCACATCATGGATTTTGTCAATGATTTCTTTTGTGGTGACCTCAACTGGATGGCCGGAGTACACTTCGTCTTCAGTGCTTGGCTGATCACGTTTAAATTCATTAATCAAAAAGTAAATGGTCTTCAGCGATGGTGCAGAGTCCGCGTGAACTTCATCCAATTCTGTTTTGATTTACGCGATAACAGTCCAACCCTTCAAATGAAAATGTTTAACAACACGAGCAGGCCGCTGTGACCGAGCGGCTCTAGGCGCTTCAGTCCGGACCCGCGCTGCTGCTATGGTCGCAGGTTCGAATCCTGCCTCGGGCATGGATGTGTGTGATGTCCTTAGGTTAGTTAGGTTTAAGTAGTTCTACGTGTAGGGGACTGATGACCTCAGATGTTTAAGTCCCATAGTGCTTAGAGCCGTTTGAACCATTTTTTAATAACACGAATCTGTGTTTTGTCCATTTTCAAACACAATAGACACACTGACTAATTCAGACGGCTGTCAACAATGAACTACGTGCTGTACATTGCTGAAATTGAAATAATCAAGCTTACCAACTACGAATGTTCCATTCTTCCATGAAAATTTACCAAACTTATCAAACCACGCTCGTAATTTTACTCCTGGTAAGTTTGATGCATAAATTAATAGACTTTCTGTGCTCATCTTACATACAAGATACGATATACGATGCCTTCAGTGTGTCTCAGTACATCGAAGTGTACTGCCATCTTAGTGCCGTACGGTTAAAAAGCGCTGATCATCTAGAGAAAACGGGGCGAGAACCAGGGTAACATTTAACTGCGTCCAGCTGCCTCGTTTAACTTTGATCGAGGTTGGCGCACCAGAATTTTGCGTTGAACAGGGTTAAAAATCGACTTTAGGGTGGTTAACTTTTAATCAAGGCTGGTGTACTCGGCCGTTGGAGCTGACAGAGATCAGGAGGACGTGGCCTGGTGCGCGGTGTGGTGTGAGGTGGGATGGCTAAGGGCAGAAGTCGACGGTTTTAGTAACTTTTACTTATCTTTGTGGCCGGATGCCTTTCCCGTCGCCATAGTAGTCAGTTAACCCAAAGAGCGGTCCACACGTAACGGTGCGTCTCTGCAAATCTGTATGCACTTCACATCTGTACAGACGGGTCGTATTGTTTGGAAGCCAAATTTCCGCAGATATGAAACGTGCCCAAATCTGGAAGTTGGGGCTGGACATTTAAGCAAAACTGTTCAAATCTAGCAGTGCAGATCATACCTGTGCGGAAAATTTTAGCTGTGGACAGGAGATCGCTGCAGATCTGGCGCGTGACATGCTTCTGAGTTTTTCAGTCTACATAGTGTTGCCAAACTTTTTGTGCAAACTCAATTCTAAAATGATTTATACGCTTCGGTGCTCTAGAGAGTTCAATGCTGAATTTGTCGAAATATTTAAGAACGACAAATGTCTGGAAACTTAAGAGCGTGGAGCAGCAGTGACAGGAAGTGAGAAATGGATGAACAGTATAGCACAAGCCTTTTACATTATTAAATAACTATGTGAAACAGTGTTGCACACTAGGCATAAACCTAAGAGGCAGCACCGTTTTAAACACACTAACATTCTATTTGGGACGGTGAAGGCTCCAGTCTTCATCCTGTCATCCTAATTTAGGTTATCTGTTTCTCCTACATTACTTCGGGCCAATCGCAGGATGATTCTTACTGTTAGGCCACAGCCAATTACCTATCCCAGTCTAGACAAACTACAGCTGTAAGTGAGGTGTCACCGCCAGACACCACACTTGCTAGGTGGTAGCCTTTAAATCGGCCGCGGTCCGTTAGTATACGTTGGACCCGCGTGTCGCCACTATCAGTGATTGCAGACCGAGCGCCGCCACACGGCAGGTCTAGTCTAGAGAGACTCCCTAGCACTCGCCCCAGTTGTACAGCCGACTTTGCCAGCGATGGTTCACTGGCTACATACGCTCTCATTTGCAGAGACGACAGTTTAGCATAGCCTTCAGCTACATTTGCTACGACCTAGCAAGGCGCCATATTTAGTTACTACGAATGTATTCTGAACAGATAATATTGTGAATCAGGTACCGTCAAGAGCGACGTTCATCATTAATGGATTAAAGTTAAGTATCAAAATAATTACGTCCGCTTTCTAAATTCTAATTCCTTGTCATGTTCCAGACCTCACGTCAGTATAGTCCTTCCCTCCTCACGCCAGCCTGCGTGAGCTAAAACGCGTGCATTTCGGCCTCCACTAGTAACACGGTGTTGGCTCTTCTGCCAACACAACGGTAAGTATGTAAATGGCTGTATACAGGGTGATTTTTCCACCGTGTACAAACTCTAGGGGTTGATCGATTTGAGGATCCGGGACAAAAAAGGTCTAATGAACTTTTGTCCTGAAATACATGCTTCCCACGCTAGAGACTATTTATTCAATCATTCTTTGTTACAGAGACTGCGGTCTAACACGCGCTGTACCGTGCAATCACAGTTAATATCATGCATGGATTCCTCCTTACTATGTCATACCCTAGCGCCCTCTCCTGGTAATTTGTCCCATTCACTTCTCTTGCTGACTCACCTTGTGTGCGTTGCACACAATGTTTCTGTATTCGAATCGAGAGCTTGCCGAAAAGTTGTTTACTTATGGAAAGGCTAATGCCAACGGGCGGCGGGCAGCAAGGTTGTATCAGGAGGTCTATCCTCGCCGGCAACAACCACAGCATTCAATGTTTGCAACAGTGTTTCGTTGTTTGTCTGAGACAGGATCGTTTCAGGAAGCAGGAAATCGTGAAGAACGTACCCGATATGTTCGGACACCAGACTTGGAGGAAAATGTGATCAACACTGTGGAAGGTGACCGCTGTGTCAGTAGTAGGCAGTTGGACCGCCAGTACACGGTAAATCAGACGATCATGTGGAACATTCTCTGTTGTTATTACCCTGTTGTTATTGCCCTGCGTGTGCAGGGCTTACTAGTTACAGACTTCCCACATCGAGAGCAGTTTTGTCACTAGTTTCTTCACCAGACAACCACGATTCTGAGATTTGCTTCATCCATCCCATTTACTTATGAGGCTACCTTTGCGCAGGGTGGTGTCTTCAGCTTTCATAAGTCATCTGTGGGATAGTATGCAGAACGCCTATGGTATGGTGAAGCGAATCATCAGCTTCGGTGCAGCCGGAATGTGTGAGCCGGGATAATTGTCGACCGTATTTTGGGACCAGTACTCCTTCCACGTCGCCTAACAGGCCGGAACTATCGGCGTTTCTGGTGTGTGACTTTGCCTCTGCTGCTGGAAGAAGTGCCGTTGGTGATTCGAAGGGTTATGTGGCTGCCACATGATGGTGCTCCAGCCCACTTCGCAGTTAACGTCCGGACGCATCTCAATCGTGTCGTCCCTCGTAGATGGATCGGACGAGTAGGTCCAGTTGCACAGCCTGCTCGTTCACCAGATCTCAACCCGTGCGATTTCTGGTCACGGGGCCATCTCAGAAGTATTGTGTTTTCAGAGCCCAATCCAGATATGGAGACACTGGAGCAGCGTATTAATGATGCCTTTGACAGTGTTCGAATTCAGCCCGGCCGATGTGAACGTGTGGGACAGAACGCGCTACTGTTAGTGCATGCATGCGTTGAGGCACATGGAAACCATTTTGACCACATACTGTAAACTGTGGCTGCGTGGTACAACGCATACTAAACCACATTCTCTGTAACCATGTATGACTGTTAAATGGTATCTAGCATGGAAAACATGCATTTCCGGACATAAGTTCATTAGACCTTTTTTGTTCCGTATGCTCTCATCGATCAATCACTGGAGTTTGTACACGGTGGAAAAATCACCCTGTATATGAATTGTCCTAAGTTTTAATACCAAGACATGTCCAGTATCCTTGTAAAAGTAATCTACGGATGAATACAGCTACTGCAGGCTCCGGCGAAAAAGACCTCCCGTATTTGAACAGGCTGTGGTATGAGTTGTCGTGGGGATACGGAGGGGGACGGGGGGTACCGATCGATACCGGTGCACCGTGTACATGCCATTTTCAGTAGGTGCAGTGTCTTGGCTGTGTAAGAATGGTGCGTTTGTTGTAGAGGAGTATAATCGTGATGTGGTTCTGTGATTTCGTATTCGGTCCGAACATGGCTAACACGATTCCGTTCCTGATGGAAAAACGACTTTGGGTGTCAAATTTATAGAGTATCAGATTCTGCACCGAAAAGAAAATCTGCTGGCCAACCTCGGACTGTAACAACGTCGGCAAATGTGGCCCGTGTTGGAGCATCCGTAAAGCAATCTCAAAGGCGTTCAACACTTAAGCATGCGGCTGCCCTAAAATTGGCTGATTGGACAATCTGCTCAGAGATCTTCAAATACACCAGTACGAAATTATGTTTAGCCGAGAATTAAGTAAGAGATTTTGAAACTCGCAGAGTTGTGTGTGAGGAAATTATTCAGAATATTCCCCTCGGTGCTGTTTTGATTATTCTGTTGGGGCCCACTTCCACTTGTCAGATACTGTAAATAGATGAAAGTTTCGCTACTGGGCAGCAGAAAACCGTTACGAACTTCACCAACGATCACTTCGCAGCCGTTGTATGACAGTCTGATGCGCCGTTGCTGAATTAGGTGGTTACGTTTTTCGAAAAAAGATAGCGTAACGATAATAGTTAATTCAGATTGCTACTGTCACATGATAGAGACCTAAGTTAAACCGGGTTGTTGGGGACCATGAAGAGGGAGGAGGCTGGTGTCGACTATACAGAGCCACAGCTCACGTCTCTTGGCATTCTCTAGAAATTTTGAGAGAGTTATTTCCTGTACGTCTTCTCTCTTCACAGTCCTACAAGCACTTAAGGAGGCAATTACCCAGAAATTGGCTGCCATTCCACTGGAAAGGACACGAAGAACTGTGGACAACTTCCCGGAAAGACTTCGGCAGTGTGTTAACAGTGGAGGACTCCATTTACCGGACATAATTTTGTAAAACTGCACAGTATTTGTTCTTCACAAATAAAATTATATCTTTGTTTGTGGTCACCTCCTGAAATATGGTTCAGCTGGACCCTGTAATATCACTACTGCTAGTGCAAATCATCACCTCCTCAACAAGCGATCGGGACCAGAAGGCAACCAATGCAACAGTTTCATGACAGAATTCATGTAGGGAATTGAAAATTTCCAGATAATCAGAAAGAAAGTGAAAAGTACCTCATCAGTTACTGCTATAACTTATTAAATATTTGGAGATTCAAACGCATCTAAAAATGTAAAACTATTATCTATAACTTGTCACAATTGATATAATACATAGTTAAGGCACTTTACGTGCCTTCATAAAATCCTTCAAGGAAGGTAGTTGTGGGCGTCATGTATCTATGAATTGTGTAAACTTCGTTCTGAGTGTTACTATATTTTGACCGTTTGCATGTCATGTTCTCTATGACCAAGTTTGGGAACTAGTCTATCATTTGCCTAAAAGACTGTGCAAAACCGCCTAAAAGCTGTACTGGCCGTGTAGCACGTATGAGTTGGGTATTATAATGCTCAATGCTTGTTTGAACGTTGCAACTGAAATCTTCAAAACTCCAGCCTATGTCAGGAACCGCAACGACACTGTAAGCCGTACAAATGGTGAATTTGCTTTCAATAATTCGTTGTGTTGTGTGAGGGTTGCGAGCAACAATAATTATTTCCAGGTCTCCATGTCTATTCGCAAAAATCTTGCCAGTCGTTGCCTCGCCTAGTGACGCACGAAGTAAATTAATATGCAAAAGGTGCAGTCGCTATAAGTCTTGAGCCTTTAGATCGATCTTTCTGCCTCTGACACAGTTTGCACTTTTTAAGTTGCGAACACAGGCCACAGAAGAATTTCCCACATTACGAGCTAGTTCCCTGAAATGAAATGCTAGAGTGCAGACCAAGCGAGCTGGCCCACTGGTTAACACGCTGGACCCGCATTCTGGAGGACGACGGTTCAAACCCGCGTCCGTCCATTCTGATTTAAGTTTCCCGTGATTTCCCTAAATCGCTTCAGGCACATGCCGGGATGGTTCTTTGAAAGGGTACGACCGACTTCCTTCCTTCCTAATCCGATGGGACCGATCACCTCGCTGTTTGGTCCCCTCCCACAAATCAACCAACCAGCCTAGAGTGTAGCTGCTTACCTCCGACAGGTGGCGGGCCAATAGTTGACTGGAACTGTTGTGCAAACGCGATTTGCGGCGATTTATTACACGCACAGACAATTGCGTAGATATCTGCGCAGACAGTTCGTTGCACACGGACCGGCATTAAGGGAAAGCAGAGCGCAGGACACCAGATTAGAAAAAGTGCAGGGCCCGAATTACGATACAGAAATAGGCCTAGTGAGCTGGCAGTCAACTTCGAATACGGGAAAATACAAAACAGTGAAAATCCGTGTTTTTGCTCTGCAAAATACAACTATTAGATTATACTATTTTTCATTTATACTTCATGGGTGGGCCCGGTAGTCTGGTATAACGTGTGTATCTGGAAACGTTTTTGTTTATTTATTTATTGTTCCGTGGGACCAAATTAAGGAGAAGTCTCCATGGTCATGGAACGAGTCAATACATGAAATTATAACACGACAGTAGAAACAGATAAAATGAAATACAAGAAACGTATTCAGGCGGCAATTCGTAAGTTTAAATAAAGGAAATCAACAATGTAACACTGGAATTTGCTTAATTTTTCAGCTCTTCCAGGAGCTCCTCGTCAGAATAGAAGGAGTGAGCCATGAGGAAACTCTTCAGTTTAGACTTAAAAGTGTTTGGACTACTGCTAAGATTTTTGAATTCTTGTGGTAGCTTATTGAAAATGGATGCAGCAGAATAGTGCACTTCTTTCTGCACAAGAGTCAAGGAAGCGCATTCCACATGCAGATTTGATTTCTGCCTAGTATTAACTGAGTGAAAGCTGCTAACTCTTGGGAATAAGCTAATATTGCTAACAACAAACGACATTAAAGAAAATATATACTGTGAGGTCAATGTCAGAGTTCCCAGACTATTGAATAGGGGTCGACAAGAGGTTCTAGCACTTACACCACATATAGCTCGAACAGCCCGTTTTTGAGCCAAAAATACCCTTTTTGAATCAGAAGAATCACCCCAAAAAATAATACCATATGACATAAGCGTATGAAAATATGCGAAGTAGACTACTTTTCGTGTTGAACTGTCACTTATTTCAGATACTGTTCTAATGGTAAATAAACCAGCATTTAGTTTCTGAACAAGATCCTGAACATGGGCTTTCCACAACAGCTTACTATCAATCCGAACGCCTAGGAACTTGAACTGTTCCGTCTCGCTTACAATATGCCCATTCTGTCTGATCAAAATATCGGTTCTTGTTGAATTGTGAGTTAGAAACTGTAAAAACTGAGTCTTACTGTGTTTTAGCATCAAATTATTTTCCACAAGCCATGAACTTAATTCATGAACTACATTATTTGATAATGTTTCAATATTACACACAAGATCCTTGACTACCAAGTTGGTGTCATCAGCAAACAGAAATATTTTTGAATCACCTGTAATACTAGAAGGCATATCATTTCTATAAATAAGAAACAGCAGTGGCCCCAGCACCGACCCTTGGGGAACGCCCCACTTAACAGTGCCCCATTGGGACTGAACATCACTACCACTCTCAATATCGCGGAGAATTGCCCTCTGCTTTCTGTTCTTAAAGTAAGAGGCGAACCAATTGTAAGCTACTCCCCTTACTCCATAATGGTCCAATTTCTGCAGTAATATTTTGTGGTCAACACAGTCAAAAGCTTTCGTTAAATCAAATAAAACACCTACCGTTCGCAACCTTTTATTTAATCCGTCCAAAACCTCACAGAGAAAAGAGAATACAGCATTTTCAGTTGTTAAACCATTTCTAAAACCAAACTATACATTTGACAGCAAATTATGTGAATTTAAATGCTCCAGTAACCTTGTATATACAACCTTCTCGATAACTTTAGCAAACACCGATGGCATAGAAATAGGTCTATAATTGTCCACATTATCCCTGGCTCCCTTTTTATAAAGTGGCTTCACTACCGAGTACTTTAATCGGTCAGGGAACCGACCACTCCTAAAGGAAAAGTTACAGATATGGCTAAGTACTGGGCCAACATACATAGAACAGTACTTCAGTATTCTGCTAGATAGTCTGTCATATCCATGAGAGTTTTTGGTCTTTAGTGATTTAATTATTAACTCAATCTCGCTCTTGTCAGTATCATGGAGGAGCATTTCAGTTAACAGTCTCGGAACACTTTTTTCTACAAGCGCTATATGATTCCCTGTTGGGACTAGGTTCCTATTTAGGTCACCTGCTACATTCAGAAAGTGATTATTAAATACTGTACATATATGCGACTTATCAGTAACACAGACATTCCCACTACGCACTGATTCTATATTCTCGACCTGTCTCTGCAGACCAGCCACTTCCTTTACGACTGACCATATGGTTTTAATTTTATCCTGGGACTTAGCTATTCTATCTGCATACCACATACTTTTTGCCTTCCTAATAACTTTTTTAAGCACCTTATAATACTGTTTGTAATGGGCTGCTGCATTTAGATTTTTACTTTTTCTGACGTTTTGATATAATCGCCACTTTGTTCTGCAGGATATTCTTATCCCTCTAGTCAGCCACCCAGACTGCCTATTTGTGCTAGTACCCTGTTTTAAACGTTCTGACGGAAAGCAACTTTCAAAGAGCACGAGAAAAGTCTTGAGGAAAGCATTATATTTATCATCTACTGTATCAGCACTAAAAACATCTTGCCACTCTTGTTCCTTGATAAGGTTTACAAAGGTCTCTACAGCAACTGGATCAGCTTTCCTAAAAAGTTGATAACTATATTTAACATGTGTTGCAGCACAAAAATCTTTTAGAGTTAAAACTTGTGCATCATGATCTGAAAGGCCATTCACCTTTCTGCCAACAGAATTGCGTTCTAGTAATGAGCATGGAACAAAAATGTTGTCTATGGTTGTTCTACTGTTCCCTTGCACTCTCGCTGGAAAGAATACGGTTTGCATAAGATTATATGAATTAAGGAGGTCTACCAGTATCCTTTTCCTTGCGCAATCACTTACACAATTAATATTGAAGTCACCACATATAACTAACTTTTTGTATTTACTATAAAGTGAACCAAGAACCTCCTCTAGCTTTAGCAAAAATGTTGTGAAATCGGAGTCTGGGGATCTATAAATAACAACAGTTACAAGTTTAACTCCACTAAATTTAAACACATCTGCACAACATTCAAACACCTTTTCAGTGCAGTACTTTGAAACATCAATTGCCTCAAATGGGATACCGTTTTTCACATACATGGCTACTCCCCCACACCGCAAAGAGCTCCTAGAAAAGCTGCCAGGCAACCTGTATCCTGGTAAAGGAAGCCTCTGAATTATCTCCTTATTTAAGAAGTGTTCAGATATGCCAATAATTTCAGAGTCAACATCTATAAGCAGTTCACTAACTTTATCTCCAATACCTTGTATATTTTGATTAAATACACTAATTCCCTCATTACTCGGATACCTAAGCTTTGCCGAAAGCGGCTTCTTTGTTAGGGAGACTTCCCTTAAGCAGGAATACCTATTAGCTGACTTACCTTGTCAAATAATATATTTGACAAACTCAATCAAAAACAAAAATAAACTTCTCGTAGCTGGGGTTGACAGACATGTAAAATTTTGTAAATGACATCGTGGTCGCTTTTTCAGTGTAAAATTACTTACTTTTAAAACAATATGTTGCTATTTCAACCGTGTGGCCATTATCAAATGAAAATAATTGCTCTTCAACCCATGTCAAAACATCAAAATCACCTGACATGACATGACACAGAGGCTGGTTTCACCGTATTATGTTCCTGATTACGTGCTTGTTGCGTGTCCTACACTTCTTTGATTTGTACTGTAAATATGTTGCTCATACTCTGTTTGATTTTTGCACGCATTCGTAATATTGGGTCGAGTAAATGATTCCAGATTTGTTTTTGTTTGAAATAATACATAAGCTGGTTTCATCGCATGGTGTTTTGTGGACTCATCTCTGTTACTGCTTTCGAAACAGTGTATGGACTTCTCACTTTAAATGTGCTGTAAGCATATTGCTCGTAATCTACGTTATTTTTATTCCTATTCATTTTTCGTACTTTCTCGCATTTGACGGAATCGTCCGAAAGTTTCGTTGGAGAGAATGAATGTAATACACTGATTTCCGCGAAAAGGTATAGTACCTTTAATAACGTGTGAACACATTTATGAACCAGTAACTACTGTTGCATATTTAGCATTTTCAAGGAAAAATACTCTTGTCGCTAACACTACAAAGCATACACATTTACTTCTACATCCATATTCTGCAAATTACTGTGTAAATGCATGGCACTCAGAGACAAGAAGCAACACCATTCAAAGCAGAATTACATACTCATTCTGCGACAAGATATTGTAAAGTAGAATACTAATTTTGTTAAAAGCTGGAAACATCGAGTACTCTAGTCAACTCGAGAAATTACAGAAAACGAATGCAAACAAAAATAAAGTAAAAGCAGTGTACTTACAACGCATTTAATTCGAGCAGCTCACACATGGATTCATAAGCAGTAGCAGAAATACATATGTCCACAGAACATAATGCGACCAAACCAGCTTCTGTTTTATATGAAACAAAAAGAAATACAGAATCATTTACTCGGCCCAGTGTTACGGATGCGATCAGAAATCAAACAGAATGCAAGTAACTTATTTACAATGCAATCCAAAGAATCAGTGCACAAAAAAGGTCGTAATGAGGAACATACTGCTGTGAAACCAGCTTCTGTTTACTTCGAAACAAAAAGGAATTTATAGGAATTTATAATACTTCAAATCACCCAAAGGAGGATATAAGATGAACATCAACAAAAGCAAAACAAGGATAATGGAATGTAGTCTAATTAAGTCGGGTGATGCTGAGGGAATTAGATTAGGAAATGAGGCACTTAAAGTAGTAAAGGAGTTTTGCTATTTGGGGAGCAAAATAACTGATGATGGTCGAAGTAGAGAGGATGTAAAATGTAGGCTGGCAATGGCAAGGAAAGCGTTTCTGAAGAAGAGAAATTTGTTAACATCCAGTATTGATTTAAGTGTCAGGAAGTCATTTCTGAAAGTATTCGTATGGAGTGTAGCCATGTATGGAAGTGAAACATGGACGATAAATAGTTTGGACAAGAAGAGAATAGAAGCTTTCGAAATGTGGTGCTACAGAAGAATGCTGAAGATTAGATGGGTAGATCACATAACTAATGAGGAAGTATTGAATAGGATTGGGGAGAAGAGAAGTTTGTGGCACAACTTGACCAGAAGAAGGGATCGGTTGGTAGGACATGTTCTGAGGCATCAAGGGATCACCAATTTAGTATTGGAGGGCAGCGTGGAGGGTAAAAATCGTAGAGGGAGACCAAGAGATGAATACACTAAGCAGATTCAGAAGGATGTAGGTTGCAGTAGGTACTGGGAGATGAAAAAGCTTGCACAGGATAGAGTAGCATGGAGAGCTGCATCAAACCAGTCTCAGGACTGAAGACCACAACAACAACAACAAATCACCCAATGAAAAAATGAGAAGATGGACGATAATCTTGAGCGCTTCAGGTGGTCTGGCAACGAACTATGGTAGTGTTACCGGAATTCCCTGTATGAGTTTCACTCACAATAGTTAGAGAGTCTATAGTCCCTCTAAGTGAGCGAAGTTGTGTGAGCCATCGGTCTGTGAGTCGTGTCATCTCACTTGTGATTGTTACCATATTTGCTGAGGGTAAGGTTGGGAACTAGCTCTGTATTTGCCTAACCGAGTGTGAAAAATCGACTGAGAAATCGCACTGACTGCGTACCAACCTTCCATCACGCGCACTGGATCCGAATTTGGTTGACGTCCCTATCTCGCATGCTAGGATCCTGAGCATTAAGCTCTAAGAATTGCTTCAACACGCCTTTAATTATGTTTTACAGTATACACTGCAGTGGCTTACTTGATTCAGAGCCACCATATGTAGTTGTCAGAGAAAATTTGTTATCTCGCTCTAATGTTCGTCAAACTAATCTTGTACATTTCCTCCCACGTTGGAGGTGGTGTTATCGTTTGGAAATGCGTTGTAAGAGCATTGCTTTTACTGTACTTTATTTCTGTTTGTACCCGTTTTCCATAATTTCTCTAGTTGAATGGAGAACTCCATGCGTGCAGCTTTTAACAAAATTGGTATTCTACTTTATTACGTCTCTTAGCAGAATGAGTATGTAATTCCGCTTTGATGGTGTTGCTTCTTGCCACTGAGTGCCATGCATTTCACAATAGTTTGCAGAATATGGATTTAGATGTATATGCTTTGTAGTCTTCGTGACTATTTTTTTCCTTAAAAATGCTAAAAATGTAACTGTAGTTAACGGTATGCAAATGTGTTCAAACGTTATTAACAGGTACTACAAACAATACACTGTTGAAGTGTCGACTTAGCATGGCCAGCATTTTAGTTTCAGCGGTTACGTTGAAACACTGGTTCCTCAGTTGCTTCCAGGAAGATGTCCGCTGTTATTTCTGAAAAAAAAAAGTCGGGAAAGGGGACGACGCTGACTATTCATAAAATTTTCCTTTCCACTTGAAAAATGTTACCGTCGAACGATGTCACTCGAGACCACATATTTTGGGGGCAACTCGCAATTACAAAATGTTTGACGTCTCATCCATTGGCACAGCGATGTTACGTCATAACTAACTATGAGGTTTGTGGGTGAGTTGGGGGTCTTCCTTTTTAAAAAAGTCGGCTGGATGTTTTACAAACGTTCGTACTTCTCACGAAATGAGGCGCTCTTGAACCCACAAGAAGTATATGGAATAGTAATTCCTGCTGCGAAATACTACGAATTTACATTTAATAGTTGTTATTGCTTCAGTATAATTAAGGTGCGGGATGTAGATAGTAACAGATGCCACTAATATTAGTAGTGGTTTTTGTTGTTGTGGCACATGTAGTTGCAGTCATGGTTCTAATACAGTGAGGGAAAAAAGTCACAGCACGAAGGAGTAGTTATGCGACGTAAACGAAAGTTGGTAGGTGTGTTTCTACATCTGGAATATGACGTCTATTAACGTTTCGCGGCAGTCACGTAAGAGTTGCGCTTGTAGCGCCACTATGAGGTTGCAGATAAGGTTTGCTTCAAAAACACGCAGTAATGGACGTGAACGTTAATTATCTTTGAGAGTGGGCGTGGCCAGCAAATGTTAATGACGAATGTCTATAAGGCGACAAAGACGTCATTAGCAGCGGTGGTCACGAGAATGTATGGCGGCAAGAAGACTAGCTCCGAACGGCCACATGGCACTACCGAGAGGGAAGACCATCGTGTTCGGTGTACGGCTCTGGCTCATCATACTGCACCTGCTGTGGTGTCACCGCCAGACACCACACTTGCTAGGTGGTAGCCTTTAAATCGGCCGCGGTCCGTTAGTATACGTCGGACCCGCGTGTCGCCACTGTCAGTGATTGCAGACCGAGCGCCGCCATACGGCAGGTCTAGAGAGACTTACTAGCACTCGCCCCAGTTGTACAGCCGACGTTGCTAGGAATGGTTCACTGACAAATACGCTCTCATTTGCCGAGACGATAGTTAGCATAGCATTCAGCTACGTCATTTGCTACGACCTAGCAAGGCGCCATTACCAGTTTTTATTGAGATTGTTAATAATGTCTAAACAAGAGCGATGTACACCAATTATGGATTAAAGTTAAGTATTACATCAACTACGTACTTTATTTGCTACTATTAATTCCCTTAACTGTTCCAGACCTCGCGCCAGCCTGCGTGAGCTTAAGCGCGTGCCTTTCGGCTTCACCTCATAGTGATTTGGCTGTCTTGCCAAGTCACAACACCTGCAACAGCAATTTCAGAAGCAGTTGGCACCACAGTGACACAACGATCAGTTACAGGACACCCTGTAGCGTACATTCCACTGACCCCAAACCACACCCATTTGTGACTTCAGTGGTGTCAAGCGAGAGCTCATTGGAGGGCAGGAAGGCGTGTTTTCCGACGAAAGCCTCGGTGCCAATGAATGCCGTGTGTTGGTAAGGAGGAGGCCAATTTGAGGGCCTGTAAACAACCTGTCTGCGCGCTAGACGCACTGGACCTACACCTGGAGTTATAGTCCGGGGTGCGATTTTGCACAACAGCAGGAACACTCTCGTGCTTATCCCACACACCCTGACTGCAAATCTATACGTCAATCCGGCGATTCGATCTGTTGTGCTACCATTAATGAACAGCATTCCAGCGGTGTTTTTAAACAGGATAATGCTCGTCCGCAAACCACTGTTGTTACCCAACGTGCTCTATAGAGAGACAAAAAATAAAGACACCTACTGCTGTCCTTATAATTTTTTTTTTTTTTTGTCGCTACCAGTTTCAACGCTTCATTGCGTCATCTTCAGGCTGTTTTTGATGCGGTACAGCCTGAAGATGACGTAATGAAGCGTTGATCAACTGGTAGCGACAAAATAAAATATAATCATAAGGACGGCTGTAGGTGGTTTTAGTTTTTGTCACGATAGTAAACAGCCGTCGTCCCAGACACCTCCTGCTAAAAAGATGGACATACAAAATGTTCTATAGAGCGTCGACATGTTGCCTTCGCCTGCTCGATCATCAGATCTGTCTCCAATCAAAAACATATGGGACATCATCGGATGACAACTCCTGCGTCATCCACAAACAACACTAACCGTCCCTGTAATCGCATTGACAGAGAAAGTGCAACAGACACGGAACTTCATCCCACAAACTGACATCCGGCACCTGTACAACACAACGCATGCACCTTTGCATGCTTGAAGTCAACATTCTGGCGGTTACGCCGGTTATTAATGTTCCAGCATTTGACACTTGGAATGGCTTATCTCGTCCTTACGTTAACCTAAGACTTTGGAATGTTGATTATTTAAATATGTTGCCTAGACGAATGTATTTTCGAAATTTCACAACCCTACATTATTTTTTGGTGTTGCGATTTTTTTGCGTCAGTGTATAAATAATAATAATAGGTGACAAAGATAGCAGTTAAATCAGTTAAAACAGCCTGAGAAAAGAAACAAAAATCTATTGATCTTTTATGTAACAGAAAAGGGAGAACTGAATGAAAACTGGTAGCGATATCGTAAGATAACTGCATGTATAGTAGACTGTAGATAGCTATCGAAATGTTAAGTTTGTGTGGTAGGAATAAACGGGAATAAAAAAATGAGTATAACAAATATTGTTAGGTTATGAGGGGACGAGGCCTACTCATCATTACCGGTTTCGTCCAGAGTTTTGATATATGCAGGGCTTGGCCAGGAATGAGTGACAAGAGGCGGGCCGCGCGGGATTAGCCGAGCTTTCTGCGGCGCTGCAGTCATGGACTGTGCGGCTGGTCCCGGCGGAGGTTCGAGTCCTCTCTCGGGCATGGGTGTGTGTTTGTCCTTAGGATAATTTAGGTTAAGTAGTGTGTAAGCTTAGGGACTGATGACCTTAGCAGTTAAGTCCCATAAGATTTCACACACATCTGAACTTTTTTTTTTTTTTTTGACAGAGGTGGCAGCTCCAGATGGGTAAACGTTTGGAAAAAAATAGCATTCTTGGCGCGGGTCGGAAGAGGTATCCGTCTTTTGGCGAAGTTTCCAGGGAGCGTGGGGTGCAGTGGACAGATTTCAGAACGGTAGTTCTAGGGTCGTGAGGTCGACTCCTCATGTGGAATTTCTTATTTCTTTTATTTTCAGTCTTTACGTTACTTACACGCAAATAAACCGAAATAATGCTCAATATATTGTGTTTGTTAATATTTTCTTGAGAGGTATGAAAGAGAAAGGTGAAGAAAAATTTGGGACAGCAAATAAATTTCCATGAGAACTTCGTATATTACTTTATATTATTTTACGGTTGGCGATTTGCATTTTCTGTGGTGATATTCATCGTAAATCAAGGGAAGCAATAATTTTGTCGCCGTATTGCACATGTTATAAATGGTGCATTTTTACAATTACATGGGTTTTTGGAGTGTCTATAGAAAAACTTTTGTAAACCCTCGTCGCCAGTTTTGTAAACCTTCGTCGCTACTGCTGGGAGGTCGAGTTGCCACTGTGGTTAAGGTAGACCGAGTTTGTGAATCCGTGAACCGGCTTGTGGTGCAGTACACCACTAAGACAATTTCTCCCTGCCATTATTACACAGCTGCGCCCCAGGGTCAGGAAACATGATAGGAGAACGAAGGTTCTACAACACACCAACAAATCAGTAACAAAGTCAGACCAATGAGTTAAAAAGGTTTACTTATCTTTGTGACTTGTCGAATAATGAAGTCTGCAACACTGGCTATAATATAAGAGAAAAAGGCCTTCAATGGGGAAATAATCGTTGGTAAACTTCACAGTACATAGCAAATGAAATTTACAACAACTGTCTGTTCACTTCCAAGACTTCACTAAACGAAGTTCCCTGTCTAAGTCAGCCCTGGACGATGATCTAATGATCTATAATGAAATAGGCGAGAGCTGCTCTTTTATCTTTCGAGTAGGCTTCTGTCCGTTGATTCCGATCATTGGCTGGTTGTACTCAGACGGAAATTGGCCGAGGCGAAGTCGATATCTTCATCCTCAGCGCCGCCCGTGGCGCTGGTGGAACTCACGCAAGCGGCGAGTCTCCATCGCAATGGCTCCGGTTCGCATCTTTGCGCCTGTGGTAGTTTTTCCCTGGCTGTGTCTTGTTCGGACGACACAGCAAAAACAGCCCTCGTTTACATTCATAAAAGATTGTGCGTCATCGCACAATTCAGCAGCAAACCACACACAGCACAAAATTTCGCCAAATATTGGCGAGGACAACCGGTGACGTACAGTGGAATTATTTTGGTGCAGTCTTCTCCAAGATCAAAATGAAACTAACGCATTAAAAAGTCCTGGACGCTTTAATTTCAATCTCTTCTTGAAATATTATCTTCAGAGTCCTCATGAGCGCCGTAAGTACAATCAAATAGTTCAAATGTCTCTGAGCACTATGGGACTTAATATCTGAGGTCATCAGTCCCTTAGAACTTAGAACTACTTCAACCTAACTAACCTAAGGACATCACACACATCTATGCCCGAGGCAGGATTCGAAACTGCGACCGTAGCGGTCGCGCGGTTCCAGACTGAAGCTCCTAGAACCGCTCGGCCACACCGGCCGGCTAAGTACAATCCTTTCTTGTAAATTTATTTGCAATTCCAAATTTTCCTTTGCCTTTCCTTTTCACGCCTCTTTTGAAAATATTAATATAAACAATATATTGAGTACTGTTTTGGTTTATTTATAGTGTAAATAATGTAAAAAATGAAAATAAAAGAAAGTTTCCGTATAAGAATTGGACCCCATAGGATTGCCGCTCTGTGATTTTTCCACTGCGCAAAATGCTGCTTGGACACTACGCTTACACCTTGCCCGATCCGCGCCAAAAAACGTAATTTTTTTTAAGCGCTTGGCCATGTAGAGCTACTGGTCATGTCACTTTCTTTTTTGGCCAAGACCTGCGTACAACATAAAACTGGACGAAGTCGGTCATGACGAGTAGGCGCGGTCCCCTAGTTAGATTAGGAGTAGTAAAAGAAAAGAAAAAAAACTACAATGATTATGATAATGATTTACGTAAATGTAAAATTGATTTATGACCGGCCACTGTCGTTATTAGAAACTTTGTCAGAAACAATAATAAAATTAACAATTTAATGTAGTCGTTTGACTCGGTGACCTATTGGTATTCTTTGAAGGGAGTACGCTGTGTGCTAGGGTGATCTGCTTTAGGGTGGTAACACATGAGTTCCATACGGTTTCCAATTATCAGTGAGGAAAGACTTTTTTATTTGTTGTTCACATAGTACTCAAATAACGAACTAGGCTAAGAAATAAATGTAGCAATAATCTACAAGAGATCCATGATGTAACATGAGTTCCTCACATTGACCGGATTTCGGAAATCATGTGAAGATGATGACGTATCAGTTGGTAAAAAACTTATTTCTACAACTTATGTTTTGTAATAAAACGTACAGTTGTCACTGTGGCTAACTAGCATAACCTCAAAACTGTAGCATCTAAACACATTACACAGAGCAGAAACAATGTACTCTACTGTGCTATTTTTTCATCGACTCAACAGTTTACATTTATTCCTACAAAAGGTCTTGTACGGGGTGTTCAAAAAGTCTCTTCGCAGTGCCGTATGATTGTTAGCCTTGCGTGCCGTATGATTGTCCGCCTGCCTGGGTTACTTCCCTTCAAGTGGACTCTCCCAACATTCCACTGTTTCGTTTATCTCAGCCAGCGTCAGTAGTATCGTTGGTGTGTGTCGTTACGTGTTCACGTGAACGTTTAAGTTTAGTTCCTTTGTTCGTTTGTTTCGGTTTTGTCACTGTTAAAATGCTAACCATTGAAGGACGTGTGTTTTTAGTCGAACAAGTGTTCAAAGCTGGCGGTAAATGCGCAGTTTCAGTTCATCAAACATTTAATTCAGTTTTCCCGGAGACAATACTCCCACATCGCGATATGTGCGAGATTTGATTAACATATTTCGAAGTACGGGTTCAGTGTCAGAAGCGCCGAGAAGTGGTCGTCCTAGCGTTTTGTCTGAGGATAAGCTGCACGATATTTCCGTTAAAATGTCCACGAGTCCGAACAAGTCAGTAAGAAAACTCGCCCAGGAAATTGATGTTAGTGTCGGAACGGCCCACACAGCTGTAAGGAAAAAATTATAACTTTTCCCATACAAAGTGACAGTCGTGCAAGAATTGAAAGATGCTGATCATGGCAAGACATTGCATTATTGTCAATGGGTCAAAAATTTCGTTCAACAAAATGGAAGGGATATTCCTAATGAGACGTTTTTTACTGATGAGGCGTGGTTTCATTTATCCGGGTACATGAACTCGCAAAATTCTCGTATGTCGACTACCGCAAATCCATTGTGTATTCATGAGGAACCACTTCATCCTGTGAAAATAGGAGTTTGGATTGCAATTTCTAGACGTCGGATTGTGGGTCCCATATTTTTCAACGAAATAATAAACGCACAACGATACTGCAGTGATATTCTGTACCCATTCATAGGAGAACCTGATTTAAGTGAAATACTGAACGGTTATTTTCAACAAGATGGTGCAACCGCGCATACAGCTCGCGTTTCAATGTCACTGCTTGCTGATGTTTTTGGTGATCGCATAATTTCACAGGAACTTTGGCCTGCATGATCGCCTGACCTAACACATCCCCTGAATTTTTCTTCTGGGGTGCAGCGAAAGCAACTGTCTATAAAAACCGGCCAAAATCCATCGGTGAATTGAAAACTTCAATATCCACTTTCACTGCTTTTGTTACAGAAGAAATGTCACAGCTTGTGTTTGGAAAGATGATTAGACGAATTGAATCGTGTATTCAACAACAGGGGTGACACTTTCAACATTTAATGTGCAAATTTGTAAGTAAAAATGCATATTCAATAAATTAATAACTTGTATTTCACTGAGTTTCATTTCGGTATATTCACTACTGCATACGGCACGCGCGGCCAACAATCATACGGCACTTCGGAGAGGCTTTTTGAACACCCCGTAGCTTCCAGCACTTTTCAATGGAAGCCGCCGCTTTGTGGGTGTCAGCCGACTTTTTCCCACGCTCTGACTCCGCCTTCGACTACATTTTGACTGTGTATAGGCCTATATCTTATCGTTGCACTGAAATATGTAGGCATACATCATAAACAAAGTCACACTTCAGCTTCTTCGGTATACGGAACGTACATTTAACTTACAACCGTCGATAATTCCGCAGGTTAACAGTCCGCCACTTTCGAGGAACAGTCTCTGCTGTTGGTCACACTGAACTGTGCATGCTGTTTTGTATGTGCAGACGATATATTATTTGCCTTCGTGGCAGTGAGAATTTACAGAGATTTTTAGTACATCTCAGTTCTGTCCATCCTAATATTCGCTTCACTATTGAGGTGGAAACCAACGTACAGTGACTTGCACCTTCAGGCTGATAGTTGTCACCATCGGGCTCAGAGTGAAGGGGTACTTCATACCTTGGTACAGAGGGCCCGTATAGTTTCAGGATGAACGTTTGTCAGTTGAATTAGCTCACCTTTAAGGAGGTTTTCTGGTCTAGAGGTCCGATTTTACCTCATTTTTTGAGGTGAAATCGAAAGATAAGTCAAACAATGCTTATATCCATTTATTCATCTATCTTTTACCTGCATTAAATTTTTTTTTCCAAAAATATTAAGGGGCTATAAAACGAAATGGCGCCGAAGGTCGTAATGCACACCGTGCACTGGTAGGCAGGTGGACTAGGTTCAGGTAACTGGGTGGTCTGAAACAGACCAGACCAAAAAATTATTAAAATATATGAGGGTAGCTATGGTCAGAAACTCTGAAAAATGAAAAAAGGTAATTTTTCACAAAATGGCGGCTTTTTGAAGAAAAGTAAAAAAAATCGACTTTATTTCCGTATTCAAACGTACATAAAAATCGATATTTTTGAAAACTGTTAAACTTTTAGAGATCCCGACCCTAGCCAGTTCAGTTTCCTACAAAAATAGCTAAGCGGCATCAAAATTGGCCGAATAGTTTTGCGGCAATCCAAAAACCCAGCAAAAAAAATGTGACTTATAGGAAATCACATTTAAAGTTTTGGAAAAGGTTTTCGTCGGCTTTTTGGAACCTACCACTAGTCTGCGATGTCTGGAACATACAATACGCCTTTCTCGATCTCGTTCGCGTGAATCGCTTCCTTCCGGGCCATTGATTGGCTTCTTTACTGGCCGTAGACGAGCTGCGCTCTGAGCGTACAATTCGCTCCGCGTTACGCCTTCTGCAAAAATCGAAAGCCATGTTAACAAATTGAATGCCCATGATATTCATTGTCTGTGCGAGTTCCATAAAGCTGTCTTTAATTTTAGCTCGTTCGTACCTGGATCGAGTTGATGCAATGAATTATAACCGTGTTCCTTCTCTCTGTGTTTTCACTAAAATCGGACTTCGTAATAAGGCAGCACCCGAAGACGACGGTGGATCGAGCTGGACGACATTCTGCTAAGAAATACGAAACCTTTTGCCATGCCAAGTCACCCAACAATCTTACAATGACTAAAGATACAAAATAAAACATATATAGGTTAGTAATAACAGTATATTATGAAATAAAACTCAATTAAATTACGACATTTCCATTGAGACTTGCGTTATGCAATTACGAGTGCCGTCTCGTCGCAGCTCGTGAATGTATTAATAAAATAATGTAATATTAATGGCGGTGTGCCAATATACGAGGGTTGTTTTTTAAGTACAGGCCGTTCGCGCGTATAGTCCCGTAGTTTGCGCGGACGCCGCAACAATCCACCGCGCCACTTGCCGGCATCCTTCCCGTTCACACTGATGCAAGTTGCAGCTCTGTAGCTGACGTGTACGCATCGCTGTGCTACTTTATAATGTTTACGATTATTGAATCGCCCGCCGCGTGTGAGATACGGTCAGTGATACGTTTTTTGACCGCGAGAAGCCTATCAGAAATTCATCGTCAGTTAACAGAAGTTTATGGCTTGATTGCAATGAGTGAAGGTAAAGTGCGTCAATGGGTTAGAGAGTTTAAAAATGGCCGTCGAAACGTCCATGACGAAGAACGCTCAGGCCGGCCCTCTGTGATAACTGATGATTTGGTGGCTGCAGTCGAAACAAAGATTCGTGAGGACAGAAGATTCACAATTTCCACTCTTTCTTTGGAATTTCCACAAGTTTCAAGATCGGTTTTGTACAAAATTGTGTCTGAAAACCTAAACTTTAAGAAACTGTGTCCTCAGTGGGTACCCAGACTCCTCAGAGGACCACAAAGGGAAGAGATTTGCCACTTCAGTGGACTTTTTGATTCGTTACGAGGAAGAAGGGGATGACATGTTGAGTCAAATTGTCACTGGAGATGAAACATGGGTATCCCATATCACTCCCGAAGGCAAGCGACAATCGATGGAATGGCGACACACAACCTCACCCGTCAAGGTCAAAGCCAAACAGACGCTGTCAAAGCGCAAGATTATGGCAACTGTGTTCTGGGACCGGCGCGGTGTTTTGCTAGTGGACATTATGCCACGAGGAACGACAATCAACTCAGATGCCTACTGTGCAACTCTAAAGAAGCTCCGCAGAGCGATTCAAAACAAAAGGCGCGGCATGCTGAAAAAAGGAGTTTTGCTCCTGCACGATAACGCTAGGCCTCACACCTCTCAAAAGACTCGGGATTTGATTGATTCTTTTGGCTGGGAAGTTTTGGACCATGCACCATACAGCCCCGACCTTGCTCCTAGCGATTTTCACCTTTTCCGGTACGTGAAACACCATCTTGGCGGGCAGCGCTTCAATGACGACGATGAAGTGAAAGCGGCCGTGAACTCTTGGCTGTCAGAGCAGGCAGCCGAATTCTTTGAAGAGGGAATTAAAAACTTAGTTGTACGGTATGACAAGTGCTTAAATAAACAAGGCAACTATATAGAAAAATAGGTAAAAGTGTGTAGAATCAGAAAATAAAAGTTTTTTTACAAAAGTATTTGTATCTTTTTTAAAAAATAAAAACGGCCCTTACTTAAAAAACAACCCTCGTAGTTCGATCTGGACAAGACCTAGAAAACAAAAGGTGCCTCTTCAATAATCTGACGTTCAAACACTTTCAAATGTTTCCAGCGGCTGCATACAATATTTATACAGCCGTGGACTATATCTTTGGCTCATATTAATTCTTTATTTCATCACTTATAATTCCGTTTTCTACTAATAAAAGTTCGGCATGCAAATGTACCTTTAAATGTCGTTGAAGATAAGTGTAGCCCAACTGTTTGCAATTTCGACTACTTCATTACCGGAATATATGTATTTTGGGGAAAGCGTCCAAATCGGCGAGTTTATCAGCTCGTTAGATTTTTGAGTGTTTGCACCAACCCATTTTTCCAGTTAATTGTTATTCGATAGGTCTTCGTCTGCAGCCCTGATTGCCTCCGAGCGTCGTCCGTTAGTGCTCGTCGACGCGGGACTGCCGGTCCGATGATCGTTTATTTTGACTATATGCAACAGTTTACGGGAAAAAACGCTTTCGCCCAATGTTCTCTATAGTACAAGGTGTCGAAATACTCAATTAAAAATCGATTTTTTGAAACTTCAAGGCCAGAAAACCCTTTTAAGTTATCTTTCGGCGAAAGGGAATGGCGGCAGACCAACCGTGAGTCGAATGAGTGGGGATAAGAACAGTACGTAGCGCCTCATTCTACATCTACGTAAGTAGTGTTTCCAACAGGTTTGATCGTATTCTATGAAAAAACTGTTTTTCGCTACCATCTAAGATTACGCCCCTGTTAGGGACTGTGAAGGATAGTCTTGATTCGCGTAAGGCGAGTGTGTACCGTACTCCATGCAGTTGTGGAATGTCATACGTTGATAAGACCATCCAAGTCGTGGACGACCGCTGTGTAGAGCATAAGCGTCACACACTCTTACAATTGCAGAGCAAATCTGCAACTGCTGAAAATTACCATGGTAGGGTCATCTAATGAAATACAACAACATAGGTTCTACCGTGTGCTTCCAGTGGACAGTGTTCATAACGAAGCTGTTAAGATTTAACTAGCGAGTAATCTTATAAATAGAGAAGAAAGTTTTTCGCATGTCTGCCTCTCAGCCCTGGTTAAAAAACAGAGGAAGAGAGGAAACGGTATCTTCTCACTTCTTGTTAATCAATAGGCTACAATGATGTGCAAAATTTAAGGGCGAAAGTGACTTTCGAATAATGTTTCACATGATGTGTAACATAGCTCGATGAAACTTGGACTGTACGTAGAAACAAATTCAGGAGTATAGTCCAGAAGATAACTGAAAGAAGTACGCAATGAGACGAACAGAAATGACACGTTTGTTAGGAGATAATAATTACACTGCAGTCACCCCGATTTGTTAAGGTTCCCTGGGCTTTAGAAAGGGCAGGACATTTTTCTAAATAGAGTGTGAGATCATTATGGATGGCACTGCATGCTCTACAATGCACCCCCATTCTGAACACAAGGATGGAAAAGTAGGCAATAGAGATGGGCAAAGTCGTTCACCCTTGGGAACTACGAGGGTCACTCCAAAAGAAATGCACTCTATTTTTGTAAAAATACAGTTTTCATTCTGCATGTGTGAAAGTTTTACAGTGTGTAGATACTTCCTTCCCGCTTGTTTTCAAACTTAGTTCAACCTGTTCCCATGAGTGTCGCCGTCACAGCATGTCTTCAAGATGGCTGCTACTCTTGACGTTCGTCAGAAGCAACGTGCTGTCATAGAATTCCTGTGCTGTGAAAACGAGACAGTGGGGAACATCCACAAGAAGTTGAAAAAGATGTATGGAGATGCTGCTGTCGATTGCAGTACAGTTAGTCGGTGGGCAAGAAGGTTACGTGATGAAAGCGGGCACGGCAATATTGAGGATTGTCCTCGCAGCAGCAGGCCTCGTACTGCACACACTCCAGACAATGTGCAGAGAGTTAACGGATTGGTGACTGCTGACAGACGCATCACAGTGAAAGAATTGTCACGCTATGTTGGGACAGGGGAAGGAAGTGTTTGCAGAATACTGAAAGTGTTGGCGTTAAAAAAGGTTTGTGCCAGGTGGGTTCCCAGGATGTTGACAGTGGGTCACAAAGAAGCAAGAAAAACGGTATGCAGCGAACTTTTGGAACAGTACGACAATGGTGTAGATGAATTTCTTGGAAGAATTGTGACAGGTGATGAAACATGGTTCCATCATTTTTCACCAGAGACGAAGAGGCAATCAATGGAGTGGCATCATACAAATTCACCCAAGAAAAAAAATTCAAAACCATACCTTCTGCTGGAAAAGTTATGGCTACGGTGTTTTTCGATTCCGAAGGACTCTTGCTTGTGGACATCATGCCAAGTGGAACCATCATAAATTCTGATGCATATGTGACGACACTGAAGAAACTTCAAGCTCGACTGAGTCGTGTTCGACCACATCGGCAAAAGCAGGATGTTTTGCTGTTGCACGACAATACACGGCCATATGTCAGTCAAAAAACAATGGAAGCGATCACAAAACTCGTATGGATAACACTGAAACACCCACCTTACAGTCCTGACCTGGCTCCATGTGTCTATCAACTCTTTGGGAAACTGAAAGACTCTCTTCATGGAACAAGGATTGAAGATGATGACTCCCTTGTGCACGCTGCCAAACAGTGGCCCCAACACGTTGGTCCAGAATTTTACCGTGTGGGTATACAGGCACTGGTTCCAAGTTGGCGTAAGGCAGTTGAGATGGATGGAAATCATGTGGAGAAATGAAAATATTGTTCCTAAAGGATGTATTTACACGCTGTAAAACTTTCAAACATGTAGAATAAAAGATGAATTTAAAAAAAAATTGCATTTCTTTTGGAGTGACCCTCTAGTTCATGGGTGATCGCTCTTTTTTGGGAACCGTTCATTTTTACTCGTTCACCGTTCACTGTGCTTGGTATATGGTTCTCATGAAAAATTGAAAATTAGTAGCATAGGTGACCGAAGAAGGAAGGCGCCAAGAGGGGGCACTTGCCTCCCCCCTGGAGTACATACTTTCATAACAGAATTCTCACACACTTTTAATTTTCGTAATTCTGCAAAACATCTCGTTTAGCCAACTGTAGCGTTATGTGGCTGATAGCAGTAAATAATACAAGGTGGCGCACGAAAAACCGGCCCCGAGTACAGACTGCTCGCCAATTGCTCACGATTTGTTGACCGCTACGAGTAGAATAGATAAACATGTAATAATTAGGCAGTGTAGAAATAACAGGTAAGCTAATGCAAACAACTTCGAAACCATACATGACGATTGGTAAGCGGCAATGAGCAGCTAGTTCTCTGGGCCGATTTTTCGTGCGCCACCATATACCACTGAAATAATATTGTAGAAGTTATATTTTCTTTACAAAATGTGGCACTCGATTACGAAGCGCGGGATTCATTCGGTTGAAAGTCGGTCTGCCTTCCATAACAATGAACATGCTCTTTTAGCTTGGATCAAAAAAAGAGTAGTGTGGCTGTGTCGAAGTCATTTATAAGTGTAATAACAAAAAATCTTATCTTTTTTACAAGTATTTCTCCTGCTGTTTATCGAAATAGTGAAGTAAGATGATATGCCGTTTTGTTACCTGAAAAGATGTACCGTATGTATTACATAACACGTAATGGTTCAAATGGCTCTGAGTACTATGGGACTTAACATCTGAGGTCATCAGTCCCCTAAAACTTAGAACTACTTAAACCCAACTAACCTAAGGACATCACATACAACCATGCCAGAGGCAGGATTCGAACCTGCGACCGCAGCGGTCGCGCGGTTCCAGGTTGAAGCGTCTAGAACCGCTCGGCCACACCGGCCAGCTATACCATGTAATTTTTATGTAATTTACGTAATGATAGAATACATTTTAATTACCGATCGTGGACGCTGAATAGAATACGGAAAGAACCAGAAGTTCAGAGTTCAAAAAAGGTTTGAAACAGATCTAGAATGGGCGTGCGAAGCGAACGCAAAGAACAACAAAAACTCGATACTGAACTCAGTAGGCAGTGGAACTGCCACGAATGTCCACGCGAAGAAGGACGAGTCCGGCCCTGCCGAGCGAGACCGAGGGGAACGGGACCGAGGCTGGAACGAGACAGGCCGACGTGCCGTTCGGGAACGAGACCGACCGTTTCCCGTTCCCGGGAACTGTAAGTAGAAAGCCGCATCCGAAGTGAACTATGAAAGACCGTTCCTTAGGAATCGTTCCTCGCTCGTTCCGTTCATCTTGGTGAACCGTTCCTTTGGACCCGTTACTTCGCGAACGATCTATCTCTAATAGGCAACGGCTGTGTGGTCGGTGGTGCAGGGGAACGTGATGCGTCCACCCATCGCATCCCACACGTTCTCGATAGGATTTAAACAAGGGGGGGGGGGGGAAAGAGCAGCAAGTCCATTCGCCGATATCCTCTCGTTCCATGAGCTCCTCCAACTGCGTTGTTCGATTTGGTCGCGCATTGTCATCCAGAAAAGGCCCAATACAGCCCTGAAAATAAACTCTTGAGGTAGAAGTACAGTGTCACAATAAAGTTGACCGATGAGTGTACCGTGTTCAAAGATTTCGAGATCAGTACGCCCATGCAGCATTATACCTCCAACACATCATAGCACCTGGACCACCAAAAGGATCATGTTGCTCAGTGCATTACGTATTCCCACCTCTCGCCATACGAGGGTACGTCCAGAATCACAGACTGAATCCGCTCACATCCGAGAAGAATACGCGACCCCACAGCATCGCAAACAGTCCTGCCAATGTACAGATTTCAACGGAACACAACACAATGGCCATCGGGCGAGGAGACACCCCCGTCACTGTGAACGTGAGATAGATTTGATTTGATTTTTTGTTGGTCCACTTTTATCATACAGCACAAAATGTACAATTGATATTGGACAGGTCAAAGATAAGTTACAATAATACATAGTGTTAGCAAAATAGTAGGCAAATTAAAAATGGGTACCTATTGCAATTAATTTTGTCATGTATTCAGAAATTCTCTGACAGAATAGAAACAGTGCTTTATTAGAAATGCCTTTAGTTTATTTAGCTTTAAATATTGGATGAGTAGCATTTTTTTCTGGTATCTTATTGTGTAATATTACACCAATGTTAATTATGCTCCTCTGATACGTGGTTGTTCTGTAATATTTTTGATGTAAATTTGATTTCCCCTCTGGTACTATACTTGTGTACATTTTTGTTCTGTAGCAGTTTGCCTGTTTTGAGGAGGTAGTCAGTAGTGAACATGATAGTTTCATAAATGAATAAACTTGCAACAGTTAGAACACCAAGCTCAATAAAATGCGATTTACAGGACTCCATCCTTTAAGGCCATAAATTATTCTTAGAGCTCTTTTTTGCATTCTAAAACCCTTTACACTGTGAGTTGAGTATCCCAGAAAACGATCCTATATCGGACAAGTGAGTGGAACTGTGCACAATATGCTTGCAGTACTGTTGTTTTGATGTAGCCTTTAAAATTGTTAGGCCATAGTACACAGGTGATAGTTTTCTAGACAAGTTATTTAAATGTGTGTCCCACTTTTAAGTCTTGCTGAACCCATAGAGCCAAAAATTTAGTGACACTTACATTTTCTAGGCGATCATTTTTTAATTGTGCTTGAATATACATTTGATTAGTTGGAGGAATTAAATGAAAATCGACACACACAGTTTTTTCAGTATTTATAATGAGTTCTTTTTTTTGTGAACCACTCAGAAAGTCATTTCATAGAAGTTTCTGCTGTGGACTGCAAAGTTTCTGGACTGGATCCAGTGAGCAATATGTTGGTGTCATCGGCAAACAGGATAGTTTTTGTGGGACTCATATATTCAACTAAGTCGTCCACAGAAATCAAGAAGAGTAGTGGACCTAAGATTGAGCCCTGTGGTACACCATATTTTATTGGTAATTCGCTACTAAGAAAGTAGTAGTTTCTTGTTTTATTCATTTTGCCTTGCAGTTCTGTGAAATGTGTTTGCAATTGCACTCGCTGTTTGACGTGGGTCCCTTCTTGCCTCTTGCATAATGTAGCGCTTATCTGCGTCAGTGGTTGACCTCGGTCGACTGCTTCTTCTCTTCCGGACAGTACTGCCTGTGATTCGGAACACTTCCCATGCGCATGAAACAATGCTGTGAGCCGTACCAAACTCCTGGCCTACACTCGTCACACTTCGTCCTTCGTTCAGTGTCCGATGATTCTTCCCCGTGTGTAATCATCCATATGTTGTCTCCGCGCTATGTTGTAACGAATAATACCACCACAGAGCACCGCAACTGCTACCTTATTGATACACACTCGGTCTTTCCCGTTTCTTCAACTGCCTCATGTTGCGGAGCCAACCCCATTTGGCGTTATACTCACCCTGACCTCACGCTAGGTGACGTCCACCTTTCTGTGCAAGTCTGGGAGACCTCTGGCAACGTGTTCCCGCACTTTTATTCGTTTCCACCCAGTTGTTAATGTTATTTTACTTAACTCGTCCTTAAGTTTTGCAGAACAGTGCGTTTCACTGTTGATAACGCCTGGCAATAGCTGTCTTGGGATTAGGGTTGCCATACGTCGCGGATTTCGCGGACAGTCCGCGATTTAATGCTAGAAGACGGGTGTCCTGGACGAAGAGGAAACTGTCCGCGAAAAAAAGTGGCTAATAAGTAAAAAAAACTTTTTTACGTAAGTTTTGGCACTGGCCAACGATCAAGTGCTTCATAACTCCAGCAAACTTGACGATAGCTATTGAACCTGTGCAGATATTCCGTGTCACTTCAGAATCGCTCGGGTATTTTCAGAACAGACTGTGGAAGCAGTGCAATAATCGATTCTTTGCGATTGTTTCAGTTTTCCGCTGTTGGTTTACAACGTCTCTGCTGTCGGTATCTGATATTCTTTGGTCGTGTAAAGTTAGCAGTCAGCTGTGCGAAGTGTACTTCTGGTGTTGTTATCGCACAGAATTTGAAATTTAAAATGTCGAAACGAAGTTATGTTGGAACTTAAAAACTTCGTGCATGTTTTAGAGGAAAGAAAGAAATGTAAATTCTTGACTACGAAAGTAAAAGAGTTAATGTCAGATATCTCTCAGGATCAGCAGTCAAAATTTCAAGAGGATGTCATGGCATTTTATCAGACAGTTACAGATTATCTGATAAAATGGAGCAAGCCTTCCTCCGAACTTGAACATTTTGAGTGGATAGTGTTGAAGGTTTTACCTGATTGGAAAAAAGTTGAATGTACACTGAAGTGGATGCGAGAAAACACAACTTGCAAAGTGGATGAGAGTTTGCTATTTGACCAGATAGTGAAACTGAAATGTTTTCTTACACAGGAAGATAACCAGAATTTGGAGACGATGCCTAATAAAAAGTGGGTTAAATTTTTTGAGGATTGTGTTTCTAAAGAACAGTATTCAGAACTGCTTGAAATTGTGCAGTACTATTTCTCCATTCCAGGGCATGATGCCAATGTGAAGAGAGTGTTTTCCCTAGTGCGTGCACAATGAACGGAAGAAAGAAACAGGCTAGCTTTAACATCAGTCAATGCAATGCTCCAAATCCAATATAACATGAAAAACACAAATTGCACAGATTTTCATAGACTGGTTCAGAATCGGAGCGAGTTCCTTTCTTCTGTCCAGGGCTCAGAGAAATATGACTAGTTTAAAGCATAAAGTGAAAGATATATATCAACTGAAGCAGCATGATTGTGTACATGTTAATAATTTGTGTTCAGTGCTTTGATTAAAAAGATATTTAATGTCAATTGCAATTAATTTTCTTCATCATTGACCACTCCTTTATAGACACCATTAATGCCTGGATTAATTTTCCTTGTTAATTACAACTTCTTTGCTGACAGAATAACTGTTTGAATTGTGGTAATTACGAAGATTTGGCTGACGTGCAGAAAGGTGAAAGGACATTGTGTGATTGCAAGTTTCAACCAGATCTTCATAATTACCACTGTAAAGTAATGATGAAGATTCAACTGAAATGCAAACCAATGGTCACTTGCACAACATATCGGTCCGTGTTTCAACCACATCTTTATAATCACCGAATTTTGTCCTTGATTTTCGTCCTTGGATTATGGCAACCCTACTTGGGATGTGTGGCGGCGCTAATTGTTTACTGTGTGTCGTCTTTCTGCTTACGCCGTCTTTTGTTTCTGGCTGACGTAGCCCAGCCTACCGAGGATTTAAGTCGCTATGCACAGATATCGCGTTTCATTTGTGCCTTGAAAATGACGGGCTGTACACCTGCGTAAATATCAGCTATTGTCAAAGATGTTCCACCGCTTGTGTTCTCGTTAATTATTTATAACATACCATAAACAGTTGACCAGTCTCGCTGGAGTTCACAGCCAGTGGCGATGCCATATATTGAGTCGGACCATCGCCACTTGCCCCGTCTCCATGACCGAGTGACGCCACGGCCGGGGAATTGCTTTCATTGACTGCAGCTTTTTGTCTGTCAATTATAACCATTACCCCAGCCATTGTCGTATGACCTTCTGGCTCTAAAGCTAGTTCACTACTTGTAGGGGGACAGGAAGATTTTCAACAGTGTGTACCTGAATAGTGTCCTAAGTTCCTCTGTTACGTTATTCATTTCTCATCAGTCCGTAGCGGATGATACTCAGCAGAGAGATACTTTCTCTTAGACACAGACAAATTTCAGTGAAGTTTACATTCTCCTCCGCGCAATGTGAGTGATCGGTGGAGACAAATGATATATCCACATTCAAAGAAATCGTTTTCACGACGTAAAGCGCTTCCTTGCGATGTGTATTTGAAAGCTGAATCTAAATTAGCAGAGACCGTGCAAACATAATATTATACCTATACTTTAAATTTGTTTCTGCGACAACGTAGCCAACAAAAAGGGAAAGAAATCTCTTATAAAGCATTTGGACGCCTTTCGTTTTAGAGTACGCTCTTTGTTTTACTGTTAGAAAGGATCTGAAGGCTAGGCATTATCTGACAAATGTACAAATACATAGGGAATTCAGAAAGGAAGTTACACATGCCGTCCTACAGTAAGACAATTGCACAACAAGAGTGGCACATTGTCAGAAGGGAGTACAAGTTCCAGGTTTCCTTGAGGCACAGATCTGCTTCGGGACGGATGACAGGTGCATCAGAGTGTGAGAGTGAAATGGCGCGGCAATTGGAAACGTACTCGAAAGTTGAAGTACGCCAGCCGATACAATTCTTCTGAATAAAAAGTGTAACTTGCACACGGGTTCACCGTAAAATTCTGGCGGTGTGTTCACCAAATGCAATGTCGCGTCCAATAGTAGTGAAATGCTAGCAACAATTTGACCAAGTACGCAAAGAAATACACTCCTGGAAATTGAAATAAGAACACCGTGAATTCATTGTCCCAGGAAGGGGAAACTTTATTGACACATTCCTGGGGTCAGATACATCACATGATCACACTGACAGAACCACAGGCACATAGACACAGGCAACAGAGCATGCACAATGTCGGCACTAGTACAGTGTATATCCACCTTTCGCAGCAATGCAGGCTGCTATTCTCCCATGGAGACGATCGTAGAGATGCTGGATGTAGTCCTGTGGAACGGCTTGCCATGCCATTTCCACCTGGCGCCTCAGTTGGACCAGCGTTCGTGCTGGACGTGCAGACCGCGTGAGACGACGCTTCATCCAGTCCCAAACATGCTCAATGGGGGACAGATCCGGAGATCTTGCTGGCCGGGGTATTTGACTTACACCTTCTAGAGCACGTTGGGTGGCACGGGATACATGCGGACGTGCATTGTCCTGTTGGAACAGCAAGTTCCCTTGCCGGTCTAGAAATGGTAGAACGATGGGTTCGATGACGGTTTGGATGTACCGTGCACTATTCAGTGTCCCCTCGACGATCACCAGTGGTGTACGGCCAGTGTAGGAGATCGCTCCCCACACCATGATGCCGGGTGTTGGCCCTGTGTGCCTCGGTCGTATGCAGTCCTGATTGTGGCGCTCACCTGCACGGCGCCAAACACGCATACGACCATCATTGGCACCAAGGCAGAAGCGACTCTCATCGCTGAAGACGACACGTCTCCATTCGTCCCTCCATTCACGCCTGTCGCGACACCACTGGAGGCGGGCTGCACGATGTTGGGGCGTGAGCGGAAGACGGCCTAACGGTGTGCGGGACCGTAGCCCAGCTTCATGGAGACGGTTGCGAATGGTCCTCGCCGATACCCCAGGAGCAACAGTGTCCCTAATTTGCTGGGAAGTGGCGGTGCGGTCCCCTACGGCACTGTGTAGGATCCTACGGTCTTGGCGTGCATCCGTGCGTCGCTGCGGTCTGGTCCCAGGTCGACGGGCACGTGCACCTTCCGCCGACCACTGGCGACAACATCGATGTACTGTGGAGACCTCACGCCCCATGTGTTGAGCAATTCGGCGGTACGTCCACCCGGCCTCCCGCATGCCCACTATACGCCCTCGCTCAAAGTCCGTCAACTGCACATACGGTTCACGTCCACGCTGTCGCGGCATGCTACCAGTGTTAAAGACTGCGATGGAGCTCCGTATGCCACGGCAAACTGCCTGACACTGACGGCGGCCGTGCACAAATGCTGCGCAGCTAGCGCCATTCGACGGCCAACACCGCGGTTCCTGGTGAGTCCGCTGTGCCGTGCGTGTGATCATTGCTTGTACAGCCCTCTCGCAGTGTCCGGAGCAAGTATGGTGGGTCTGACACACCGGTGTCAATGTGTTCTTTTTTCCATTTCCAGGAGTGTATTTGGCGCTGATCGGGAAAGAAAGGCTGTCGACATCCACAACAGACAACAATGCCCCAGCAAACGAGGAAGAACATCTGGGTGAAACAGATTTTTGAAGATGACAACGTTCACGCGGCGGTTCTCGAATGGCTCCTTGACCAAGGAGCGTTCTTTTTCTGTTGTCGACGAATTGAACGATCGTTGAAGCATTCCAACCGTTTTTACAGAGACTTGGTAACTATGTTAAAAAATGGTGTCACATATCTGTGTCACTTCGATGTATAGTGCAACATTCAATAAAGGTCACTTGCCCTGCCATAATAATGTGTAACTTACTTTTTGAAGTCCCCTCGATTAAGGTACACAGCTCTACAGAGTTTCGGGATCAAATTATACAGATGAGAGCGCCGTCTAAACTGATAAATATGAAATAAGAAACTAATTGTCGGAAGTGAATATTCAGTTTTTTTTATTACATAAAAGACATGCATCTTCTAGCAGTGAATATGGTCACAGCAAGTGTTCAAAGTGACATCAGGCAGTGACAGTGCTTGCATTACAACAGTACATAAGCGCCAAAGAAATTGTTATAGGTATGCGTATTCGAATACAGAGATACGTAAACAGGGAAAATACGCTGCGGTCGGAAACGCCTATATGAGGACAGGTGTCTGGCGCAGTTGTTAGATCGGTTACTGCTGCTAGAATGGCAGGTTAACAAGATTTAAGTGAGTTTGAACGTGATGTTATCGTCGGCGCACGAGCCATGGGACACAGCATCTCCAAAATAGCGATGAGGTTGGTACCTACCAGAACGGGGCCAACGACGACTGAAGAGAATCGTTCAACGTGACAGAAGTGCATCCCTTCCGCAAATTGCTGCAGATTTCAATGCTGTGCCATCAACAAGTGTCAGCGTGCGAACTATTCAATGAAACATCATCGATATGGGCTTTCGGAGCCGAAGGCCCACTCGTGTGCCCTTGATGACTGCGCGATACAAAGCTTTACGCTCACCTGGGCCCGGCAACACCGAAATTGGACTGTTGATGACTGGAAACATGTTGCTCGGTCGAACGAGTCTCGTTTCAAATTGTATCAAGCGGATGGACGAGTACAGGTATGGAGACAACCACACGAATCTATGGACCCCGCATGTCAGCAAGGGAATGTTCAAGCTAGGTGGAGGCTCTGTAATGGTGTGGGGCGTGTGAAGTTGAAGTGATATGGGACCCCTGATACGTCTAGATGCGGCTTTGACAGGTGACACGTACATAAGCATCCTGTCCGATCACTTGCATCCATTCATGTCCCCTGTGCATTTCAACGGACTTGGGCAATTTCAGCAGGATGAAGCGACACCCCACACGTCCAGAATTGCTACAGAGTGGCTCCAGGAACACTCTTCTGAGTTTAATAAATTATACAGCGCAGCAATGAGTCCTTTTTTTTTTTTTTTTTTTTTGCAGGTTTTATTACGCAAATCCAGATTTCGGCTAGTGCCTAGCCATTACCAATGCACTGTTTTCTAATCTCGATGCATGTTAGTTCCCTGTTGTTCGGGCGTCGGTCACAGTTCTTTGAATACTACTGAGTAGTATTCAAATACTTACTTGAAGAAGATGATGATGTTTGGTTTGTGGGGCGCTCAACTGCGTCGTCATCAGCGCCCGTACAAAGTCCCGACTTTTTCGCAGTCCAGTTTCTTACACAGTGCAATCTAGCCACTGTCACGAATGATGATGATGATGATGATAAAATCATGAGGACAACGCAAACATCCAGTTCCCGGGCTTCCAGTTCCCGGCCGAGAATCGAACCCGGGCCCCGTGATCCAAAGGCACCAGTGGCGCGGACGTATTTACTTGAATTCACAGCCCTTAGATTCGTGTAATTCCTTGTGTAAACGAAATTTAGGAGATTCCTTTTAGTACTCATGTGGATGACTTCATGTCTCTCATTATTAAAGTCAAAAAAATTGCTCTGAGCACTATGGGACTTAACTGCTGAGGTCATCAGTCCCCTAGAACTTGTTGTTGTTGTGGTCTTCAGTCCTGAGACTGGTTTGATGCAGCTCTCCATGCTACTCTATCCTGTGCAAGCTTCTTCATCTCCCAGTACCTACTGCAATCTACATCCTTCTGAATCTGCTTAGTGTATTCATCTCTTGGTCTCCCTCTACGATTTTTACCCTCCACGCTGCCCTCCAGTACTAAATTGGCGATCCCTTGATGCCTCAGAACATGTCCTACCAACGGATCCCTTCTTCTAGTCAAGTTGTGCCACAAACTTCTCTTCTCCCCAATCCTATTCAATACTTCCTCATTAGTTATATGATCTACCCATCTAATCTTCAGCATTCTTCTGTAGCACCACATTTCGAATGCTTCTATTCTCTTCTTGTCCAAACTATTTATCGTCCATGTTTCACTTCCATACATGGATACTCTCCATACAAATGCTTTCAGAAATGACTTCCTGACACTTAAATCTATACTCGATGTTAACAAATTTCTCTTCTTCAGAAACGCTTTCCTTGCCATTGCCAGTCTACATTTTATATCCTCTCTACCTCGACCATCATCAGTTATTTTGCTCCCCAAATAGCAAAACTCCTTTACTACTTTAAGTCTCTCATTTCCTAATCTAATTCCCTCAGCATCACCCGACTTAATTCGACTACATTCCATTATCTTCGTTTTGCTTTTGTTGATGTTCATCTTATATCCTCCTTTCAAGAACTACTTAAACCTAACTAATCTAAGGACGTCACACACATCCATGCCCGAGGCAGGATTCGAACCCGCGACCGTAGCGGTCGCGCGGTTCCAGACTGTAGCGCCTAGAACCGCTCGGCCACTCCGGCCGGCTATTAAAGTCAATTACCCCGCTTCGCGCCATAAAAATATCCTGTCTAAATCTTTTTGCAATTGGTTTTGATCATCTGGTGACTTTACAAGAGCCGGCCGTTGTGGACGAGCGGCTCTAGGTGCTACAGTCCGGAACCGCGGTGCTGCTACGATCGCAGGTTCGAATCCTGCCTCGGGCTTGGATGTGTGTGATGTCCTTAGGTTAGTTAGGTTTAAGTAGTTCTAAGTCTAGGGGACTGATGACCTCAGATGTTAAGTCCCATAGTGGTTAGAGCCATTTGAATCATTTTTTGGACTTTACAAGATGATAATTGACAGTATTATCTGCAAACAGTATAAGAGGGATGCACCGATAGTCTCTCAAATCCTTTATATAGATCAGGAACAGCAGAATGCTTGTAACACGTCCTTGGGGAACGCCAGATATTACTTCTGTTTTTCTAGATGACTTTCCGCCAAACTGTAACAAACTGTTACCTTATAGACAGGAAATCACGAATGCAGTCGCACAACTGAGATGATACTCCTTAGGCTTGCAATTTGATTACAAGTCGCTTATGAGAAACGGTGTCAAAAACGTTCTGGAAATCTAACAATATGGAATCAATTTGAGATCCCTTGTCAATAACACTCATTACTTCATGAGAATAAAGAGCTAGTTGTGTTTCACAAGAACTATATTTTTTTTAAATTCGTGTTGGCTGCTTGTCAGTAAATCGTTTTCTTCGAGGTGCAGCAGCTGGGGGTAAAGCCTCACCTTGGGTAAAAACCCGCACTGAGTTTTTGAACTGACCGCCATAGAATCAGGTGCTGATCACCAGAAGGTAGGTATGTCTTATTGTAACCTACTGTTCCATGAAACGTAGTCCCGACAGGTAGCTCCAGAGATGAGAAAATGAGGTAAGTCGGTTTTTCAATACTTACATGTAAATTTTCTTATGTTATACAAGAACATTGTACGAGGGGGGATCAAACACAAAGGGGAGTTTTGTTCCTGAACATCAACAGTTGGTAGGACTGGCCCCACGCTTCTGGTACTGTATGCTTAGGCGGGACCATTAGAAGTGATGGAAGCTTGGTGTTAGATATTTCCCGACGTTTCGTCAGTAACGCTCACGATGTCTGAGCAACAGATGCACACCTCCACTGCGCAACGCGTAATTATCAAATTTGTTGCTCGTGAAGGAGTTACAGCGGCGGAAATTTGCCGAAGATTGACTGCACACTTCGGTGATTAAAAGTTATCAAGGACGCGTGTGTTTGCCTGGCATAAAAAGTTCAAAGGAAGGACAAGAACGCGAGGAAAATCAGCAACATGATAGCCGTCCTCGGACCAGCATTACAGACGCTGGGACAAATACATTTCCAAAGCAGGAGACTATGTGGAAAAATAAATTATAATTGTCTTCAGTTTTTCAACAAATGAATTTATATAAAAAATAAAATCGCGTTTATATTAGATCCGCCCTCGTATAATGTGGGGTTTGAAAAAAGAATCAACGAATTACTCGTTGACATTAGTGCATTCAAGCTTCACTATCCCGAAGAATTAATTGTTCCAGTTGGTCCCTGAAGTAAAAAAGTGGTGCATTTGCCAGAAAATGAGGAAATGGGGCAAATCGCCACAGGTGTTTTAGCGTAAATCCCCGCAGCTGCAACAATGTGACGATGATTCTGTAGTGATAATCTCCACAAAAGATGAAATTCAGCACCACTGCGTGAAATAACCTTACCTGAAAATATAATTTCACTGTCTAAAATAATGATTTAGGGGAAATGTTCTAGAAAAGCCTTAAATCTGTGCTAATAACTTCGACACCTAATAAAGAACTAACGGAAGAATACATGGGGAAACAAAAGCTTGCTACTGAGAAAAGAGCGTGCTACAGAAACAAAACGACGTAAGCTAGATATAATTATATTAACGCATGAAAAGAAAGAATTCTTCAGAGTCAGATTAAGTCTTTTCACATCAGTATAGATAAGGACTTACTATTTGGCGAAGAAGAATCCGGAGATGAAGGAGAAGAAGAATAAGGGCGTGGGGCTTCAAGGAACAATAAGATTTCTCTACAATTCAATGACTCCTTTGTTGTTAAAGTGCAGGCACAGACCCAAAAAATCATTCCGTTTCAAGTGTATTTATTATGCAGTCATCCTTTCTTACCTATGTTTAGCTCAACTGGAGCAAATGCCCCCACTGCTGAGCTTTCACCCCATTTTGTGGAGTAAACCCCACAATTTTGTATTTTGCTAAATTGCAAATTTCTCTGTAATTAATAATCAGACAGAGCTGGTATCTGGCCAATCTATGTCTTCAACTTGAAACTGGTTGAAAACTAATCAAAAATGGTTCAAATGGCTCTGAGCACTATGGGACTCAACTGCTGGGGTCATTAGTCCCCTAGAACTTAAAACTAGTTAAACCTAACTAACCTAAGGACATCACAAACATCCATGCCCGAGGCAGGATTCGAACCTGCGACCGTAGCGGTCTTGCGGTTCCAGACTGCAGCGCCTTTAACCGCACGGCCACTTCGGCCGGCCAAAACTTATCCCTCATTGACTTGAATGTTAGGAAAACTGAAAATACAGTTTTGCCAATGGTCGAACAGAGTATGCCTATGTTCCAAAATCCCACTACATATCTACTTTAGTGATATGGATCTGTAATTCAGCGGATTACTCCTGTTTCCTTTCTAGGTTACACCTGTGCATTTTTCCAGACCTTAGGAGCGGATCTTTCGACTAGCGAGCGTTTGTATATGTATAGAGGTATTGTATCAGCATACTCTGAAAGAAACTAACTCGTATACAATCTGGAACGGAGGCCTTCCTTTTATGAAATGATTTTAGCTGCTTCGCTGACCAGAGGATATCTAAGTTTCTCGTGTTGGCAGTTGTCCTTGATTCGTATTCTGAATTATATATTTCGTCTTCTTTGGTGAAGGAGGTTAGGAATACCATATTTAGTAACTCTGCTTTCGTGGCACTGTCGTCAGTAACATTGTCGTTACTAATGCGTAGTGGAGGTATTGACCGTGTCTTGCCGCTGGTGTACTTTACATACAATCAGAATCTCTTTGGGTGTCGTGCCAGATTTCTAGACAGAATTTTGATGTGGAAACTGTTAAAAGCATGTCACATTGCCCGTGGCGTTGAATTTCTGAAAACGTTCGCCAATCTTTTGGGTTTTGGTTCGTTTAAATTTTATATTCTTTTTTCGTCGCATCTGCAACAATATTCTGACCTGTTTTATGTACCACGGGGAATTAGTACCATCTCTTATCAGTTTATTTGGTACATATCTCTCTATTGCCGTCGATACTATGTCTTTGAATTTAAATCATATCTAGTCTACGCTTACATGATCAGACTGGAAGGAGTGAAGCGAATTTTTATCTTTTCTTTTTAACAGATATGCTTTGCGTTTATTTTTGGTGGATTTCGATATTACGGTATTCAGCCTTGCTACAGCAACCTTGTAGTCATTAGTCTTGGTATCCGTTATGATACTTCCTATTTGCTCAGCGTTATTTGTTGCCAAGCGGTCAAGAATGTTCTCACAACCATTTACACGTAGAATGGGCCCCTGAACCAACTGTTCAGAATAATATTCTGAGAAGGCATTTGTACAATTCAGGAAGACGTTTCATGCCTACCACCGACTTTAAACATGTGTTTTCGCTAACATATCAAGGGTAAATTTAACTCGCCACAAACTGTTATTGTGTGAGTGGGTTAGCTATTTGGATTGAGACTCATGTTTTGTTTGAACTCTTCAGTAACTGTATCATCTGAGTAGGAGTCAGTAAAAGGAACCAATTATTAACTTACTGCGGTTGTAGATCATAACCTCTACTAACTCACAGGAATTATCTACACTCATGCTCATAAATTAAAACTGTTTCCTGTGTATGTACCCCGACATCAATATGGGTTACACACACGACACAGATCTGTAAGTCCACGGTATTGTGATAAATTGAGAAAACGATCCCGAAACACATGTGCTACAAAACGCAACTGTTTCTTGTGCATGTACCCCGACATCAATAGGGGATATGAGCACCATGCACAGGTACACAGGCCGCACAACGGGTTGGCATACTCTGGATCAGGTGGTCGAGCAGCTGCTAGGGTATAGCCTAACATTCTTGCACCAGTGCCTGTCGGAGCTCCTGGAGTGTAGTAGGGGTTTGGAGACGTGCAGCGATACGTCGACCGAGAGCATGCCAAATGTGCTCGATGGGGTTTAGGTCTGGAGAACAGACAGGCAACTCCATTCGCCTGTATCTTCTGTTTCAAGGTACTCTTCCACGATGGCAGCTCTGTGGGGCCGTGCGTTATCGTCCATCAGGAGGAAGGTGGGACCCACTGCACCCCTGAAAAGGCGGGCATACTGGTGCAAAATGACGTCCGATACACCTGACCTGTAGCATTTGTAACTTCCCCACAAAAAATATGAAAATTAAAAGAATTAAATACAATTGCAAATAGTGCCAAATGTTAGCTTCCCACAGTAATAAAACTCAATGATAATAAAAATGTGCAAAAATGTTAAGTCCCCACAAAATTAACGTTAAGGTGAACCTGATAAATTTTATAAGGGCAGCTGCGCTGACCTTCGGCCCTGTGCAATAATTAATCTGATAAATTGATTCTAGGAGGAAAAGCATAGGAAATATTGTTTCAATTGGAATGATTCTTTTCTTAAAAACGATTGCTTTGAAAACAAAATTATTATTGGGGCATTTCTTGAACAAATTAATTACAATTAACAGATGTTATTGGCTGAGCGCAATGCTGCTTCATTACCTTATTTAACAATATACCTCGTCCCGAACCGTGACCAGAGACTCATGTCGACGCCCGCCGACTCCTCACACACAACTACCGACTGAGTACAACTCGCAACTGACTACTCGCAACTGAACTCTCGCGCAGTCAAGCGCAGACTAGACACGATAAATAACTCTCTGGTCAGAGATTCTGTCATGCCTCGACATCGCTGGTACTGTTTCATAACCCTCCACTGGGGGGGCAAAAATTTGGCAGCGATGGTGAGTCATTTGGACTTGCCATGAGCAACAAATTTTTTCTTAACTAATTAACTTTACAATTATAGCATATATACAGATAGAGAACATGAAGTAAATATGGTGCACATGCACCAAGTACAAAACATATTAGACAATGACAAATGTGAGTACAAAACATATTAACAAATGACATAAGTGCACATGCACTGAAAAACTCTTTAGCATTTTCACAACAAATAAACGTAATGGCAAAACATCATGTTGACAAGTGACATAAGTGCACATGCACTGCAGTTCAGAACATATCAGCAAATCAAAATGTACATACAATAAGTAGAAATCATGTTAGAAAAATGATAAAAGTGCACACGCACTGTAGTTCAGAACATATCGAAAAAAATGTATAAGCCATGAATACAAATGATATTAGCAAAAAATGATTTTCACTATGTTACAAGAATTAGGATAGGAAAGGGAAGGATTGCATCATGGTTGTAGCACTTTAGGTTGCACGCAGCTGCACTGAAAGTCCATATCTTTCCACAGAAGTACAACACCATGTGAGACAATCTGAAGTTCTTTTCCCAGAAGTATTTATCAGCGTAGCCAAAACACTGAAATGTCGTAGTAATATTCCATGTTATCATTTTGGCAGTACATCAGGTACACCAAACAGTGGGACCATAATAACGTGTCCATTGCTCACGGTGGTGGACAGCATGTCGTGTCAACACCACGCTCTTACAAGGTACACCAACGAAGAATTAGTGCAAAACCAAATATAGTGCTCCATGATCAAGAGGATATACAGGACAAATGGATATTACAGTAATTCAGGGTAGTTAGGTCAGAAGGTGAATGACATTAAGTCACATACTAGTCTTCATTGGGAATTACATTAGTAGTTGCTGGCATTCAGTGCCCAGTTATTGAACATTTCTGTACCATGTATGTAGTATTACAGAAAAATGTTCATAAATTGTTTTACAGAGAACATTGGCATTCATTGCCTAATTACGAATCATCAGTAGTCATTCGTTTTACAGAGAACATTGAAATTCATTGCCTAATTACAAATCATCAGAAGTCACTCGTTTCACAGAGAACATTGAAATTCATTGCCTAATTACAAATCATCAGAAGTCACTCGTTTTACAGAGAACATTTTACAGAGAACATTGGCGTTCATTCCCTAATTACAAATCATAGAAGTCATTCGTTTTACAGAGAACATTGAAATTCGTTGCCTAATTACAAATCATCAGAAGTCACTCGTTTTACAGAGAACATTGGAATTCATTGCCTAATTATAAATCATCAGAAGTCATTAGTTTTACAGAGAATATTTTACAGAGAACATTGGCATTCATTCCCTAATTACAAATCATCAGAAGTCATTACTTAAAACAGGAGGTAGTCAATAACATAGTATTATAGAATAATGTTGATAATTAATCATTGGTCATCCCAATACAGTAATCAGTAGCATTCATTTCCCAGTTACAAAGCATTATTAATTAATCATTGGTCATCTCAAAGCATTATTAATTAATCATTGGTCATCCCAATACAGTAATCAGTAGCATTCATTTCCCAGTTACAAAGCATTATTAATTAATCATCGGTCATCCCAATACAGTCATCAGTAGCATTCATTTCCCAGTTACAAAGCATTATTAATTAATCATTGGTCATCCCAATACAGTAATGAAATTATGTGCATAGTATTTATGCATTCATTATTCAAGTGACATACTATTCAGAGCTAATCAGTATTACTCAGAACTCTCTTAAACTGGTACCATTATTTGGGACTGGTAATACATTTTTTTGTTAGCAATGCATTGCTTTGGGTAATTATAGGGGAAAGCAAGAAGAGAGAAAAAGAAAAAAATTTGCTTTTGGGTTGTTCCTGTAAATGAAAATGTGTAACGTCATTCGTCGTGAGTCAGCTGTAGCAAGGTTATGAAACAAGTAGAGTATATGTAATCACATTCATAAATGACATAGATTTAATGAACAACTGCTTATAGCACATTAATTTCATAAATAATTTCTCCTGCAAAAATATATAAAAAATGGATTATTAAGCTGAAAGAAGAAACGCATTTTATGCTGAAAAGTAGTGAACTTCGAATTAATAGGTAGTGAAATGTGTATAAAAATGTGTTGCATAGCTGTCCTTTCCAAAACCTTCAGTCATTATACTAAGCAATATAACACCTGCTGTCAAAGCGAACTGCAACCAATACTTAAATAACTACATAGCATGAATACATAACTTCCACATTATCCTCATCTGTAAAGAAAAAACTTCATTATCCATCACTTCATTATCTATATTATCATAACTCCATTATTATCATCACCTGTAAAGAAAAACTTCATTATCCATAGTAGCATTATTCTTCATCATTATTCATCAGCATTCATTATCATCTGCAAAAAATCACTTCATTGCTTATTACATAACTATTCCTTATCTCTAGCATATTCCATCACTAAAACTAAGATGTGTAGTTCTGTCTGACAGCGTGCATCAATCGCCTTGTATTCTGAAAGAAAAAATTAGGTAAGACTGCTATTCTACGATGTGTATAGTATATTCTTGTTAATGCTTGTTAATCCTGATCCATTTACTCTTCCTCACGAGGTTTGCATCTTCTTTCGATCATTCCGAAGCTGAAATTCCCATTTTGTTTAATTTATTTCTTTCACGCATCATTTCTTTCTGAAATTGATGAACAAAGATTAATATCTTGCATTTACATCATATACTCACTAAATAATGACTGGTTTATGGTAACATAATTAAGCATACAGCATAACATGACAAAAAACGTAATATGTGAAAAACTTAAATAGTGTTCAGAGGCAAAAATGTGCTCAGTGCATCACAATGTAACAGTAAAGTAGTCACGATGTTGAGATATCATAAGGCAAAATGTCAAAGTTAACTGGTGTTTGCTCTATCTTAACTATTTCATAGTGCATACAAACAAAACATGAAACAATCGTATATACCTAAGAAAGACAAAAAATGTGACGTTCGTTGTGTTCAGCTTGTATGTTGTGTAGTTAATAGAGGCGAGAATTGAAGACTTTAATGGAGAAAAAATTTGATAAAATTAATATATCACTAGATAGCATTGCATAATTATTCGTAAGATACGTAAGTTTCTCTGAAAAAAAATGTGCACAGTCTGATATGTAACGACCTTACCTTGCCGGGCACTTGCCAAGAAAAAATACGATAATCATTGGTAATTAGTCATCTGAATATATTGCATAAGCGATCATAAAACTAGCAAAATGGCATTATAGCATGTTAAATCATAAAGTGTCTTCATTCAATAAAAGGTTTGATGTTTGACCAGTGGTGGTTGCCTTTGGATTTTCTGGTTCTCAAAGTTTCAACGTGTACAACATTGCGGTGAGGAATGCTGCGAATCCGATATGGACCTGCGTATAGAAGTTAAAATTTACTGCACCTACCTTTTCCTTTGTTGGATAAATAGTGTGTACATACTAATATTTTCTGTCCAATGTGAAAGTCACGGCGTGTACAAACCTGTTTTTGCTGTCTTCTCCGGCGCTCTGCGGCACGTTTGATGCTGTTCAGCGCAATGTCGATTATTGCGTGGTGTCGTAATCGACGAGATGTAGGAAAATTTACTAATTCTGTAATTTTGTTAGGTGGTTCAACATTTTTCAGTATAACAGACGGAGATAGCATGGTGGATTCATTTGGAATGGAATTAATTACATCTTGGAATGAGAATATGTGTGTGTCCCAATCAATATGTCTTTTGTGGCAGTATATTCTACACAGTTTATCAATTTCTTTCATTAATCGTTCACAAGGGTTCGAAGAAGCATGGTACTTGGATATATAGATCGGAGAAATGTTTCTAGCTCGTAACATAAGTGTCCATATAGCAGAACGAAATTGTGATCCATTTTAGGAAATTACTTTCAACACATGCCCTACATGAAATAGAAAATGCTTTACAAATGCTTTCGAAACGGTTTTAGCAGTAGCTTTGCGTAGCGGAGTGAAAGTAACAAATTTTGAAGTGAGTTCAACAGCGACAAAGATGTAGCAAAAACCTCTATTAGTTCTGGGAATCGCACCAAAACTGTCTACAGCGGCCATATGTCTTAATTTAACAGGTACAATGGGATATAATGGAGGAATATGTGAAGTTGTGTCTGACTTAGCTTTCTGGCAGATTTTACATGACGCTAAAACTCGTCGTATACGTTTCTCCATGTTGGCAAAATAACAGTTCTGTCTCAGTATAAGAAAACATTTTCTAGCTCCATAATGTGCGTAACTTCAATGAGTACACCAGATTAATTTGTTAACAAGCTCGTCAGGAATGCATAATAACCAATTGTTGCTGTCAGGATCAGAGCAGCGAAATAGAATGTCATTCCATACAGTGTAATGGTTTCTAATCGTAACATTATTCCTATCTTGCCAGAGGTGGTTAATTTCTTTCCACACGTTGTCTTTATTTTGCTCTTTTGCTATGTCCTGTAATGACGACGAAATAAAATTTTCAAATGCAACTTGTTGAATGTATATAACGCTGAAATTTGCTTTGCAGAAGTTGGTTGCGATGTCTTGCTGATTGTTGCTGAGAGAACGAGATAGTGCGTCTGCTACAATATTTTGTGTGCCGGGAATGTGAACTATTGTAAAATTAAATTCCTGCAAGTAAAGTTTCTATCTGCTTAATCTGTCGTGAGTGAATTTAGCCGAAAGTAAGAACTGTATCGCTCTGTGGTCTGTGTAGACGGTGGTATGTCTTCCATAAAGAAAGTGCCTAAATCTCATAAAAGCCCAAACAACACATAACGTTTCCAGTTCTGTAACAGAATAATTTCGTTCCGCAGGTGACAGAATGCGACTTGCAAATGCGATGTTTTTAATTATTGTAGAGCCATCTTCTTCAATTTCCTGAAAAATATGTGCGCCTAAAGCGGTGTTGGAACTGTCGGTGGCAATGGAAAAATTTCTGGTAAGATCTGGGTGCGATAAAAGTGGTGCATTCAACAAAGCATGTTTCAGGTTCATAAATTCAGAATGTGCTTGCTTATCCCAGGACCAAATAGTGTTTTTACCTGTCAATTGGCATAATCTAGGTGTGTCTAAAGCAGAGTGATGAATAAATTTACGAAAAAAGTTAATTAAGCCCAAAAAACTGCGTAGTTGCTTCTTCATTGTAGGAACAGTAATGTCACGTAAAGCTTGAAGTTTTTCCGGATCAGGCGCAATGCCTTCTGCTGAAATTACATGCCCAAGAAATTTTATAGAAGTTTTACCAAAGTGCGATTTACTGAGATTAACTGTGAGTCCTTGTGCATGAAAAGTTTGCAACAGTCGTTCAAGAATCATATTGTGTTCAGACCAGTTAGCTTCTGCAATAAGAATGTAGTCTACGTACGTCGTGATTCTGTCTTTAAGTTCTGTCGGAAGTATTGTGTTCAAACCGCGAATAAAAGCTGCTGAAGAAATAGTTAAACTGAATGGTAATTTGCAAAATTGATAACAGTCGCCAAAACAGAGAAATGCTGTGTACTTTCTGCAGTTCGGATGGAGCTGAATTTGCCAAAATCCCGATTTTAGATATAATGTAGAATAAATAGCAGTACCGTGAAATTTCTGTAGTAGTTCCTCTAATGTCTGTGGTCGATCTGTTTCATTAATAATTACGTCATTGATGTGACGTGAATCAAGTACGAGGCGAAGTGAGCCATCCTCTTTCTTAACAATATGTAGCGGGTTTATGTACGGACTAACTGCCGGTTCAATAATTCCTTGCAATTCTTTCTTAACTTGTTCTCGGTGGATATATGGAATGGGATAATGCTTTGCTTTAAATGTGTCGTGTTGTTTGACTTGAAATTCATACATAAATCCGGACATAGTACCAGGAATGTTGTCGAAAACTGGAGCTTGCTGTAAAAGAATTTTGTGTAGTTGCGTGCGTTCGTCGTCTGTATTTGCACTGCTGTGTTTAACTTTATCAAAAATCATCTGCATTACGTCGTAGTCAGCTTCGTCTGGAGTATTATAGTTGTGTACGTACGTATCTGTGAACAATGTGGGATTACAGTCTATGTTACGTGATACGGAAATGACCTCTGTGCGATTAATTGTCTGTTCTTCCGCAGATAAAGAGTGCTGAAATTCTAAAGCCAATTGTACATTTTCATCCTTCAACATTAAATAGGAATTTTCAAAATCAATAACTGCGTCGTGTTGTACCAGAAAATTCGTACCTAAAATAACGTCTGTTGTCAATAAAGGAACAATCCAAAAATTTGAGTGAAATGTGTGACCTGCAATACAAAATGATAAATGTGTCTGTAATTTAACGTCTACTCCTTTACTCGATACTGCTCCTTTTACTTTCGTTTTGCCTAATGGTAATGTAGGATAGGTATTCTCTTTATTACACTCGTTGAAAGTTTCTTCATTTATTACTGACATAGGTGATCCGGAATCGATTACTGCTGAAAATTTCGATGAACCAATTTTAATTTCGATGACAGGATGTGAAATGGATTTTTGCACAATTGGTCTTTCCTGCAAAAGAGTGTCTCTGATATCGTCAAAAGTAATTACATTTTCGTGAACAACATTCTGCGTGTCTAAAGTAGTGCTTGTGTTACTGGAAGATGCGATCTGTACAGTATCTAGTCAAATTCTATCTGACGTGTTATTATTGTCAGGACGATTCTGTGGCATTTCGACTATTTGAACTGTTCTGTTATTCCTTCCTGACGTATTACGTTCGGGATGATATCTACTATCTGGTTCATTCATGAGAATATGTTCCTGTAGATGATTTTGATGTTCGTAAGATCGACTGTTATTAAACGTATGTTGGTAATTATGCTCATCGTTTTTACGTCTGTCGTGATAGTCATTTCTATACGGTGCATTTGCGATAGGAATTGAAATACTGTGTTTTCTATACGTAGTTATTTCTTTGCTGCTGTGCGTTACTATTTGTTGTAGCTGAGACTATACGTGCACGCGGTGAAACATTAAAGCTTGGTTGACCTTGCATACTACATTGTTGGTTAGGTATGCTAACCGGCTGACTTTCATGCTATTCCGGTGAAAAACATCTATTGTTACCAAAATGTGTTCGCTGTTGCTACTAATTTTACACATACTGATGATTAAATTTTTGTCTGATATTAAAGTTCTCGTGGTTGTCATTTTTGGAGCGTCTAATGAAAAATGTCACTTTCGGTAGGAACTTGTCTTATCGGGTTTTCATTAGTCATTTCTTAATCCTAGGTAGAGCAATAGTTAAAGAGCTGTTTTGATAGATATAAAGGATAATAGCAGAGAAGGCAGCAGTGCAGAAAACTATAAAGATGAAACAGCACTACTACAGCTCGGGGCCCTATGCACGCTACGGCACATATTCATTAAAGCGTAATGAATCCCCTGAGGTCTATTACTCACTGCAAATAAATTTTAGCTTTTGCATTGCAGGCAATGGTGGTAAAAATCCAAAAGCAAATTGTTGTTTTCTTGCTAATTCCAATTTCTGCATTATAGGCAATGCTGATGAAAATACAATAGCAAATTGTCGTATCCAGTTTAAAGCTAGTTTCTGCATTACAGGTAATAGCGGTGAAAGTAAAAAAATAAATTGTCGTATACAGCTCAAAGCGTGTACCTGTGTTCTGTCATTATTAAATTCCTCAGATTTTTTTACAAATGCAAATTGCTTATAATCAACGTTATCGTCACTGAATTTGAGAACACGTTCAGCTTTGTGTGAGAATCTGTTTGTCCGTGTCTGTTCGGAATCTAAGTCGCGTAGTCTCTGTAGATTACCTAAATTATACGCGCTGCGTGAGTCTGACAAATGTTCGCAAAGTGGCGTCTGCTGTGATGTGTTCTTAACTGAAATACTTTTCATCTCTGTTACTTCTTGCTGTAAACTTGACAACTTTCTACGTAATGTATTATTAGATGAATCGATCTCATTGATTGTCTGCTGTAAATTTTGGAATTCAGGTGTTTGGTTAAACGAGATCGGTGCAGTATCGTCTGATTTGCTGTCATTATTATTTTCTATAACGTCAATACGACTGGCCAGTTCATCATATTTTTCAGTCAGTATTTTTACCTGATCATCGTTTTTAGTGTCAGAAGTATTAATCTGTTTTTGTAATTAACGTGTGGTTTCGTTCAATTTTTTAACGTCAGCTTTGATGACATCGCAATCCTGTGTTAGTTCTAATTGTTCGAATCTGTCTGTCACTGTCTGAATATCTGCTGTGTGTATATCTGTTTTTGATTTAAGATCGGAAATTTCATCACGTAATTCTGTGTTCAACTGTTTGATGGTATTAATTTCGTCGGACACTGCAGCAATATTGTTGTCTACGTATGTTTTTGCTTTCGCGAACAATTTACGTTTGTCTTCCTATCTCCGTGCAGTGATTGTTTCCATAACTTGCCGTTTTACTTTATTCTGTTCCTGTATAAATTTACGGAAACGCGTAACACTGTTTTGTAGGTGAAGATTAAAACGTTCGTCAATTTGAGTGTTCTGTTGGTCGAATTTCGTGGCTATCTTTGCATCCATTGTGCGCGAAAGTTCTGCTGTCATTAACTTAAACTCGTCGCGTAATTGTGTAGCTCTTTCAGAGCATTGTTTACCGACTGTACTAATTTCGTTTCTGAGTGATTCTGTTGCAGCTGTTTGCATATCCCTTAATTCTTGAGCAACAGACCTAATTTCTTCGCTACTTTTCCTAGCGCGCGTCTCGATTTCCTCGCGTAAGTGTTCTTTAGTATCGTGACACTGCGCGGCAACGGCTTTAATCTGTTCACTAAGCTGTCTGGAATTGTTGTCTAATTTTTCATTTAACTGTCTGGAATTGTTATCTAATTTTTCATTTAACTGTCTGGAATTGTTGTCTAACTTTTCATTGAGCTGTTGTTTGAGATTTTCGTTATTTTCATTAAGCTGTTGTTTGAGATCTTCTTTAAGTTGTTTGAAATTTTCATTATTGTTGTCTAGTTTTTCATTCTGTTTTTCATCCATTTGTCGTAAAAATGCCATAACTTGATCCAAGCCAAATTTACCGGCTCTGTTCTCCGTGCTGTGTGATGGCGTACCTGCAATTATTACGTTTTGTGTGACCATTTGGTCATTCTGTGATTCACCAAAAGGTTTGCCTATCGGATGCGCACTGTTAGTCACTATTTCGGAATTAAATAAATCCGTCCTACTTTGAGTATTCTGTTCATTTTCATTAGAAAAATTTGTCTGCTCGTCACGTGAATTTTGCAAACCGGTTGTGTTAAGCTGGGCAGCGCTCATTGCAACAGAACGCCCCGCGTCATCAATTGTCGTCAAATTAACAGAGGACACAATTGAATTCGTCTGTTCATCACTAAGATCAAAATCATTATTAGTGGTCGGTACGTACTGATTGTCAGTAAACGGAGGATTGTCATCAATACACTGTGTGTCACAAGTACTATCGGTGAAGTTACGTAAATCGGTTATTTCACTCATTATACCTCACGATGCACTATTAACAGTCTTTCGCGGCATTTTTACACTAATCACAATTATTCACAAATGAGACAAAGACAATGCAAAATCCAACAAATACAAATACAACAAAGAGCAACGAATTGCCGATGATCTGAGGAAAGAAAGTCACAAAATTAGTAAAAGCGTTGCGCCAAATGCTAATTATATTTTAGTAAATAAGAGCAGATATCTGACTACTTCTCAAAAGATTCTCAAAGAAATATGATCCTGGTCCGGATGTCGCCAAGTGTAACCTTCCCACAAAAAATTTAAATGACTATAATTACCTCCCCGCAAATAATTTAAATGACAATATTTGAATGTTAATCGAAACAGAGCCAAATGTTGTTGAGCTCCCACAAAACATCGTTGAATTGAAATAAAAGCGACTACCTTCGCTACAAAAATATTGAAAAATAATGGCCCAATGTAAACTCAACGCAAAAATTGAGAAATGAACATTAATCATTAAACCCACAATAAAAGGGCAGCATCGCTGACCTTAGGCCCTGTGCAATAATTAATCTGATAAATTGATTCTAGGAGGAAAAGCATAGGAAATATTGTTTCAATTGGAATGATTCTTTTCTTAAAAACGATTGCTTTGAAAACAAAATTATTATTGGGGCATTTCTTGAAAAATTAATTACAATTAACAGATGTTATTGGCTGGGCGCAATGCTGCTTCATTACCTTATTTAAGAATATACCTCGTCCCGAACCGTGACCAGAGACCCATGTCGACGCCCGCCGACTCCTCACACACAACTACCGACTGAGTACAACTCGCAACTGACTACTCGCAACTGAACTCTCGCGCAGTCAAGCGCAGACTAGACACGATAAATAACTCTCTGGTCAGAGATTCTGTCATGCCTCGCCATCGCTGGTACTGTTTCACAGTTCTTCCATCAAAGACATGCAGGGGTATACATGCACCAATCATAATCCCACCCCACACCACCAAACCACGATCTCCATACAGGTCCCTTTCTAGGACATTAAGGAGTTGGTATCTGGTTCCCGGTTCACGCCAGATGAAAACCTGGCGAGAATTACTGTTCAGACTATACCTGGACTCCTCCGTGAAAATAACCTGGGACCACTGTTCCGATGACCATGTACTGCGTTCTTGACACCAGGCTTTACGGGCTCTCCTGTGACCAGGGGTCAGTGGAATGCACCTTGCAGGTCTCCGGGTGAATAAACCATGTCTCTTCAGTCGTCTGTAGACTGTGTGTCTGGAGACAACTTTTCCAGTGGCTGCGGCTAGGTCGCAAGCAAGGCTACCTGCAGTACTCCGTGGCCGTCTGCAGGCACTTATGGTGAGATATCGGTCTTCTTGTGGTGTTGTACACTGTGGACGTCCCGTACTGTAACGCCTGGATACGAGTCCTGTCTGCTGGAATCGTTGCCACAATCTTGAGATCATACTTTGTGGCACACGGAGGGCCCGTGCTACGACCTGCTGTGTTCGACCAGCCACCAGTCGCCCTAGTATTCTACCCCTCATAATGTCATCAATATGCGTTCTTTGAGCCATTTTCAACACACCATTAGCACGTCTGAAAATGTCTGCACACTTACTCGCTACTCGCTGCACCGTACTCTGACATGCACCTCTGCGTATGTGGACTGCAGACAGCGCCACCGTGCGACGACCGCAGGTCAAATGCACCGCATGGTCATACCCCGAGGTGATTTAAACCCGCAAACCTCCCACCACAGCGTTGTTTCACCATGTATCAGCATTATCCTTAATTTGTGAGCATGAGTGTACTTCAGTTCACTACAAAATAAACTACTTTTGACAGCAATAAACACTCCACCACCGATTAACTGATTTATTCTATCCTTTCTGAACACGGCTAAAACCTTTGTAAGAATTTCGGCTGAACTTATCTCTGGTTAATACACTCCTGGAAATTGAAATAAGAACACCGTGAATTCATTGTCCCAGGAAGGGGAAACTTTATTGACACATTCCTGGGGTCAGATACATCACATGATCACACTGACAGAACCACAGGCACATAGACACAGGCAACAGAGCATGCACAATGTCGGCACTAGTACAGTGTATATCCACCTTTCGCAGCAATGCAGGCTGCTATTCTCCCATGGAGACGATCGTAGAGATGCTTGATGTAGTCCTGTGGAACGGCTTGCCATGCCATTTCCACCTGGCGCCTCAGTTGGACCAGCGTTCGTGCTGGACGTGCAGACCGCGTGAGACGACGCATCATCCAGTCCCAAACATGCTCAATGGGGGACAGATCCGGAGATCTTGCTGGCCAGGGTAGTTGACTTACACCTTCTAGAGCACGTTGGGTGGCACGGGATACATGCGGACGTGCATTGTCCTGTTGGAACAGCAAGTTCCCTTGCCGGTCTAGGAATGGTAGAACGATGGGTTCGATGACGGTTTGGATGTACCGTGCACTATTTAGTGTCCCCTCGACGATCACCAGTGGTGTACGGCCAGTGTAGGAGATCGCTCCCCACACCATGATGCCGGGTGTTGGCCCTGTGTGCCTCGGTCGTATGCAGTCCTGATTGTGGCGCTCACCTGCACGGCGCCAAACACGCATACGACCATCATTGGCACCAAGGCAGAGGCGACTCTCATCGCTGAAGACGACACGTCTCCATTCGTCCCTCCATTCACGCCTGTCGCGACACCACTGGAGGCGGGCTGCACGATGTTGGGGCGTGAGCGGAAGACGGCCTAACGGTGTGCGGGACCGTAGCCCACCTTCATGGAGACGGTTGCGAATGGTCCTCGCCGATACCCCAGGAGCAACAGTGTCCCTAATTTGCTGGGAAGTGGCGGTGCTGTCCCCTACGGCACTGCGTAGGATCCTACGGTCTTGGCGTGCATCCGTGCTTCGCTGCGGTCCGGTCCCAGGTCGACGGGCACGTGCACCTTCCGCCGACCACTGGCGACAACATCGATGTACTGTGGAGACCTCACGCCCCACGTGTTGAGCAATTCGGCGGTACGTCCACCCGGCCTCCCGCATGCCCACTATACGCCCTCGCTCAAAGTCCGTCAACTGCACATACGGTTCGCGGCATGCTACCAGTGTTAAAGACTGCGATGGAGCTTCGTATGCCACGTCAAACTGGCTGACACTGACGGCGGCGGTGCACAAATGCTGCGCAGCTAGCGCCATTCGACGGCCAACACCGCGGTTCCTGGTGTGTCCGCTGTGCCGTGCGTGTGATCATTGCTTGTACAGCCCTCTCGCAGTGTCCGGAGCAAGTATGGTGGGTCTGACACACCGGTGTCAATGTGTTCTTTTTTCCATTTCCAGGAGTGTATAAAGCTTTCCATTCCTGACGGGCTTTGGTACTTTCTATTAGCGCTTGGAGTTCTGGTTCTTTCCCAACAAAGGTACGATAATTTACATTTATAATCTTATTGTTGCCAGTTTACCCGCTTCCTGTGTAAGCCTGCACCCTTTGAGACTGAAGCCCTTTCCCGACAGGGGAGGGGGGGGGGGAGGGGCATAATGCGTGCGCAGAACAGAGATTTTTCGCCGTACTGCGCATGACGTCAGCGTCGAGAAACTCCGTTCAGTTCGCGCGCTTTCTTATGTGTTGAAGCAAGTAAGTTTTGTGTTGCTGTTTGTTATCGTGTTGAATTGAGTTTATTCTTTCTGCGGCACTTTAACAATGCCGAATTGTGCCGTGGCTGTGTGTGAAAACTATAATCAGAAGACTAAAAGGAGTAGTATTTCCTATCATAAGTTTCCGAAAGATCCTGAAACATGTGCTCGGTGGGTTCAGCTCTGTAGAAGAAGTGATAGTATTAACATTTAAAATGCTACTATCTGTAGTGTACATTTTAAAGAAGACGATTATTTACGGGATCTCCAAGCTGAATTAATGAAACTTCCGCCAAAGAAGATCTTAAAGCCGACTGCAGTTCCTTCATTGCACCTCATTAAAGCCACATCTGCAGCTACTGCTGCTGCTTCGTCTTCTGTCCAAGAAAGAAATGACAGAAGGAAAGATCGTGAAACACGTAAACGTGCACTTAACTGACTAGCTTCACTGTCACCGAAGAAAAAAGGTGGATCAAAGCACAGAAACTGAAAAAGGCCGCATCGAGTATGAAATGAAGAGGCTTCATAAGGAATTATCGCTACAGACAGAAAAAAATAAGCGTTTGATAGCTGAAAACAACACGCTGAGAACGAGAAACAAATTACTGGCTCATGCATTAAGCAGACAGAGAAAGCTATGCCAAAGCCTTCAGTATCAACGAAGTACTAAAGTGACAACTAAAGTACACCAAGTTTAAAAAAAAAGTGTTTACGAACGCACAAATTGAATGTCTTCTGTAATCAAAGAAGAGCACCCATTGGACCCAGGAAGATATAAGCAAAGCCTTGCTTCTGCGCTCTCTGTCCAGAAAAACTTATATTTATTTAAGAAATATAATGGGAATACCATTACCTGGATTTTCTGCGTTAAAACGATGGATATCCAATTCTTTTCGTTTTGTTCCCAGAATTTCGACTGATGTATTGTGCTTAATGAATAAGCAAGCAACGAACTTAAGCAGAGAAGCTGTGTGTGTTAAGCTTTGACGAAATGAATGTGGACAGTCGCATATGCTACAACCAAGAAACTGACACCATATACGGACCACATAGCCAGGTACAGGTTGTTATGGCACGTGGTCTGTGTGGAACCTGGAAGCAGCCCGTATATTATAACTTTGACACTACAATGAATCGGAATTTCCTGATCAGTATCGTCAGAGAGACGCAGAAAGTGAGATTTGTCGTAGTTGGTATAGTGTCTGATTTGGGGGGGGGGGGGGGGGGAGGGTAAAAATGGGAAAGTGTGGAAGGAATTCCACATCGACTACACAAACACGTGCTTCACCAACCCAGATGATGAAACGAAACGTGTTTGGGTATTTGCTCCTGTACCACATGTGGTGAAACTTCTCAGAAACCACCTTTCAGATGATGGTTTCTCATTAAGTGACGGAAGAACGATAACAAAGCGCGTAATCGAGCAGCTATTGTCGAAAGATAATGGAGAATTGAACCTGTGCCCTAAACTTACTGTTCATCATCTGACAGTTTGTGGAAGAGATCGACAGCGCGTTCATCTTGCTTGCCAACTCTTTTCCAACACTGTATCAGAAGCAATTTCTTTTGTAATGCCTGAAGAAAAAGACATGGCATAATTCTTCAAGTTGGTGAACGACACTTTTGATGTTATGAATTCGAGGGCACCTGTCGGCAAACGACCGATTTCAAGTGCTTTTGGATTGTGTAAGGAGACGCAAGAGGAAGTTCTTCGCAGATTCTACTCCGTCTGTGAAAAAATGAGATTGGGAAATCATAAAACTTTACTTCCTTTCCAAAAGTGATTACTCACCTCAGTTCGGTCACTGCTGGGTTGTTTTTCGGATTTAAAACATGGCTACGGTTTGAAGCATGTATTGACCTCAAGGTTCAACCAAGACTGCCTTGAAAGCTTATTTTCCCAGATAAGAGCAATTGGCAGAGCCTAGGATCATCCCTTACCAGTGGAATTTAAAAGCCGTTTGCGTATTTTAGTTATGAACAAAAGTATTGCTGACATTCAGTTACGCATTTCTTGTCCAGTCTCAGCGGAAACTGATACAAATTATTTGACTTCCAACCTGTTTACAGGACTTGTGCCGGGCATTGAGGAAGCGTTGTCAATGATAGAAGGTGAGCCGGCCGTGTGGCCGTGCGGTTCTAGGCGCTGAAGTCCGGAACCGCCAGACTGCTACGGTCGCAGGTTCGAATCCTGCCTCGGGCATGGATGTGTGTGATGTCCTTAGGTTAGTTAGGTTTAAGTAGTTCTAAGTTCTAGCGGACTGATGACCTCAGAAGTTAAGTCCCATAGTGCTCAGAGCCATTTTTTTGATAGAAGGTGATCAACAAATGAGGGACATTACACTACATGACTTAATTGTTCCACCTTTGATAGTAGATTCAGAGTGTTCTCTAGAAGGTCTCCGCTACATCGCTGGATATATTGCCTCCAGGTGCGTCTCCATTGACAAATCACGTGGTCATCCTAGTGGTAAGACACTCGAAGTGTCGAAAGACCATGCAAGTTCTGGGTGGATTGAGAAACTGTCTCGTGGTGGCTTAATCATCCCTTCAGATGAGTGGTTTGATGTTGTTAAGCAGTTAGTGGTGCTTTTTTTAAATTTTCATGGCAGCAGTCTGTGTAAAGACGGCAACGTGATCAGAAACCTGATGAGACTTTTAATTGGGAAGTTTCCAACTATTCCTCAAGAGGTCATCACAGTATACGCTAAAAAAACCAGAACCTTCATCCGGATAAGGCACTTCAACACATCTGCAAAGGCACAGAGGGCCAAACAGCAGCAGCAGAAAGCAGCACACAGGTGGAGAGCTTCTGCAGTCCATTCGAGATCTGATTAAGGTATTTAAATTCTTCTTAAAATTTTTGAGTGTGAGTCCATTAAACCGGGCTTCTGTATCATTATGTGTAGTAATGTCTCAACTAACTAGACGTACGGTTGCTGCTTAATACCTGCATGAAAAAGATGGTACACACTATTGCCGACTGTGATGGTTCAAATGGCTCTGAGCACTATGGGACTCAACTGCTGTGGTCATAAGTCCCCTAGAACTTAGAACTACTTAAACCTAACTAACCTAAGGACAGCACACAACACCCAGCCATCACGAGGCAGAGAAAATCCCTGTCCCCGCCGGGAATCGAACCCGGGAACCCGGGCGTGGGAAGCGAGAACGCTACCGCACGACCACGAGATGCGGGCCCGACTGTGATGCACAAAATGTGTTTAGTAAACTGAAAACTCTTGTAATTGTTGCGTTTCCAGTACTATTAAAATTGTAAAATATATAAAAAGGGACTGAAGCATACCAGATTGTTGTTATCCAACAAAAAACATTGAGTAATAGAATATAAATTGAGGGGGAGCCACAAATCTGTAGTTTTACTTTTGTCATTACCAGAGAGACAATATAAGAGTTTCACAGTCGTAGCAGGTATTAATATTTAGTCCCTGTATTGGTAAGCTTCGATCGAATTCATAATTCATTATATTGCCCTTCACTTTTCGTAAATTAATGTTAGTTTAAGCGCAATAGTGCCGTATGCGAACGTCTCGCGCTGCTAATGCTTCTCGACAGTGACGTCACACGGAAGCGCCCGATCGCTGCCGAACACATTGGCCCAACCTTCTATGTAGCAACCTTGCTTTCCCGATACCCTTTAACTTAGAAAACCACCCAGTTCACTACACAACGCCCCCGCTACCTGTGCAGCGGACCACTTTTGGCCGGGTAGGGCGTTTTTTCGAATGTGCAGTGCGTGAATGGAATGGCATGCAGAGCACAAGACGGAGGTACTACATATCTAAAGACATTTATGGAGTACCCTATGGTACTCAAAGTGTGCTCCGTGCAGTCCTGGGGCTCCGCAAGACCTCTGCGAGTGTTCCGCCAAAATAACATCAATCTAAAGTACAAAGCATATCAACTGTTGACGCACGCTGAGAAATACAACTCTTATTAATATCATATCATTGTATGTTTTATAAAAGCTATTTTTTTCAGTGCTTAACAGCCTTAAATAAAGGACAAGCACCATAAGAAATCTACAATAAAACTACGATTAAAATCTACAAAGAAAAGAATTTAACTTGTATGTGTAGGTCTGTGGCGACTCTATACTCGTCAGTACAGACGCATTCGACTTGATTGAAATGATAAACGTGAACAATTTTGCCATAAAAAGGCAACATGCAGAAATTCTCATGAAGGTCAACGCTTTGACGGCATAACGTACATTCTATCCAATGCGAGCGCTAGTTAAACAACATCCCAAAAAAGAAATTGTCTGACAGTTCCACATAGTTGTATGGACGTTCTGTAGGTTGTACTCATGTGGGGGCAGCACATGAAGCTTTAAAATTACCATCCTTACATTTTGGATTGACGGGGTGATTTCGGAATGTGTGTTGTTAAGCGGGAGATTACATGTCACCATCGACTACATCAATTTGGAGACTTTCCATGTAGTTTACTGATTCTGCGGGCACATAATTCGTCGAGATACATGGATCTTTTCCCAATAAAAATCTCCACACAACGAATTCTATACTACAGGCACGAACGGGAGAGCGGCCGCCACAAAAGCTATTTGTCAGTGAGACGTCTAGTAAGTGAACTTAAAAGCCATAAGTTTGCTCTTCCCCAGCCGGTCGGGGTAGCCAAGCGGTTCTAGGCGCTACAGTCTGGAACCGCGCCACCGCTACGGTCGCAGGTTCGAATCCTGCCTCGGGCATGGATGTGTGTGATGTCCTTAGGTTAGTTAGGTTGAAGTAGTTCTAAGGGGACTGACGACCTCAGAAGTTAAGTCCCATAGTGTTCAGAGCCATTTGAACCATCTGAACTCTTCTCCGCCGTCACACTTTGTGCTCCGTCGCGACTGCACTTCCAGACACACGACGGCGGAAATACTGGCTCGGACCTCACCATGCAGAGGAAACACGCCCACTGACTAAGCGACATCCCCGCACCAGGAGAGGACCGACCCAAGTTCCAAAAGATGGTAACTGAAGGGTGCGAGAAGCGCTCAGAGAACCAGTTACACGTCGACCGATGAGACAGAGCACAGCCCTCAGAATACCGACAACATCCAAAATAGTCGTCAGTGGAAATAACGGCAAACTACACACACAGCCTGACAAACACTTGCACGAAGACCTGAACGATACCCATCAGTCACTGAGTACGTACGAGGACAAATCTGGAATCGATGCACACACACACACACACAGCCACCTCATGAACGAACGGCGAGCCAAAACGCTTCGTCCGGTAGGACGACCGATCGACGATCCACCAAGACGAGGCCCGGCTCAAGCGATGCGTGGCGGCAATGGTCGGGCGAGCCATGTCGACGCAGACCTCACTGCTGCCCCAACCCGACTGCGCTAGTGCCGCATTGCAACTCCGCGTCTGGCAAGTCCAGACTGCGTTCCACACGCGTTCCAACTGACTGGCAGACCCGAATTCGCCACCTGAACTCCCGACCGGAACTACACTCCTGGAAATTGAAATAAGAACACCGTGAATTCATTGTCCCAGGAAGGGGAAACTTTATTGACACATTCCTGGGGTCAGATACATCACATGATCACACTGACAGAACCACAGGCACACAGACACAGGCAACAGAGCATGCACAATGTCGGCACTAGTACAGTGTATATCCACCTTTCGCAGCAATGCAGGCTGCTATTCTCCCATGGAGACGATCGTAGAGATGCTGGATGTAGTCCTGTGGAACGGCTTGCCATGCCATTTCCACCTGGCGCCTCAGTTGGACCAGCGTTCGTGCTGGACGTGCAGACCGCGTGAGACGACGCTTCATCCAGTCCCAAACATGCTCAATGGGGGACAGATCCGGAGATCTTGCTGGCCAGGGTAGTTGACTTACACCTTCTAGAGCACGTTGGGTGGCACGGGATACATGCGGACGTGCATTGTCCTGTTGGAATAGCAAGTTCCCTTGCCGGTCTAGGAATGGTAGAACGATGGGTTCGATGACGGTTTGGATGTACCGTGCACTATTCAGTGTCCCCTCGACGATCACCAGTGGTGTACGGCCAGTGTAGGAGATCGCTCCCCACACCATGATGCCGGGTGTTGGCCCTGTGTGCCTCGGTCGTATGCAGTCCTGATTGTGGCGCTCACCTGCACGGCGCCAAACACTCATACGACCATCATTGGCACCAAGGCAGAAGCGACTCTCATCGCTGAAGACGACACGTCTCCATTCGTCCCTCCATTCACGCCTGTCGCGACACCACTGGAGGCGGGCTTCACGATGTTGGGGCGTGAGCGGAAGACGGCCTAACGGTGTGCGGGACCGTAGCCCAGCTTCATGGAGACGGTTGCGAATGGTCCTCGCCGATACCCCAGGAGCAACAGTGTCCCTAATTTGCTGGGAAGTGGCGGTGCGGTCCCCTACGGCACTGCGTAGGATCCTACGGTCTTGGCGTGCATCCGTGCGTCGCTGCGGTCCGGTCCCAGGTCGACGGGCACGTGCACCTTCCGCCGACCACTGGCGACAACATCGATGTACTGTGGAGACCTCACGCCCCACGTGTTGAGCAATTCGGCGGTACGTCCACCCGGCCTCCCGCATGCCCACTATACGCCCTCGCTCAAAGTCCGTCAACTGCACATACGGTTCACGTCCACGCTGTCGCGGCATGCTACCAGTGTTAAAGACTGCGATGGAGCTCCGTATGCCACGGCAAACTGGCTGACACTGACGGTGGCGGTGCACAAATGCTGCGCAGCTAGCGCCATTCGACGGCCAACACCACGGTTCCTGGTGTGTCCGCTGTGCCGTGCGTGTGATCATTGCTTGTACAGCCCTCTCGCAGTGTCCGGAGCAAGTATGGTGGGTCTGACACACCGGTGTCAATGTGTTCTTTTTTCCATTTCCAGGAGTGTAGTTACGACAAACCACCGTGAAGTAATAGCAGTCAAGCAAAGATACTACGAAAGGGGATACATCGATACGCGCTGCTAACGCCGGTCGCGGTCAGGCAAAGCAGCAACTCATTGACAGTAGTAATTTAAATCAACGTAGAGTGGTGGAAGTTCGTTGAAAACAGGGTGTAAAATACATGAGGCGGGAACACGAGCCACGCGTGGCTCGCGACCCATGCCGTGAATGAGAGAGCCACGGAGACATCGTATTTGGTCAGCTGTTGCGTTGCAAATTGGGTGAAGTGCACGCTAACGCTTATGCTCAATGAAAAATCTGCAAAGCACCTTTCTACAGTGTCGCTTTCGAAAGCCACTGTTTCGCATTAAATTAATGATCTCACAACCTATATCGAACAAGAACTGTTTGGTCACCTTCAAAACAACGCATTAGTCTTGCAAATGGATGACTCAACTGACGTTGCTGGACTGGGCATCTTGCTGATAGTCGTAAGATATCCTTGTAAACATTCGCTTGAAGAATTTGTGGGCGTCGCTGCCAACTAACACTATCGGAAAGGAAATTTTCGACATGATTAACTTTTTTAAAAAGTAAACCATCTCAGCTGGAACGATTGCATCGATATTTACACAGCTGGGACCAAGGCGATGACTGGTAAAACTGCAGCGTAGGTATTACTAATAAAAAGTAAAGTTCCCAACTGATGTTGCAGCCATTGTATCCTGCACAGACAAGCACTCGCGATGAAGAAGGTGCCGCCAAATCTAAAATTGGTTCTTCATGAATCAGTAAAAATATTCAATTATGTTAAATCTTGTCCTCTTCCGTGCTGTTTGTTTTCAATATTGCTTAAAGAATATGGGAGCAGACATAAAAGACTTCTGCTCCACACCGATGTTACACTGAAGAGCCAAAGAAACTGGTGCACCTACCTAATATCTTGTAGGGCCCCCTCGAGCACGCAGAAGTGCCGCAACACAACGTGGCATCGACTCAACTAATGTCTGAAGTAGTGCTGGAGGGAATTGACACCATGAATCCTGTAGGGCTGCCCATAATTCCGTAAGAGTGCGAGGGGTGGAGACCTATTCCGAATAGCACCTTGCAAGGCACAATGCTCAATAATGTTCGTGTCTGGGGCGTTTGGTGGCCAGCTTAGTGTTTAAACTCAGAAGAGTGTTCCTGGAGCCACTCTGTAGCAATTCTGGATGTGTGGGGTGTCGCATTATCCTGCTGAAATTGCCCAGGTCCGTCAAAATGCACAATGGAGACGAATGGGTGTCCGGCCGCTGTGGCTGAGCGGTTCTAGGCGCTTCAGTCCGGAACCGCGCTGCTGCTACGGTCGTAGGTTCGAATCCTGCCTCGGGCATGTATGCGTGTGATGTCCTTAGGTTAGTTAAGTTTAAGTAGTTCTAAGTCTAGGGGACTGAAGACTTCATATGTTAAGTCCCATAGTGTTTAGAGCTATTTGAACATGAATGGATGCAGGTGATCAGACAGAATGCTTATGTACGTGTCACCTGCCAGAGTCGCATTTAGATGTATTAGGAGTCGCATATCACTCCAAGTGCACGCTCCCCGCACCATTTAAGAGCCTCAACGAGCTTGAACAGTCCTCTGCTGACATGTAGAGTCCATGGATTCATGAGGTAGTCTCCATACCTGTACACGTCCATCCGCTTGATACAATTTGAAACGAGACTCGTCCGACCAGGCAACAGTCCAACGTCGGTGTTGGCTACCCCAGTCGAGGCATAAAGCTTTCTGTCGTGCAGTCGTCAAGTATACACGAGTGGGCCTTCAGCTCTGAAGGCACATATCGATGATGTATCGTTGAATGGTTCACACGCTGACACTTGCTGATGGCCCAGTACTTAAATCTCCAGCAATTTGCGGAAGGGATGCACTTCTGTCACGTTGTACGATTCTCTTCATTCTTCATTGGTCCCTTTCTTGCAGGGTCTTTTTCCGGCCGCAGCGATGTCGGAGATTTGATGCTTTACTGGATTCCTGATATTCACGGTACAGTCGTGAAATGGTCGTAAGCGGAAATCCTCACTTCATCGCTACCTCGGAGATGTTGTGTTCATCGCTTGTGCGCCGACTGTAACACCACGTTCAAAGTCACTTAAATCTCGATAACGTGCCATTGTAGCAGCAGTAACTGATCTAACAAGTGCGCCAGAAGGTTGTTATCTTACATATATTTGAATACGCATGCCTGTACCAGTTTCTTTGGCACTTCCGTGTAGATCGCTATCTCGGGATAAGACCTTAATTAGATTATTCTAACTAATAACTGTTCACAAGCTTTTATAACTAGCGTTTCTTATAAAATGAAAGACCTTTTGAGTGGTTGAATTGGTTATTCAGACTAGATTTTTTGGCAGATATATGAGTACACGGAAAAGTTAATGAATTAAATCTACCTTTACAAGGAAAAGAAGCAACAGTTTTCACTAACAATAACCAAATAATCGTCGTAAAAAATTAAATTTTTGTATTGGCAAGAGAGAACTGGAAAGCCTACTCCGAATAAGTTCGTTGGTAACCAAACATACAAATTCCTTTTAGAAATGGAATACTATTCAAGCATGGAATCATTGTTTAAAACAATGGCACTTGATGATTTTTGCTGCAGGATTTGTGATGAAATCCACAACATGCCACACAGGCTCTGACTTCTACCGCTCCCAACAGCATACTTACGTGAAACTGGATCCTCAGCATAAGTAGGTACAAAGACAAAATCCTGCAGTAGACTGGATGCTGAAGCTGACATGCGTCTTCAACATTAGTATCAAGTCTGGAATTTAACAGTTGGTCAAAAATAAAAGAATAGCTTCATAAGTGTCATTAAGTGGAAAATTTTTATCAGTTTACAGTGGAATTAATACAGTGTTATTTTGTGAACTGCATTATTGTGTGTTGTTTTGTACTGTTGTAGAAGTCGGTAATGTATTCTGGACCTACTGTGTGTGTTTTACTTATTTTAGTTTTCCGTAAAATATTAGATGTTCAGAGGGTTTCCTTCGCCATAAAATGTTTGAGAACTTCAGCTCCAAACCGTGTTTTCACAGTACATGACCTGCAGTTTATCTTGCGAAATCAGTGTGCACTGTACTCTAAGGAAGGAAGAGACGGAGCAGCTAGGACTGAGGAATGATGAAGAAGGAAACTGACGATGTCCTTTCAAAGGAATTATCCTGGAATTTGCCTAGAGTGATTTAGGGAAATAGTGAAAAATTTAAGTCGGGATTACTGGACGGAAATCCGAACCGCCGTATTGCCGATTGCGAGTCCAGTGTGTCACCATTACGCCAGCTCGCTAAATGTATCACAGACTTTTTTCTTTAGCTTGTGGCAGTCCGTCAACCACTGCCGGTAACTGCCTTGGCTTGGTGTCTGGGTGTCTGGAAATCGCCGATGTGTAGCGTTGTCACGTCTCGTGTGACTTGCGCTAAATACACTACTGGCCATTAAAATTGCTACACCACGATGATGACGTGCAACAGACGCGAAATTTAACCGAAAGGAAGAAGATGCTGTGATATGCAAATGATTAGCTTTTCAGAGCATTCACACAAGGTTGGCGCCGGTGGCGAGACCTACAACGTGCTGACATGAGAAAAGTTCCCAACCGGTTTCTCGTACACAAACAGCAGTTGACCGGCGTTGCCTGGTGAAACGTTGTTGTGATGCCTAGTGTAAGGAGTAGAAATGCGTACCATCACATTTCCGACTTTGATAAAGGTCGGATTGTAGCCCATCGTGATTGCGGTTTATCGTATCGCGACACTGCTGCTCGCATTGGTCGAGATCGAATGACTGTTAGCAGAACATGGAATCGGTGGGTTCAAAAGGGTAATACGGAACGCCGTGCTGGATCCCAACGGCCTCGTATCACTAGCAGTCGAGATGTCATAAATCTTATCCGCACAGCTGTAACGGATCGTGCAGCCACGTCTCGATCTCTGAGTCAACAGATGGGGACGTTTACAAGACAACAACCAACTTCACGAACAGTTCGACGACGTTTGCAGCAGCATGGACTATCAGCTCTGAGACTGTGGCTGCGGTTACCCTTGACGCTGCATCACAGACAGGAGCGCCTGCGATGGTGTACTCAACGACGAACCTGGATGCACGAATGACAAAACGTCATTTTTTCGGATGAATCTAGGTTCTGTTTACAGCATCATGATGGTCGCAGCCGTGTTTGGCGACATCGCGGTGAACGCACATTGGAAGCGTGTATTCGTCATCGCCATACTGGCGTATCACCCGGCGTGATGGTATGGGGTGCCATTGGTTACATGTCTCGGTCACCTCTTGTTCGCATTGACGGCACTTTGAACAGTGGACGTTACATTTCAGATGTGTTACGACCCCAGGCTCTACCCTTCATTCGATCCCTGCGAAACCCCACATTTCAGCAGGATAATGCACAACCGCATGTTGCAGGTCCTGTACGGACCTTTCTGGATACAGAAAAAGTTCGACTGCTGCCCTGGCCAGCACATTCTCCAGATCTCTCACGAATTGAAAACGTCTGGTCAATGGTGGCCGAGCAACTGGCTCGTCACAATACGCCAGTCACTACTCTTGATGAACTGTGGTATCGTGTTGAAGCTGCATGGGCAGCTGTACTTGTACACGCCATCCAAGCTCTGTTTGACTCTTCTCAGGATCTATGCACCCCAATTGCGTGAAAATTTAATCACACGTCAGTTCGAGTATAATATATTTGTCCATTGAATACCCGTTTATCATCTGCATTTCTTCTTGGTGTAGCAATTTTAATGGCCAGTAATGTACATTTTGTACACACTATCCTGTTCTCCATCTCGTTTCGAAACAGAAGACGTTCGCCAGCAACTGTGAGTCACACGAGTTTGTGTCGCAGGGGAAGTCAACTTGTGAGTCTGAGAGCGGATATCTCTATTAATTCGATGCTGGTGCTAGCATATAGAGGGAGTGTGTGCGCGTGTGTCGGTTGGGATTACAGCGAGAGAGAGTGAGAGAGAGAGAGAGAGAGAGCAGCTCAGATCCACGTGCGTCACTTCGTCCCTTCATCGTGTTACTGCTGCTCCTTCCGCCGCTACGTCGTTGAGGCGAGCAGGAAGCCATTATAGGCTCCCCTGGTAGACAAACAGGGGTAAAAAGGATCACGACACGTGGCCGGAGTGGAAAGCGAACGCAAGGTCACGAGCAGCGCCACTGTGTGCTTGGAACAGAGGACTCATTCCAGTCAGAAACAGTTACGGCACGTGTGTGATACGTAGTAGGCGCATGCGGCCAAACTCTAGGCGCGAGCCGAGTGAAGTAAAGTAGAAGCAATGCGGCCTCCAAGTCGTTGCAAGTTTGAGTAATACAATGCAAGATAACTCCAGAGACATACAATAAAATGCTCGCATGCGTGGGATAACGTCTTTTAAAATAATCTTGTCATTACATAGAAAGATATTCTTTTAAAAACTGATATTGTTAAACAAAACTTTAAATTGTCTCAGTACTACATGGATGGATACCCAAATGTTTCAGTGAGAGAAATTCCTAACTACAGCCGTGTCTGATGAGCCTTATTTCTTTAAAGATGTTAGTGTCAGAATTTGTTATGTGCCACTGTATTTTCAGCGGCACGAAGTTGGATTAAACTTCGCCTTACTGGTTACGAAAGTCCTAATGAACCTTTTAGAAACACGAAAGCACAGTTCAGAATACATGTTTGTCTAACAATTGTTGATACTTCCTGAAACAAAAATCTTGCTTGATACTTAACGTTCACAGTCACTCAAGAATATCCGAATACGAGCGTTTTATGTCTAAAAAGGCAACACTGATCAGGTAAAGGTTAGAAGCGCTGGAAGGATTGTTCATTTATGTATGTTCACATAGGCGTAATTCAAACTTAATTAGAAAATGGTTCAAATGGCTCCTAGCGCTATGGGAGTTAACTTCTGAGGTCATCAGTCCCCTATAACTTAGAACTACTTAAAACTAAGTAACCTAAGGACATCACACACATCCATGCCCGAGGCAGGATTCGAACCTGCTACCGTAGTCGTCGCTCGGTTCCAGACTGTAGCGCCTAGAACCGCTTAATTACCATTTTATGTGTAAGCGCGGTTGCCAAAAGAGCATTCAGGGAGATGGTGGACGTATTCTTGGATGGGAGATGTTTACATAAAAAAAGGGACCTCATATGAATTTTTTTCTTTTATATCCGTGTACAGCAGTCCTCTACAGGTTAGTACCTTCAGCAAGATGTTGCTCCCACATTGTGTCAGAAAAGTTTGAGGAACACCTCGCGGATATGAAAATGCTTTTGTGTTCCTCACCTTCCCTCATGATTTCAATACTTTTGAGCACATATGTCTCCTCTCCTTCCCCTTCCTAGCGGCCGATGCTGACCCAATTTCGTGAATTTTGGTCGGCGGTCCGAGTCAGGATGGCTGTTTAAACGCTTTCGTGGTGTGTCAATGCATTCACGTCGCGATGAGTCGCCGCAGTCAGCACGAAAATGGGAGCTCCCCATTATTACTGTGAGTAGGTGTCTATAACGCTTAAATTTACTGTATGTTAAGTGTTGCGGACTGGAATACAGTTTTGAGTTAGGAAGGAACAACATATAATCTAATTTTTGCCTGAAGAATAACCTGAATATCTATGATGTATATATGCAGAGTGAAGTGACGAATGAAATTTTTTTTATCAAGGCCGGGATTCGAATCAGATCTCGTGCTTCATTTGTCACTTCAGTCTGCATATAGCTTCATTTAGTGAAAGCATCTTTTCCTGGGTTTCAGGCAGGACCCTCATTTGCTGAAGTGCTATGCCCATACACTTCGAGAGCCTCTGCAATGCTGTTTGAGTTTAGCGGGAATAGCAATTCGGCTAAGGCATGATTGGGAATTTGGATTGACGAGGGAGGCGTGATAGGTGGTCCGTGCAGTTGTGCAAAGCCACTGTGTCAGGGTGGTGTAGTGGTTAGCGCATCTGCCTAGTGAGCGGGAGACGCAGGTTTGAATACCGGCCGTGCTACGAAGTCTGCATATATACATCATACATGTTTCAGACTTGAAAAGGTCGCTGGAACCTTATAGTTTCCTCTGATGAAAGCTGAATGTCGCCTGTTACGAGCTAATACAGACATTGCGATGTGCTGAATCTATCGCGCTGGACCATTGCATTTCTCCAGGTGGGAGCTTTGGGGTCTACCACACATAGCGTATTTCGAGCCAACTTACTTTCTCTTGTTTTCACAGGTAAACGAATACGTGGGTAGGAAAACATAATCACGCAGTGTTTAAGAGAGTAGGAGGAACACGTCTCCGACATTATGATAGAAAGGCTCATGTCCGGATTTACAAAATGTGTAACTGTCACCGGTGAAAATAAGGGAAAATAACAAAGTACATCCTTAACACAGATCGGAGTTTTAGAAATATTTCCTTGGCTTTGTACCTTTAGTCAGTGGGTACATTTGCAAATTATGGTACAATTAAACATGACTCTCTACTTGGGTTATGTGTGGTACATGATGTATTCAGCCATAAACCGGATTAACATTCTGACATTAGTAACTCAGTACTTCCAGGAGGACAACTGTTTGTGCCTGTATTGAGAATTAAGAGGTGCTGTGTACATGGCAAGAGGTAAGTAGCAGTACCACGAGAGACCACGACCACCACACAAGCACAACGGCTCAACTGGATCCTTCTTAGCGGCGAGCAGCAGCCTCCAGATGGCACTTAATGATAAGGACTACACTTTGCTTCCATACCATCTCCATTAACGCGGATTGTAGCCTATCGCGATTGCGGTTTATCGTATCGCGACATTGCTGTTCGCGTTGGTCGAGATCCAATGACTGTTGGCAGAATATGGAATCGGTGGGTTCAGTAGGGTAATACGGAACGCCGTGCTGGATCACAACGGCCTCGTATCACTAGCAGTCCAGATGACAGGCATCTTATCCGTATGGCTGTAACGGATCGTGCAGCCACGTCTCGATCCCTGAGTCACCAGATGGGGACGTTTGCAAGACAACAACCATCTGCACGAACAGTTCGACGACGTTTGCAGCAGCGTGGACTATCAGCTCGGAGACCATGGCTGCGGTTACCGTTGACGCTGCATCACAGACAGGAGCGCCGGCCGAGGTGGCAGAGCGGTTCTAGGCGCTACATTGTGGAACCGCGCGATCGCTACGGTCGCAGGTACGAATCCTACCTCGGGCATGGATGTGTGTGATGTTCTTAGGTTAGTTAGGTTTAAGTAGTTCTAAGTTCTAGGGGACTGATGACCACAGAAGTCCCATAGTGCTCAGAGCCATTTTTGAACAGACAGGAGCGCCTGCGATGGTGTACTCAACGACGAACCTGGGTGCACGAATAGGAAAACGTCATTTTTCCGGATGAATCCAGGTTCTGTTTACAGCATCATGATGGTCGCATCTGTTTGGCGACATCGCGGTGAACGCACATTGGAAGCGTGTATTCGTCATCGCCATACTGGGGCAACACCCGGCGTGATGGTATGGGGTGCCATTGGTTACACGTCTCGGTCACCTCTTGTTCGCATTGACGGCACTTTGAACAGTGGACGTTACATTTCAGATGTGTTACGACCCGTGGCTCTATCCTTCATTCGATCCCTGCGAAACCCCACATTTCAGCAGGATAATACACGACCGCATGTTGCAGGTCCTGTACAGGCCTTTCTGGATACAGAAAATGTTCGACTGCTGCCATTGGACAGCACATTTTCCAGGTCTCTCACAAACTGAAAACGTCTGGTCAATGGTGGCCGGGCAACTGGCTCGTCACAATACGCCAGTCACTACTCTTGATGAACTGTGCTATAGTGCTGAAGCTGCATGGGCAGCTGTACCTGTACACGCCATCCAAGCTCTGTTTGACTCAATGCCAAGGCGTATCAAGGCCGTTATCACGGCCAGAGGTGGTTGTTCTGGGTACTGATTTCTCAGGATCTATGTACCCAAATTGCGTGAAAATGTAATCACATATCAGTTCAAGTATAATACATTTGTCCAATGAATACCCATTTATCATGTGCATTTCTTCTTGGTGTAGCAATTTTAATGGCCAGTAGTGTATTTGCTGAAGTAGTGCTGAAGCACTACAGTGCGAGGACGCTGCCACGTTCACTATGCGTCAACAACTGTCATAGCCAAGCGACAAGTGTGGCTAAAGTCAGAAAATAAAGGGAGAGCACATTACTCGATTGAAGCAGTCAGCCAACAAGTTTAGAAACACTACAAAACATTCTTGTTCACACTGTGGCAGAAACCACAAAGGCGACAATTGTTTCTATAGGAACACACAAACTTAATTACTGTAAAAAGAGGGCTGAGGTGTGTAAATCGGAGCACAGCTAACAACAAAAAATCAAACACACAGAAATACTGCAGTGATACTAACAAAGAGTGAAGTAATGTTCATAACGAACAGGTACAAATTCGAAAACTTTCTCGGGCGAAACGTCACCTGAATTCAATCTAGAAATAATTATCTATAGCTCATAGAATTAACAAAGTGCCAATCGATTTTCAAATTGACACAAGGTTGTCAGATTCAGCCATTAATCTACAGGCATACAGAAAATTTGGCCTGCCGACGTTAACAGACCGTCAGGTGTCGCTGTTGAGTTACAGCAATCGGAAGTTCCAGTAAAAGGACAATTTTCAACATGTTACGTATAAACAGTTTACAAAACACGCTACATTTATGGTTGTAAATTCAAATAAAGCAACAAATTTACTAGGACTGGATCTCTTCAATGCCTTGAGCTTCACCATACATGAAGGAGCGTATCACATTCAAACTAACGTTCTGAATGGAAAGTCATTTCACAAGTAGTGTTATAGGTTATGAGGCAGTCATTATGATGTGGTGCAAAAATTTTGCAAAGCACCCAACTTTCCTTTTGCGTTGAAAGATTAGAGTAAAGCAGGAACTTGACTGTCTTGAACAGAATAAGGTTATCCAAGTCGTAACCAGTAGCCAATGGGCAACGCCTATCGTAGTTGTACAGAAACCAAATAGCTCACTATGCATCCGCGGAAATGCCAAAGCGATGGTCAGTTCTCGGTCTATTGTTAACTCATATCCTATTCCCAAGCTGGAAGAACTGACATTAAAATTGAATGGTGGTGTGAACTTCGCCAAACTGTATCTCAAAGAAGCGTATTTGCAAATCCCTTTGGACGAATGCGCACAGAAATTTACGGTAATAAACAGAAGCTTGGAATTCTGTGAACTACCTCGACAACATAAGTGTCTCAGGACCAACGCCAGCGGAACTATTACGGAATTTGGAATCTGTTTTCAAAATCCTCGAAATAGCAAATTTGAAAAGCAACAAAGACCACTACATTTTCTTTCAATGCGAAGTGCAATACCTACGACACATACTTGCACGTGGCACCAAGCTGATGCCGCAACATAGTGTCGCCATTAGAAACCTTCCGATTCCCAAGGACGTTAAACAACCATGTGCCGTATTAGGGCAAGTAAATTATTAAGAGGTTTATTCCTCACGCAGCTTCTGTCAGTGAACAATGCACATGTTCTTACGTAAAGGGACCGAATGGAACTGAAACACCGATTGTCAATATGCACTTAAGAAATTAAAACAATGTTTGCTCGACGCCAAATATCTTACGACATACGGTCCAAACAAATTGCTCACAATTGTTGCGGATGCTTCAGACTATGGTATGACCGTCGTTCAGTATCATCAACACCATGGTTTTGAATGATTAATTATAACTGCTTACCCCTGTGGCGCTTACAAATAACGTGCTACAGATCCTACATTTTTGCCACTGGGGTATAGTTCATACAAAATGCATTGATAGAGAGCATTGCCACTAGAAAATTATTGCCAAAGCCATAGGAATGATGCTGCTTACAGTCAGCTCCGTCTCGACAGTATTTACCGTCGCCACAGGCATCAGAACCCTAATCACGTCTGCATATTGATTTTTCTGGACCATTTCTAGGAAATTACTGGCTCATCCTCATCGATGCTTTCCCAAAACTTTCATTTGTGTACAGATGTCGTCGAAATTATTAGTAAAGATTATTCACGCTTTGTCTAAAGTTTTCTTTATTGAAGGATTACCAAAATCTATTGTCACTGACAGCGGCACAAAATTTTCTTCTCGGGAATTTCAACTGTTTTGCGAAACTAACATTTTAAATACCGCACCGATACATCCTGAGGCCAATGAACTCGCACAAAGATTCGTACGAACCATCAAGTCGCATATGACGAAGCTTGTCCAACAGTACAATATAAGCAATGCTTTCCTGATCTTTCGCGGTACAGAGCCACTCCAAACGATGCACAAACTGGAAAACTACGTGGAAGACCGTATCGAACGTTAACCTACATCTACATGCATACTCTGCAAATCGCATTTAAGTGCCTGGCAGAGGGTTCATCGAACCACCTTCACAGTTCTCTATAATTCCAATCTCGTATAGCGCGCGGAAAGAACGAACACCTATATTTTTCCGTACGAGCTCTAATTTCCCTTAATTTTCATGGTGATCGTTTCTCCCTATGTAGGTCGGTGTCAACGAAGTATTTTCGCATTCAGAGGAGAAAGTTGGTGATCGGAGTTTCTTGAGAAGATTCTGCCACAACGAAAAACGTCTTTGTTTTAATGATGTCCAGCCCAAATCCTGTATCATTTCAGTGACACCCTCTCCCATATTTCGCGATAATACAAAACGTGCAGCCCTTCTTTGAACTTTTTCTATGTACACCGTCAGTCCTATCTGGTAAGAATCCCACACCGCGCAGCAGTATTCTAAAAGAGGACGAACAGGCGCAGTGTAGGCAGTCTCCTTAGATCTGTTACATTTTCTAAGTGTCCTGCCAATAAAACGCCGTCTTTGGTTAGCCTTCCCCACAACATATTCTATGTGTTCCTTCCAATTTAATTTGTTCGTAATTGTAATTCCTAGGTATTTAGTTGAATTTACGGCTTTTAGATTTGACTGATTTTCGTGTAACCGAAGTTTAACGGATTCCTTTTAGCACTCATGTGGATGACCTCACACTTTTCGTTATTTAGGGTCAACTACCAACTTTTTCACCATGCAACGTACGGGGAGTTTATTGTAAAATTATCGATGTATTGAAAAATATCTATTGGTAGTCTTAGTCGACCTTGAGTTGCTATCTGACTTAAGTTGGCTCTGTTTAAACGCGCGGTTGTGCCCCCAGTATCATTTGCATCGAAATTATCATTACACTCTAATTATTAAACAAAAATATGGTGATTGCTAGCTACGAAATGAATAATGCGGTGATTAGCATATGATACCAAATTAAGATTTATTCAGAATAGGATGAGCAATATTTCTAGCATAACATGACAATACAATACACTCGCTAACCTAACTAGCCTATCATTGGCACAATGTATCCCCTTTTCGTAACTACTTAAGTCAACACTGAACCCGCAAGTGACTCTATTGCGGTTCTGCCCGAACGGACACAGACTCAGAGAGCGCCAGTCAAAGAGCTAGCGAATACGAACTCATTTAGAATTACAGTGCTCTACTTTGGCTGTTGATTGCTAATGTCACCGTAATTCTCCGTGATGATTACGGCGGTCGGCCCAGCCAACGTCGTGATGCCGTCTTTCTCGTGAGCGAACTTGGCTTTAATCTCCAACGTGGACGTGGTTTGCGCCCGTAAACTCCTGTACGTAAGTGTTCAATTGCGGAGTCCGTCACTAGTCAATACTCAAGCTACTTGCACATATGCCAAGAGTAATTGGTCGACTCAAGTGCGCGGCAGCAAAGGTACACTTCAGATTGCATATGAACACCACAAGTTAGTACAAATCTCTTTCTTTCCTCAGAGGAACAGATAATGCTACGTGTGTGGAGTCGTATGCTCTAAACTATTCAGACTTGGAGAGTAACCACTGGACTCAATGCCGGTAACTTCTCCAAGCTGCTTCTCTCCGCGCTCTCCAAGCAGGGCAGCCAGACACCGCAAGTGCTCTCCTCCACAGCCGACCCCAGAGTCCTCCTCAGAGCTTTTGCAAACCTGGCCGTTCTTCGCCGCATGGATCCGTGCGCGTTGGTAGCCAATCACGACACAGACTTCCATGTATCCTTGCGCGTTTGTACCCAACCACGACACAGAATTCTCCCGCGGTTACTGTTGCCGCCAAACTTTTAACACGTATCTCTACGCGCTCTGCGCCAATCCCGTCACAGTCTTCCGCAAATTTTTCACTGTGGCGCGAAATCGTCTTTCTCTCTTTCGCATATAGCTCCTTCTCATTTCTTGTTGTGATGGCCCAGCCTCTCCGAACGTCTTTGGTGGTCTGAAGTGCCAGCCGACAAAGGGGTCCGGCCGCGGCCATCCCGTTAGTTTGACATGACATAAACACCTTCCTTAGGGGTTCCGACCGTGTTCCAGCCTCTGAGCCCATCTCGTTAGTCTGACATGACACACACAACTTCCTTTTCTGTGTCCATTCTCTCCTACCGGTGGGCCAATTATCAATTATTATTCGGTGTATTAGTACTGGTTAGGATCATGTAAGGTGCAAAATCTGCTACCTTACAACCGCACAGATATCTTTTCTAAGTCGTTTTGCAATTTGTTTTGATATTCTGATTACTGTGTTAGTCGACAAACGACAGCTTCATCTGCAAACAACCTAAGACGGCTGCTCATATTGTCTCCCAAATCGTTTATATAGATGAAGAACAGCAAAGAGCCTAAAACACTACCTTGGGGGACGCCAATTTTAAAGCCACTCGTGCAAACAAAAGCGAGATTCAACGGTTGAAACAATTTTTTGAAACTGATTGATCCGGTGCTAGTTCACTGTACAAGTACGGGAAAAAGACATAGATACCAGGCAGAGCAGTTCAGCAGTGTAATGTTTAAAGTTAAATGTTCAAATGGAGTCGGAACGATCAAGAAATCAGGCCTCAGCGCGATCACACGCATTTAGGCAGCACTACGAGGGTGTTTTCTTTTATAGAATCAGAAAACCTGTATGCAGCTAGCCATCTGAGGGGTCTTTCGATTTAGAAGGCAGCCACCCCCAGAAATGCCTCTAGCAGTGGGGCCCAGCTCGTGCCAGCCGTTGACAAGCCAATGGGTGTCGCACCCCGCACCTCAGACCAGCCTCTAGGTGTCGAAATGACAAATACTTGACTGGCAGCCCCCTCACCGTGCTTTTGCATGGGTTTCCCACAGTGCAACAGGGGAATGCCAGGGAGAAGCAACAGGTACGCACTCACCAAATACGCAGGCTGGCAAGACACGAAGCAGGACGCTCATGAAGCCAGACATCTTCATCAACCTTCCCAGAAGAGGGATGCTGTGTTCATGGTAAGACTTACACACCAATAGCACAAGAGCCCACCACCACACAAGGAGAGCCACTAGTAGACATGCAACGTGAGTACGAGGATATAACCTGTTATAACCAGTTTCTTATCTCAAGATCAAGTGTGTCACGCTATACCTGAGACAAGTGGACTAGGTCATCTCCCATTTCCCTACCTCTAGAGAACCACCATCCAGCCCAGCCCTGAGGGAATTGTGTGAGGTCACCCAGGATAATCCTCTCCAACCCACAAATCCCTCTCCCACCTCCCCTGCCTCTCTTTGATCAATAGGAAGGCTGAAAACATACACCAGTAATATTCAAACCCCCCCCCCCCTATCTCATCCTTTATAACTAGAGCAATTGCGTAAATCTCCTCCTTTGAGGTCTGTGCACCACAGAGTGAGAATCTTGTTTGTTAGGGTCAGGTTGTATTTGCTATAAACCGTAATAACAAATTAATTTTGTTATTAATCCAGTATAGTGAGTTTCGTCTTTTTGGTATGGGTTCCATAGTAGAATGTGTCTTATAAATAATAAATAAATTGTATTGCTATTCGAATTACATGAATTTCGTCATTTGAGGTCTACACGCTGTAATGAGAGACTTAGGGAGTGGATATTCGATCTAATTAATCAATTAAATTTATTATTATTGCAATTAAGTGAGTTTCGATCCACTACTCTCGATGTCACGTCAACATCATGTCAAGGCAATGTTGTGTCTTGTCGTATCATATGCACATCATGATGGTCTCAGCAAAACGGCGGAAAATATTACGAGGGAAACACTTTGACATTAAAAATTAATGACTTTATGGCATATTACTCAAAATGGCGTTAAATGTTAACTAAATTTATGGTGTAAGATATTTTCACAATGAGGTGTACGGCTAAATTAATGACGTCACGATATCTTATGCAAGTTAGATGTTTGTGATGTCCTTAGGTTAGTTAGGTTTAAGTAGTTCTAAGTTCTAGGGGACTAATGACCTCAGATGTTAAGTCCCATAGTGCTCAGAGCCATTTTTTTATCTTATGCAAAATGATGATAAATATTGACGTCATTTATGGTGTAAGGCATGTTCACAATGCAGCGTGTGGCTAAGATGATGACATCACATATTTTTGCAGAATGGTGGAAAATTTTGTCCAGAAACGTGGAACACTCAAACATATTCATTATGAAGCATGGCATTGTTTCCAAATTTGAAGCTTGCTAGTTATTAGATGTTTTTGCAAAAAGTCGGAAAATTTTAGCCTGTCCGACGCTATAGGTGAACTGCATGCGTCCATCACCTCGGTATGGTTGGCCTCGAGGGAACACCTGACAGAAATACCACAGCGCGATACATAAACAAACTCTTGCTAAGTCATCCTTACATTATTAGTGTGTGTGACGTCATAGTACATGTATAAAAACGAGCGTATTCTCCTAGTGGTAGGAATGGTGACATCGCGTCTTATTCTTCAAAATCTTGGTAAATATTAACAAAATGTATGACGTGTGACGCTAGTGTGACATGTCACAGCAAAATTCTGTAATCACCGCAGTTTTACCAATTTTCCAAGACGGTCAACCGAAGAAAGGCGTAAATATGAGATGTAGAAGAATTAGCACAGTGCTGTAAATACGAATCTAAAGAGAAGATCAGTACCGTCCAGCCTCTGTTGGTTCTGGCCGCTGTCACCCGAACCAAACTGAGCAGCTGACACTACGCTTCGCTAACCCATCCCCCCCAAGCAATGGAGGGGAAATTTGCATTATGAAAACAGTGTTTGTGTAATCGTTTCCGACGCGTCTGATCTGGTTACTGGCAGAAAAGACACTACTGCTAAATCAATCATTCAGGAAGTGGCATCCAGCCCATAATAATAAGAGCAAACCTATGGTATCACGCCAGCGACTACATGTTTGCCAGCAGAAACCTGTGGACATCTTTGCAGGTAAACATTGCTGACAATTTAGGCGCCAAGCACTCTCCAGACATCCCTCATTTCACTCTGGACCAATAAAAAACAAGGTCCACTTCCTCCCCCAAAAATCCCGTTTATAATACTAGAGATTATGCGTGGGGTACATCACACTTGGTCAGCTAGCGCTCCCAGGCAGAGTAAAAAGACAAGCAATCACAATTAACCTGTCACAACACGATATTTAAACAAACAAACTGGTGTCATACCACTAAATTATTAGTGTGTGACATTACTAAGAGGGTTGGAACTTAAATAATGGCAACTATTTATTCACAACGGATGCAAAAGAGTTACATGTTTGAACCTGTTACTGTCCTTCAAAGTAATCACCAGCGTTATGTAGAACCCGTTGCCAGCGATGTGGAAGGTGTAGTATACCATTAGCAGATGGTGCGAATGGAGCGGACTACTGCCTGTCGAATCTCTGGAACATTTCTGAAGCGAATGCCACGAAGTGGTTCCTTCATCTTCGGAATCAAATCAAAGTCACAAGGACTTACGTCCGGGGATTATGGTGGATGGTACAGTACTTCCCAGTCCCATCGGCCGAACAGTGCAGCCACAGATTGCGCTGTATGCGCCCGGGCATTGTCGTGCAAAATGATGGATGAGTTGCGCAGAAAGTGTCGCCCCTTTCTTCGCAAAGTTCGTCGCAGGTGACGCTCCAAAAACAAACAGTAATACTGTGCATTGACGGTCTGCCGTGGAGGAACGTAATGCGTTTGGATAACACCATCACAGTTGTACACGAGAATCACCATAACTTTAGACCGTCCATTCGCACCATCAACAGAACAGGGTCTGCTAACGGTATACTACGCCTTACACATCGCTGGCAACAGGTTCTACATAATGCTGGTGACTACTTTGAAGGACAGTAACAGGTGCAAGCATGTAACATTTTTTTATCGGTTGTGAATAAATAGTTGCCACTATTTAAGTTCCAATCCTCGTATAAGACTCATAATTAACTGAGGAAAAATACGATTATCTACACCTACAACACATTGCTATAAACAATTTATGCACATCATTACTATAACAAAATACCTAATCCCCATGATGACAAAGATCATGCCTCCATTACGAATAACAATTTTATCGATTCTCCGTCAACATTCCAAAGACGCACACATAAATGCCGAACCGAACTATCTGAATATAAACTATCTGTAACTTTGGACAACAAAGACACATTAGCTTCACGTAACTGATGGAAAAAAGACCTCTTACACATACGTGATAAATGAAGAATCCCTGCTATTGGATAGGAGTGGTAGAGAAATTAAAAGTTTGTGAGGAAGCGAACTAGCGCAGCTTACCTTTGTAGTTGGCTGGCGAATGAATGCAGCATTGTTAAGCTGCCCACAGTATCCTTACCACCTACGTAACTCCCTGGTCACAATAGGCAAGTCCCAGAACACAGAGACCGCTCTGTGGTCGTTAAACGAAACGCTATCTTGGGAATATCTACCCTGTATGCCCTCGAGCGCCGTTTCCTTCGAGCGCTGGAAGCAGGAGCTTGATAAGGTGCCTCCAGTCGAAGGAGTGTTGCAGCAGAGGAGTATTAAAGCACACCTAGCATTTTTTATTACATAACCCCCTAATTCTCTAGGAAAGCGACGTCAGTGTTCTTATCTTAGTTGGAAACACTTGTGTATTTCGTTTACGTTCTCAGATAATAAAAACCTCGCTGATTTACTTTGAGGTTTGTAAGGCAGCAGGAATCCGTTTGTAACCTGCACGGTAAGGTAACTGCAGAATAACTCTACTACCGCCAAAGCACATTTCTTGTAACGACCATGAAGATAAGAGAAATTATGACTCCTACAGAGGCAGCCAGACAGTCGTTTCTTTCCCTCGTTCTGTTTGTGAGTGGCACAAGGTACCCTTCTCCACGAACCATACAGTGCCTTCAGTGTTATGTACGTGGAAATGTATGTGTTCCAAAAAGCTGGGAGTTATAACCGGAAGAGAAATCATCGCTTTTAGCTATCTAAAGTTCAGACCAGCATTATGTGTATTAACAGACACATTGGGAAAAAACGAAGAATCTGTGACACGTGCGGGATATCTACATCCATACTCCGCAAGCCACCTGACGGTGTGTGGCGGAGGGTATCTTGAGTACCTCTATCGGTTCCCCCTTCTATTCCAGTCTCCTATTGTTCATGGAAAGAAAGATTGTCGGTATGCCTCTGTGTGGGCTCTAATCTCTCTGATTTTAGCCTCATGGTCTCTTCGCGAGATATACGTAGGAGGGAGCAATATACTGCTTGACCCCTCGGTGAAGGTATGTTCTCAAAACTTCAACAAAAGCCCGTACCGAGCTATTGACCGTCTCTCCTGCAGAGTCTTCCACTGGAGTTTATCAATCATCTCCGTAACGCTTTCGCGATTACTAAATGATCCTTTAACGAAGCGCGCTGCTCTCCGTTGGATCTCCTATCAATCCTACCTGGTACGGAACCCACACTGCTGTGCGGTATTGAAGCAGTGGGCGAAAAAGCGTACTGTAACCTACTTCCTTTGTTTTCGGATTGCATTTCCTTAGGATTATTCCAATGAATCTCAGTCTGGCATCTGCTTTACCGACGATCAACTTTATATGATCATTCCATTTTAAATCACTTCTAATGCGTACTCCCAGATAATTTATGGAATTAACTGCTTCCAGTTGCTGACCTGCTATATTGTAGCTAAATGATAAGGGATCTTTCTTTCTATGTATTCGCAGCACATTACACTTGTCTACATTGAGATTCAATTGCCATTCCCTGCACCATGCGTCAATTCGCTGCAGATCCTCCAGCATTTCAGTACAATTTTCCATTGTTACAACCTCTCGATATACCACAGCATCATCCGCAAAAAGCCTCAATGAACTTCCGATGTCATCCACAAGGTCATTTATGTATATTGTGAATACCAACGGTCCTACGACACTCTCCTGCGGCACACCTGAAATCACTCTTACTTCGCAAGACTTCTCTCCATTGAGAATGATATGCTGCGTTCTGTTATCTAGGAACTCTTCAATCACACAATTGGTCTGATAGTCCATGTGCTCTTACTTTGTTCATTAAACGACTGTGGGGAACTGTATCGAACGCCTTGCGGAAGTCAAGAAACACGGCATCTACCTTGGAACCCGTGTCTATGGCCCTCTGAATCTCGTGGACGAATAGCGCGAGCTGGGTTTCACACGATCGTCTTTTTCGAAACCCATGCTGATTCCTACAGAGTAGATTTCTGTCTCCAGTCTCCAGAAAAATTATACTCGAACATTCTGCAACTGATCGACGTTAGAGATATAGGTCTATGGTTCTGCACGTCTGTTCTACGTCCCTTCTTGAAAACGGGGATGACCTGTGCCCTTTTCCAATCCTCTGGAACGCTACGCTCTTCTAGAGACTTACGGTACACCGCTGCAAGAAGGGGGGCAAGTTCCTTCGCGTACTCTGTGTAAAATCGAAATGGTATCCCATCAGGTCCAGCGGCCTTTCCTCTTTTGAGCGATTTTGCTTCTCTATCCCTCTGTCGTCTATTTCGATATCTACCATTTTGTCATCTGTGCGACAATCTAGAGAAGGAACTACAGTGCAGTCTTCCTCTGTGAGACAGCTTTGGAAAAAGACATTTAGTATTTCGGCCTTTAGTCTGTCATCCTCTGTTTCAGTACCATTTTGGTCACAGAGAGTCTGGACATTTTGTTTTGATCCACCTCCCGCTTTGACATAAGACCAAAATTTCTTAGGATTTTCTGCCAAGTCAGCATCTAGTGCTTCGTTCATATGGATATGTAAACCCACGAATGGTTTTCCTATCTCCGCAGCAAAATAGGCTTCCATGGAAGACAAAATTTTGCGGTTTGAGCATCCACAGCTTATACACGTGATAGGAACATATAATTTTTTTAAAACGATTAAGATTTTCCAAAATACTGGGCTGTTAGGAGGCCTGGCCTTCTGGCCTTCGTACATCAGGCGTAGTCTGTCTCCACCACCTGATTTTTGGGGGCGTTTGTTGATTTTTCTTCGCTGGTTCATACCCGCGGCTCAAGTGCTCATGTACACTTTCTGCGCCTGTTACCCATTGAAATTTTTGATTTTCACCTTGTAATCATACAATTTAGGCGCGTCTGGCAATTCCAGCGCCATCCGATCGTTGAGAACCGTGTATTTTTAACGAACCAATGTTAAATTAGTAATATGTATACACCTAAGGATGCGATTAAATCATTGCTAAACTGGTTGTGTATTATCCTGTAATAAAGGCACTAGTAACAACTAATGATGCTCCCAAGAACATTTAAAAAGATTTTAATAGTTATTTAAAAATTTTAAAAAATTCTTCCATGGAAGAGCGACAACAGATTTTTGGCGAAAATCAGCTGGGTGACTTTTTTTTAAGGAAAGTATCCCACATCTATTAATACAAGCTGGTAATGGTCTCAGCTTCACTTGCAGCTCCCAGAATTTGATGAATAGCATATTGATTTCAGCGCACCATGGTGGAATTGTAACCCACATGACTTCTATAACTCTTGTAGAGTTAGAGAAGCGTGTAACACAAATCAAAAACATCATGAACCAGCCAATCGCGTTAGGCGATTTTCCTATTCATAGTGTTAAAACATACTCTAAATTTTAGGGGCCATAACCTGAAGTGACGTTATGATCATGTGATCACCTTATAATACATAGTTGGTTGTTTGGTAAAGAAGAAGATTGCAGCACTTCTGGTCACGTGATATTTTCATCATACCTTCTACCAGTTGCACTATTTTGCGCGTGCTGTGACGTGCATACTCCAGAAGTAGGGTGTGGGAGGGGATCCAACAACGACAGCCAACGTGCATTTGTTTTCTTTTGTATGCGTAGTGGTACCCTAGACACCGAACCGCATACTAATGGAGGAAATTTGATGGAGTATGGTCATTAAAATATCACCCCCGACGTCTATAAAATGCGAGATGCTACTCCCAAGTGAACAGTACAAGCCAACTCCAACAACAGTGTGGAAGAACGAGATAATGCCAACGTTGGATGTTACCACTGCACAGACGGACGTAATAATGTGTGGATGACAGTGATACCACTTTAAATAGAACTACGAATTACCCTGCTGATTTTCGCCAGAAATGTGTTGTTGCTCTACCATGAAGCCTATTTTAACGCGGAGATGGGAAAACCAGTCCAGGGTTTACATACATATCTGTCCAACAAAATGTCAGACTGAATCATGAAACAGATCAACGTTCGCTAATTCCTCACAAATGTCACAGGTTCTTTGTTTTCTTAATGTCTCTGTTAATATATGTAATGCTGGTCTGAATTGTAGATCACTTTGAGCATATAAGTTGGTCTCGTGATCATGATGTCTCTTCGGATTATGACTCCTAATTTTTTAGATCACATTTACTTGTACACACACGCTCTGCAAGCAATCATATGGTTCATGGTGGAGAGTACCTTGTGCCACACACAAATAGAAAGACTGTAAAAAACGACAGTCTATATGCCTCTGTTCAAAATGGCTCTGAGCACTATGCGACTTAACTTCTGAGGTCATCAGTCGCCTAGAACTTAGAACTAACTAAACCTAACTAACCTAAGGACATCACACACATCCATGCCTGAGGCAGGATTCAAACCTGCGACCGTAGCGGTCACGCGGTTCCAGACTGAAGCGCCTAGAACCGCACGGCCACACCGGCCGGCTATATGCCTCTGTACAAGCCCTAATTTCTCTTATTAACGTGGTCCTTATGCGAAATATGTGCTGGTGATAGTAGAATTGTTCTGTACTCACCTGCAAACTCCACTTCTCTAAATTTAGAGTTTTCGCTTCTGGAATGAAGCATCTCTGTAATACGCACATGTTGACTGAAACTGCCATTAACACATCCATCTGACATAGCACGATGTCACTGATTTAGAGAAAGCGTTCTACAAAATTGGTCATCAGTGCCTAAGCAGTGTATTACACTGCTTAGGCAGTGTATTACAGCAATTTTGAGTGCAAAAGTTACTAGTGATGTTGAAACGAACATACACTCCTGGAAATTGAAATAAGAACACCGTGAATTCATTGTCCCAGGAAGGGGAAACTTTATTGACACATTCCTGGGGTCAGATACATCACATGATCACACTGACAGAACCACAGGCACATAGACACAGGCAACAGAGCATGCACAATGTCGGCACTAGTACAGTGTATATCCACCTTTCGCAGCAATGCAGGCTGCTATTCTCCCATGGAGACGATCGTAGAGATGCTGGATGTAGTCCTGTGGAACGGCTTGCCATGCCATTTCCACCTGGCGCCTCAGTTGGACCAGCGTTCGTGCTGGACGTGCAGACCGCGTGAGACGACGCTTCATCCAGTCCCAAATATGCTCAATGGGGCACAGATCCGGAGATCTTGCTGGCCAGGGTAGTTGACTTACACCTTCTAGAGCACGTTGGGTGGCACGGGATACATGCGGACGTGCATTGTCCTGTTGGAACAGCAAGTTCCCTTGCCGGTCTAGGAATGGTAGAACGATGGGTTCGATGACGGTTTGGATGTACCGTGCACTATTCAGTGTCCCCTCGACGATCACCAGTGGTGTACGGCCAGTGTAGGAGATCGCTCCCCACACCATGATGCCGGGTGTTGGCCCTGTGTGCCTCGGTCGTATGCAGTCCTGATTGTGGCGCTCACCTGCACGGCGCCAAACACGCACACGACCATCATTGGCACCAAGGCAGAAGCGACTCTCATCGCTGAAGACGACACGTCTCCATTCGTCCCTCCATTCACGCCTGTCGCGACACCACTGGAGGCGGGCTGCACGATGTTGGGGCGTGAGCGGAAGACAGCCTAACGGTGTGCGGGACCGTAGCCCAGCTTCATGGAGACGGTTGCGAATGGTCCTCGCCGATACCCCAGGAGCAACAGTGTCCCTAATTTGCTGGGAAGTGGCGGTGCGGTCCCCTACGGCACTGCGTAGGATCCTACGGTCTTGGCGTGCATCCGTGCGTCGCTGCGGTCCGGTCACAGGTCGACGGGCACGTGCACCTTCCGCCGACCACTGGCGACAACATCGATGTACTGTGGAGACCTCACGCCCCACGTGTTGAGCAATTCGGCGGTACGTCCACCCGGCCTCCCGCATGCCCACTATACGCCCTCGCTCAAAGTCCGTCAACTGCACATACGGTTCACGTCCACGCTGTCGCGGCATGCTACCAGTGTTAAAGACTGCGATGGAGCTCCGTATGCCACGGCAAACTGGCTGACACTGACGGCGGCGGTGCACAAATGCTCCGCAGCTAGCGCCATTCGACGGGCAACACCGCGGTTCCTGGTGAGTCCGCTGTGCCGTGCGTGTGATCATTGCTTGTACAGCCCTCTCGCAGTGTCCGGAGCAAGTATGGTGGGTCTGACACACAGGTGTCAATGTGTTCTTTTTTCCATTTCCAGGAGTGTATGTATATACAGTGTGTGCTGTTTTACGATATATGGACATGTGTGCTCGCACTACTTAGCAGCTTTACGAATGTATATAGCAGCAAATGACAACGACATATTCATATAAATGTGTCAGCTTGTATAAAGCAGACATGGCTTAAAGCCAAAACATCTGCACTTGATAATGGCATAAGGCCGAAATTGCAATAGTGGGAATAAAAAATTTAACAGTCACTGGCGAAAACATGATGTCTTACACGACATCCATTAGTTGTTTATAGCACTGTGTTGCAGGTGTACATACTTTTACTGTGAGTCTTACAGTGACATCACTTACTAATAATGTAGTGATATAGACAACGTTATGACTGATTAATTATTTGTCTTTTTATTCTTCTTAAGAGCGACAGGTGACCAAATATGATGTCCCCAATGCATAATCTCTGGTATTGTATATGGTATGAATGGGGGAGGAGGGGGAGTTTGTTTTTTATTGGCTCAGAGTGAAAAGGGGGGGGGGGGGGGTGAGGATTGCTTGGCATCTAAACTGTAAGCAACACTTATCTGGAGAGATGTCAACAGGTTTCTGCTGGCAAACGTGTAGTTGCTGGCGTGCTACAACAGGTTTGTTCTGATTAACGAGGTCTGGATGCCACGCCCCGAATGATTAATTTAGTAGCCGTGTCTTTTCTGCCAGTAAACAGATCAGTCGCATTGGAAACTATTACACAGACACTGTTTTCATAACACAAATTTCTCTTCCATTGTTGGGTGGGATGGGTTAGCGTAGTGTCCGTTGCTCAATTTTGTTCAGTGACTGCAGCCAGAATCTACACACACTTGGTGGTACTGGTCACCTCTTCAGGTACTACACATTTATAGCACTGTGCTAACTGTTATACAATCGTATTTATGCATATCTGTGGATGATAATCTTGGAAAAAAGGTAAAACTGCCGTGCTTTCAGAATTTTGCTATGACATGATACACTATGTGACGGTACGTCACATAAATATTGACATTTTTCGCGGTTGTAAATCGTAGTTTACGTATTTTATGAATATAATTAGTGTAAAAGATATAGTTAATGTTCTTGAATCAACTGATATGCAGCGATAGCATCTTTGTTTAATGTCTATGAAAATAAAAAAGGATCAAAAGAGACGCGATTGTACGGCCGAGGAGGAAGGACGCATTTTATGAGACACACACTGTTTTGTTTCGCTAGGCGGAAGGCAGCCATTGCGCGGCTACACATATTTTATGTAAGTTATTCGTATTTCTGCTTAAATAAACTTGTTACTATTATTACAAAATGAATTTCTTTGTAATAGTTGTCACCTCAAATGCTCGCAGTGGCTAACTATTTTTAATAAACATTTTTTCCGTAATTTGCGCTGCGAGAAGCTCATCTTCCTATCGAGCCTCTGGTCGGCCATTACGCGCCGGAGTATTAATTTATTTTTCAGTGTTGGGCTCAAATGGTTCAAATGGCTCTGAGCACTATGCGACTTAACTTCTGAGGTCATCAGTCGCCTAGAACTTGGAACTAATTAAACCTAACTAACCTAAGGACATCATACACATCCATGCCCGAGGCAGGATTCGAACCTCCGACCGTAGCGGTCGCTTTTTCAGTGTTAACAGTAGCTGTAAATGCGAGAGATTTCGCTATAAGAACCTTTTTAAATTGCAACAGATAATTAAGTTACGTTAAAGTTCATGTTTTTAAACTATACAGATTCCATGAGTTCAGTAAGTTTTATCTTGGCCGCTCCACGGCAACAATAGAAATTCTCTCAAGCCTTGCTTTGCAGTCAATAAATAGAAATTAACAAAATTTCATTCAATTCAGTTAACGGCAACTGTATTTTAGTCACCACGTTCAAAATCTAAAGTTGGTACATGAATAACTGAGGCCCTTCAAGCACCCGTTTCATATTTACTTATGCACGTAAGTAAAAGTGATAAGAAAGAATCGTGCTGATAAATTAAAAATTAAAAAAATAAATATATATATGTAATTTTTTGCAAGTGACGTCACAGATTCCCAACCGACGTCACAACTAGTGTCACATGTCATGCATTTTGTGAACAGTACCAACATTTTGAGGAATATACCGTGATGTCATCATTTCTATCACTAGGAGAACACGCTCGTTTTTACACATACGCTATGATCCCGAATGAAATTTCCAGTGTGCAGTGGAGTGTATGCTGATATGTAATTTCCTGGCACATTAAAACTGTGTACCAGGCCGAGACTCGAATTCGGGACCTTTTACTTTCAAGGGCAAGTGCTCTACCGTCTGAGCTACTCAAGCACAACTCACGACTCATCTTCACAGTCTCCTACCTTCCAAACTTCAAAGAAGCTCTTTTGCAGACTTTTGTAGAACTAGCACGCCTGGAAGCACTCTTCTAGGAGTGATAGTTCTCCAAGGTCTGCAGGAGAGCTCCTTTAAAGTTTGGAAGGTAGGAGACGAGGTACTGGCGGAATTAAAGCTGTGAGGACAAGTCGTGAGTCGTGCTTGGGTAACTCAGGTGGTAGAGCACTTGTCTGCGAAAGGCATAGGTCCCGAGTTCGAGGCTCAGTCTGCCACACAGTTTTAATATTCCAGGAAGTTTCATACACTACGACGTCACATACACTAGTAATGTGTGGATGACTTAGCAAGAGTTTGTTTATATATCATGCTGTGGAATTTCTGTTTGGTGTTCCCTCCAGGTTAATCTTACTGAGGTGATGGATGCACACAATTCACCTAGAGGGGTGGATACACTAACATTTTCCAACATTTTTGTAAACAACTTTCATTCCGGGAACTTCAAATAAGCAGAAAAATCAAATTTGGAAACCATATCATGCTTTGCAATGAATAAGTTTGAGTCTCCCACATTACTGGACAAAATGTTCCACCATTTTCCATAATATATCATAAAGTTATTATTTTAGCCACATGCTGTCAAGGTATCTTACACCATAAATTGCATCTACATTTAACGTCATTGTGCATAAGATATTGTGACGTCATTAATTTAGCCACATACCTCTTATGTCATAATGTCTTGCACTGCAAATTCTATAAATATGCGTTATTATTTGCAGCCATTTTGCATAATATACCATGACGTCATTAATTTACAGTGTCAAAGTGCCTTACCTTGTAACATTTACCACAAATGTGCTCAGGGCACCATGATGTAGACATGATGTGATGTTCGGAGGCCGGCCAGGGTGGCCGAGCGGTTCTATGCGCTACAGTCTGGAACCGCGCGACCGCTGCGGTCTCAGGTTCGAATCCTGCCTCGGGCATGGATGTGTGTGATGTCCTTAGGTTAGTTAGGTTTAAGTAGTTCTAAGTTCTAGGGGACTGATGACCTCAGCAGTTAAGTCCCATAGTGCTCAGAGCCATTTGAACCATTAGATGTTCGGAGCAATAACAAAATAGAGGACGTTGTAGTCTCAACGAAAGATGCGGTCGACAAGTTAAACACCGCAGGAGTCTCCGAAATCGGTTGCGAATGTGGAATGGTGTGTGTAGGCGAGACCGGGAGGCCGATCAGCTCAGGAACTGCAGAGCATGAAAGATACATCCGTCTGGGACAACGCATCAAGTCAGAGGCGGCGGAACTCCAGGACGAGTGCTATAAAGAGATAATATTCCGTGAAATCCGCCTACTGGCGAAACAGCCGTTTACATTGATGAGGAAGGTAAGAGAGGTGATAGAAATAGCCAAGCGACCCGCCGACATGAATAGAGAGAACGGGTACAGTCTCCAGCTGTCCTGGCTGCCAGCAGCGACAACGCTGCGCAAAAAAAATCACACAGAAGCGTGGTAGACCGCGGTGGTCGTACGCACACAGAGCGCAGGCACGCCGCAGCCCGCACCTGCCAGCAAGTAAACAGCGTTACGTCACAGCTGCAGCCCGTTTCTAATGCCTCTGGTTCTACCAATGACAAGAAATAATGTAAAAACCAATCAAGCACGTCTTTATCCACCAATGACGAGAAATAATACAAAGACCAATGAAAAACAGCTAACACCCGTCCTCCTATCATCAAGTACCCCATCAAATTACGTTAATAGCTTTTTCCACCATTGTATAAGATCTGAAGCCTCTCTCGTTCAGCTGTCAGCTCAGCACGTCATATATTCTTCAGGTATAATTCGCTTCATCGGGTACAATTTAGTACTTGAGATACAACTTGGATCTAATATTTCAGCGCAGAGATACTTTAAACCCACACACTATTACTGTTGCTAATAACTATGACAAGAAACGCCTTCCACAGTCCATCCAACAGTAGCAGCACTGGTTGAGAATATTTACAGTTTTCAGGAGCACTGGTTGAGAATATTTTTTTACAACTTTCCAGGACATGGTTGCACTGGTTGGGAATATTTATCCAATTTTCCAGGACATAGTAGCACACATTGAGAAAATTTAGTACATGGACTTCGATCTATCATAATAAAATCTAATCAGACTGGATGTATGGCAGCAAGTGAAACTTAAACACTAGACTACTTACAGGAACTGTTTACCACTGTACACACACACACACATACACACACACACACACACACACACACACACACACACACACATGAATGTAAATGGATGCATACTGACGGAAGTCATCAATTTAGAAAAGCTTTTTTCGAAGTCATTTTTCGTGGATGCCCTCTTTCTAGTATTTAAATCAATATTCTCCTTTAACCAGGGTGACTACTTGAAGGAGACAGTGTGCTCAACTGCAGTTAGTTCCATACCTAAACTGGAACATCCCTGGAGGTTTCTGTATCGCATGATGTATCACTGCTTGTTCCCCAGCATTGTCACCGACTTGGGGATGGTCCCGTCCTGTGGAACTAGTTGCTCTGAACACAACGGCAAATCGCTTAGTTCGCCATGCAAACTATTAAGGGTATGTGAGGTCTGCCTCCACAACATACCCTACACCAGAATCAGCCGCCACACTACGGATAGTTTCATCTAATCCCCTGCATTCAGATTTAGACAGCCATTCAAGCTCGCCAGTCAGCATCGAATCTTGCATGGCTTGCCTATGTATGTTACTGACATCCAGATACATGATACATGATGACAATCAAGGGATGTGTTGCACCTCTCACCCATACGTCGGTTATTTTGCTGCTCCATGTAGACACTGCACGCTGGCAAAGCCCCCATGGATCACTTACTCAAAGAAAAGAAGCATGTCAGCATAGGTCAAAAGCTTGATGTTGACTTTCGTTTTCTTGAGTATAGTGTCCAAAGACAACCCCAATGCTATGTGATAGAAGAAAGGGTCCAGAGAATATGTAGTCAAGCATACATCCTGGAATTTCTCGAAAACATTTGCTAGCAAATGCACATCTGTGTTCATGTACAGTCTTGTACACTCTGCCAAATTTGGAATGTTAAACTCCCTCCAAACATTTACAATATTGCTCGAACAGTCCACGGGTATACTGGCGGTTTATAGTGTCCAATGGGCACAATATTTCGACGATCAGACATGTC